>NC_133459.1:66211666-66513611 GCF_048565385.1 Saimiri boliviensis
ATAAACAGGTGTGTGCAAGTATCTTTTTCATATAATGACTTCTTTTCCTCTGGGTAGACACCCACTAGTGGGATTGCTGGATCAAATGGTAGTTCTACTTTTAGTTCTTTAAGGAATCTCCACACTGTTTTCCACAGTGGTTGTACTAGTTTACATTCTCACCAGCCACTTAGAAATGTTCCTTGTTCACCACATCCACGACAACATCTATCATTATTTTTTTAATTATGGCCATTCTTGCAGGAGTAAGGTGGTATCACACTGTTGAGAAACATTAAGTTTACCGTGCCCCCATGGTTCCTCTGTGGAGGATACCTTTTAGTTTGTAATTAGTGGTAGGCGGGTAACAGCTGCCCACTTGGTATATTCTTGAGTTATGTGTAGATATAGAACACCTGTGTATTAGTAAGAATCACCTGTCTAAGAGCAAATAAATATGTGGCTGCGAATCTGCTCAGGGCCTTCATCCTAGAGAGCTGTCAGTCCCACAGGCTCTCAGGCTGTTGGTCACCAGGGTAGATCCACTCTGTTGTGCTCTCTGGGTGTCTGCCTCTCAAATACCTTCATGCCACTTGGGTGGGGGTCTCCCTACCGAGCTGGTTCTCCGTATCACATTGTGATTTTGATTTGCATTTCCCTGATAATCACTGATGTTGAGCAGTTTTTCATGTTTGTTGGCCATTTGTGTATCTTCTTTTGAGAATCGTCTTTTCATGTTTAGCCTACTTTTTAATGAGATTGTTTTTTTCTTGCTAATTTGCTGGAGTTCATTGTAGATTCTGAATATCAGACCTTAATCAGATGTATCGATTGTAAAGATTTTCTTCCACTCTGTGGATTGTCTGTGCACTTCGCTGACTGTTCCTTTCGCTGTGCAAAAGCTCTTTAGTTTAATTAAGTTCCAGCTATTTATTCTCATTTTTATTGCATTTGCTTTTAGGTTCTTGGTCATGAAATCCTTGCCTACACCAATATGTACAAGGGTTTTTTTTTTTTTCAATGTTATCATCTAGAATTTTTATGGTTTCAGGACAAGTCCTTGATTCCTCTCAAGTTTGATTTTTTTATAGGTGAGAGATGAGGATTCAGTTTTATTCTCCTACATGTGGCTTGCCAGTTACCCCAACACCATTTGTTGAATAGGGTGTCCTTTCATTGCTTTATGTTTCTGTTTGCTGTGTCAAAGGTCAGTTGGCTGTGAGTGTTTGGGTTTATTTCTGGGTTCTCTGTTCTGTTCCATTGGTCTATGTGCCTATTTCTATATTAGTACCGTACTGTTTTGGTGACTGTGGCCTTATAGTATAGTTTGAAGTCAGGTAATGTGATAACTCCAGGTTTGTTCTTTTTGCTTAGTCTTGCTTTGGCTAGGGGGCTCTTTTTTGGTTTTATGTGAATTTTGGAATCTAGTTCTGTGAAGAGTGATGGTGGTATTTTGATGGGAATTGTATTGAATTTGTAGATTTCTTTTGGCAGTATGGTCATTTTTACAATATTGATTCCACCCGTTCATGAGCATTTGATGTGTTTCAATTTGTTTGTATTGTCTATAATTCCTTTAGCAGTGTTTTCTAGTTTTCCTAGAAAACACTTACAATATACCTGAATAAAACACTTACAATTATACCTAATCAAGAAGTATTCCACTTCCTTGATTAGGTATAATTGTAAGTGTTTTATTTTATTTTATTTTTTTTTTTGCAGCTGTCGTAAAAGGGGTTGAGTTCTTGACTTGATTCTCAGCTTGGTCATTGCTGATGCATAGAAGAGCTACTGATTTGCAAACATTAACTTTGTGTTCAGAAACTTTGTTGAGTTCTTTTTTTCAGTTCTAGGAGCTTTCTGGAGAAATCTTTAGGGTTTTCTAGGTAAACCATTATATCATCAGCAAACAGCAAATTTAACTTCCTCTTTACTGATTTAGATGTCCTTCATTTCTTTCTCTTGTTTGATTGCTCTGGCTAGGACTTTCAGTACTATGTTGAAGGGAAGTGGTGAGAGTGGGCATCCTTGTCTTGTTCCAGTTCTCAGAGGGAATGGTTTCAACTTTTCCTCATTCTGTCAGTTTATCATAGATGGTTTTTATTACATTGAGGTATGTCCCTTGTATGCCAATATTGCTGAGAGTTTTATTCACAAAGAGATGCTGGATTTTGTCAAATGCTTTTTCTGCATCTATTGAGATGATCGTGTGATTTTTGTTTTTAATTCTTTTTATGTGGTGTACCACATTTATTGACTCATGTGTGTTAAACTGTCCCTGCATCCCTTGCGTAAAAACCCACGATCAAGTGGGTTTCGTATTGACTTGTGTATGAAACCCACTTGATCGTGGTGCATTATCTTATAGACATGTTGTTGGGTTTGGCTAGTTAGTATTTTGTTAAGTATTTTTGCATCTATGTTCATCAGGGATATTGGTCTGTAGTGGGTTTTTTTTGTCTTTTTTTGTTTGTTTTTTTTGGTTATGTACTTTTCTGGTTTTGGTATTAGGGTGATACTGGCTTCACAGAATGATTTAGGGAGGATTCCCTCTTTCTCTATCTTGTGGAATAGTGTCAATAGGATTGGTACCAATTGTTCTTTGAATGTCTGGTAGTATTCTGCTGTGAATCCATCTGGTCCTGGACCTTTTTTGTTGGTCATTTTTTTTTTTTTTGTTACCATTTCAGTCTCGCTGCTTGTTGTTGATCTGTTCAGGATATCTAATTCTTCCTGATTTAAACTAGGAGGGTTGTATCTTTCCAGGAATTTATCCATCTCCTCTAGGTTTTCTAATTTATACATGTAAAGGTGTTTATAGTAGCGTTGAATGATCTTTTGTGTTTCTGTGGTATCAGTTGTAGTATTTCCAATTTTGTTTCTAACTGAGCTTATTTGGATTTTCTCTCTTCTTTTCTTGGTTAATCTAGCTAAGGGTCTATCCAGTTTTATTTATCTTTTCAAAGAACCAGCTTTTTGTTTTATTTATCTTTTGTATTTTATTTGTATTTGTATTGATTTATTCCTGCAGTTGTTCTGGAGCAAAAGTTCATGATGTGAGCCTCTATATGCTACTCTGTCCATCTGAGTGGGAGGGGCAATCTAGCTCTGCTTCCCGTCTGCCATGATCTCCTCCTTCTGAAGCCAGAGTATCATTTTCTAAATTGGGACTTGATTTCACCAGCATGGATATACAAATGGAGGCAATATAAGAGCAGCAACTGTTAGGCACTGCCTAATTTGTACAATGTACCATGCCAGGTACTTTCTATACGTTACTTCTGATTCACCAGAACATTGTGGGTTAAATATTTTTATTTCTATTTACATATATGGAGACTGAAGCTCCGAGAGGTAAAAATAACTCAAACCTACACACTAGTCAGGAGCTGGAATTCCCATTCATGTCTATTGGGTTCCAAAGTCTTTTCTAATATATGTCTCAGCACCCCTCCAGCATGAGAGATCACCTCAAATGAAGACTTACCCAAACTGAAACATTTGGACTTGGAAGATCTAGCATACAACCGTTGTTCTCAGAGGTCTTTCAGTCTAGCCAGACAGGCAGACGATCTCATTGTTACTGTCATCACTTCGTAAATATTTGTATGACACTATAATTTACAAACGGTGCTCTCATTCTTTCAGTATTCCAGGAGGTGTTGTCGAGCTGAACTTACTAAGAGATATAGAAGTATATGCACCTGGATGGCAGAGATACTTCAGAAGGAGCAATCATTAACTGTGATTGTGTGGGAGACATAGAGGAGGTGTCCCAGGAGTTGAATCTTAATGAATGAGGGAGATTTCTACAGGCAGAAGGGTGCTCTGGGCAGAAACAGCCACATGATGAATGGTATACACCCATGCTGCAGCCTCATTGTCCTCTAATCCACCTACCTTCCTGCAGTCAGAGTGAGCTTTCTAAAACACAAGACTGTTATTTCCCGGTTTAAAAGATTTTGGTGGTTCCCATTACACTGGGATATAGTCCCAACTCCCTGGGATGGTTTGGATGGCTGCACAGTCTGGGTGAACTATTGTTCTCACATTTCCACCTCTTTCTTATTACCCACCCTACGTGACTCAATACCTTGAATATACCAACCCTTCTCTCACCTTGGGCTTTTATTCAGACTCTTCTTGACTTGACTGTCCTTCCTTTCACTGACCTCCTGCTTTTCTTGCTCATGCCTTTTTATTCCTTCAAGATTCAGTTAGCCGCCTCCTCAGTGGTCTGTGATACCCTGTGCTTGCCTCCATCATAATTGCCATCCACCTCATTGAGATGGCCTCTCCTGCGTGACTCCCATATCACACAGACAGTAAACAGCTTGAGGGCAAGGACTGTGACTTATTCATTACATACAGAGCATTTAGCATATTGTGAATGATCAATAAATATCTATTGAACAAATAAATGAAGATATTCCCATTTACTAAGAATGCTGATCTGCCCTTAGGATATATCATGCTGGGTTTCATGGTGGATATATAAGGACTGTAGAGAAACCGGTATGTTGAAAATGCATGACTCGGGATTTTACCACACATCAATTTGTGTCTCTCCATGCTGCTACACATTTATTCAATAGGACTAGTTCTTCCCTTACCACTGGATTAAAAAAAAAAAAAAAAAGGCAGTCCTATGCCTTTTCTAGTAATCCTTAGGTTATACAAATCATCTCAATTTACTAATTAGGCAATCAGCAGTCAAGTCTGAGCTTCCCTGATGGCTTGCTAGACTGGTCCCTCCTGTTTAATTCCCCCCATTACTCTCTATGATAAGTGTCCATTATCTTTCACCTGGAGTGTTGCAGTAGCCTCCTCAATGGCCTCCAAGTTTGTCTCTAATTTTTTTTTTTTTAAGATGGAATTTTGCACCTGTTGCCCATTGCTAAAGTGCTAGAGTGCAATGGCTTGATCTTGGCTTTCTGCAACCCCTGCCTCGGGGATTCAAGCGATTCTTCTGTCTCAGCCTCCTGAGTAGCTGAGATTACAGGCACGCACCACTACGCCCACTTAACTTTGTATTTTTAGTAGAGACAGGGTTTCTCCATGTTGGTCAGGCTGGTCCCAAATTCCTGACCTCAGGTGATCCGCCCGCCACAGCTTCCCCAAGTGCTAGGATTACAGGTATGAGCCAACGTGCACGGCTGTCTCTCTGATTTTCTAAAGGACAGGTGAAGTTCTTTCTGCAGAAATTTTCATTGGCTCCCAATCACCTAAAGAATCAAATTCAAATTCCTAACCTTACATTCAAGATTCTCCATGATCTGTCTCCCGCCTTTTCTCCAGTTTTATCCTCCATCAACCTATACAGTCTGTGCTGCCATTAAATTTCCCAGTGTTCCCTGAACATGCCTTTGCTCATGCTCTTCCATCAGCCTGGATGCTGACCCTCTTCTTTGCCTACCAAGACTGACTCCATCCTCCAAGCTGTGACTCAAACACTGTCTTCTCTGGGAGGCCTTCTCCAGCTCTTCAGTTAGAATTACTAAATCCTTTCTCAGTATTCCCATAGCTGCAGTAGGGCGTTTTAGAAGCCCATGTGTTTCCACTTCAATGAAACACGTAATTATTAAGTGCCTAATTGTATGCAATGCATCAGCTGTTGGCTACTGTGATACAGAAGTTTTATGAGGGTTGCTGAACAGGAAATTAAGATCTGTAGATCAGTGAACTGTGAGGGCCTCCAGAAGAAATAGGAAGTGACTCCCCACCTCTTTTTGGTGAGGGGGTGAGGGATAGTCTGGCCATGGGTAGATAGGGGACAAGTGCAGGCGAATGGAGATGATCACTGGCTAAGGAAATCTCCGTTTGCTCCAGTTGAAGGCTGCAGATATGCTGAAACCCCTGGGTTCCAATAAAAGCAAAAGAGGACAGCGCTCAGTTGATACGTTCCTGACACTGTGACGGTCTGCTGACCCAGAAAAGCTAAAAAGTAGGAATTCAACTCCAGGCCTATATTTCGTAAGTGAAGTAAAGGGCACTCTGAAGCTTAGAAATTTGGCAACCTGGGGAAGGGGCTTGCCAAACGTCTTACTGTTTCCTGACTTAATATCTTTATATTATGTTAGGTGGATAAAATGTGGTAATATAACTGTGTGCCAAGACTACTTCCAACATGTAGTGTGGGAGGAAAAGGAGTCCTGCCTGGTTCAGTGTAAAGGATGGTCCAGCTGTGTTTAAAAAATCAGTGAAATGGAGGTTGGCAAGCATCTTTATGGGGCCCTAGAAGCAGCAAGTGCTATTCGTCACCAGGGTGCCCAGCACTTACTTGATCCCATGTTATTGAAAGTATTAGTTCTGTGTAGATCTGATGTCCCATTAGACCCAACCATAGAGTCCACTTTGCTGTTCGCACACAGAGAATGCTCCGTATATTCAGGTTTTGGTGGGTATTTGTTTATTGAATGGTGGCTGTGTTCCTTATTTCAGTTTCTTTGCTGTTTGTGGTTGATTCACTCAGCTGCCTGAAGTTGAGGCCTAATCAGAACAAGGCTACAGGTTCAAGCCGGTGTAAGTAGATTGACTTCATGCTGTTTTACTTTACCAATCAGGCCAAAAGTTTAGTTTGCAAGCAGTGATGAAATAGTGTCATGGGGCATACTGAGCTATATCATGTTAGTTTGCATTCATGGATTGGATAGTCAAGTGCGGTGAGTATGACTATGAATAGATTTGTTATGCTACAACATGTGTTTTCATAATAACAGTTAGTTTACAAATCTTTGATTAAGAGAGAGACTGGTATCTATATAAAGTTCAAGTTGTATTGGTTCATATATAATTTTTTCAGGTAAGGGGAGCTGCAATAGTGGCACTAGAATTATAACTACAGTAGCAAAGAAAATGTCCTGAGCTTGGCTGCCATCTTAGAAGAAGCTTTCTGAGCATGTTTTGGGAAACTTAAATGTGAGCACCTGGGGCTTGTTTCCTGGTGAGGTACTCTCTGTGCTCATACGTGCACCTTGCGCATGTAGCAGATTCCCTGACCTCCTGTACCTGCCTGAGTGGCAGTCCGACTTCACTGTCTTTGTGCCTGCAAGCTAGCGGTTCCACTCTTTTGTTCTGCACATTTGTGATACCTCGTTAGATGGTGCAGTGTTTTGCAAATGTGAGGTACTTGATGAACAAATGAAAGACTGGCCTCTGAACTTTTGTATCTAGCTGTGCTGCGTTTCAGGTAGGAGTCACCACCAGTCATGCTTATTTGAATAAGTAATCAGTAACACTGTGCTCCGGTTTTTTGCTGGGCCGAAAAAAAAAGGGCCACTTGTGAGAAGGGACAAGTTTGTTGTTATGTGCCAAGGAGAGATATGGAAGGATCTCAGTTTAGTTCACTTGTGCCCTTTTGACTTTCCTCATTGGCTTTAAAGCTCCCCCAAATTAACATAGAGTCATACAGCTTATACTTGGGGTGCTCATTAAAGAGCAACCATCTGATTGCTCCACCACACACTGTACCCTTCATTGTATAGAGGAACATTATTCGACTGCTTTATCAGTGCTTACACTCCCAATTTCTTCTTGTAAAAGCTTTTAAATGCCGAGAATTGCAACCCGCCTTAGTATTTCTATTGTACTTTTCCTCCTATTTGAGCTAAACTAGGACAATGGTATGGTAGGATGAATAACAGTTCCCCTAAAAGTCCATGCCTTAATCCCAGAGATCTATGAATATGTTGCCTTATGTAGCAAATACGGACTTCGTAGATATGAGCAATTTAAGTATATTTAGTTGTGGTGGTTATACTCAATTATGTGGATGGGCCCAGAGTAATCACAAGGGTCTTTGTAAAAGGAAAAGAGGAGGGTCACAGTCGGAAAAGGCAGATAGAAAAACAGAGACAGAGGTTGAAGCGATGCTCTCTGGAGATGCAGTGAAAGACCGAGAGCCAAAGAATGCAGGGAACCCCTAGAAGCTGGAAAAGTCACGGAAGTAGATTCGCCCCTGGAGTCTCCAGAAGAAATGCATCCCAGCCAACACCTTGATTTTGGCTGCATAAGACTCCACTTCAAAATTCAGACCTCCAGTATGGCTAGATAGTATATATTAATTGTTTTTGCCACTAAGTTTGTGATAATTTAATATAGCAACAATAGAACCTAAATACTTCAGGTAGTCAGAAATGCAGCATCCTGGAGTTAGGCCACATCCATAACTCTCCTCGAGAGATTGCTTAGTTTTTCTCTCCATACTAGTCTTCAGATTTCATTACTGATTCCCCTGTGTCATTATTAGTCCCTCTTCTCTACTTTTTTGTTACCTATTACAACACAGAGCTTGAGGAGAAAAAGCATTTTTTGATTCACGTTAGATACAAGTATAAGATGCTTCCTCTAACCCATTTTAAAGAAGACAGGTTGTAAAGTTTACATAAGAGGAAGGAGAAAAAAAGAAAAGAAGTCACATGGGCTTGGGAATCAGAGTTGAGCTTGAGTACAAGCCCCGCTGGGTATTAGCAGTGTGTACTTGAGTGCTATGGGATGAATGTTTGTGTTTCTCCAAAATTCATATGTTGAAGCCCTAATCCTTAATGTAATGGTATTTGGAGATGTGGCATTGGGGAGGTAATTAGAGTTGGATTAAGTCATAAGAGTAGGATCCTCATTATGGGATTAATGTCTTTATAAAAAGAGAAGACAGAGCTCTCTCTCTCTCCCTACCATGTGAGAACAAAACAAGGCAGCAGCCATCTGTAAATCAGGAAGAGGGCCCCCAGCAGATACCAGATCTGCAGGCATCTTGACCTTGGACTTTCCAGCCTCCAGAGCTGTGAGAAATAAACGTGTATTGTTTAAGCCACTCAATCTATGGTATTTTGTTCTAGCAGTCCAAACTGACTAAGACATTGTGCAAGTAACTTAATCTCTCTATTCGTTTTTTCATGCATAAACTCGAAAATAATGCTTTTGTTCTTCAAGGACTGGTGTAAAAATTAAATGATATATAGAGGAGCAGCACTCATGTATAGAGAAGCTTAGCCTGTTGCCTGGTGTTATACCCTAAATTGTGTCCCCCAGCCTTGCAATTTGTATGTTGAAGTCCTGATTTCTAGCACCGCAGAACATGACTGTATTTGGAAATAAGGTCTTTAAAGAAGCAATTAAGATCTCTGAATTAGTTTGGACCCTAATCCAATATGACTGGTGTCCATATGTGAAGGGGACGTTAGGACACAGAAATGCAGAGGGAAGATCATGTGAAGTCATAGGGAAAAGAAGCATCTACAAGCCAAGGAGAGAACCCTCAGAAGAGACCAACCCTGCCAACACCTGGATCTTGGATTTCTAGCCTCCACAACTGTAAGAAAATTAATTCCTGTGTTTTTAAACCACCTAGTTGGTGGTATATTGTTATGGCAGCACTGGTCAACTAATACACCTGGAATCCGGTAAACAAATTCTACAATAAAATGTAGGCTATTAATTTTGATTATTTTGGCAGTAGCCTCCACTTCTACTGCATTAAACCATCTGCTTCTGGGCTTGTCATCATTTGAAACCACTTCATCTGTGACACTTTAAAGTAGGGGAATCCCTTTTTCTGATCACAAGGTGTAACCCCTCTATCCCTTTTAAACTAATGGTCTTATAGTCTGTCCTCATTGAGAGGACTCAATCTTACCACAAGATGGGAGGATCTTGCAGAGTGTCTCATCAGTGTGTCAGCACTGAACTGGATTTACCTTGTTCCCTAGCCACCTTGGACCTAACGGCAAGGAAACTTTGTATTTTCACCATTCACTCCATTGACTCTACCAGTCTCTTTACCCTGCCCCTTACAATTGGTCCCCAACTCTGGAAGTATAATTTGCTCTTTTTGATTCTATTCTCAAATAATTGTGTAAATGGCTAAGAAAATTTTACAACCTCGTATCTTGGTGCCACATCTGCTTAATGAGTGTAGAGAAAGCAACACACACTGTTTTAGGCTCGGCTTTCACAACCGTTCTGTGTGACAGTTACTCTCATTTTATAGCTAAGAATAATCCCTACTGCTTAATGAGTACAGAAACTCCTCAACATTGTCAACGGTTTCTTGGAAACTGCAACTTTAAGCAAAACAACATAATGTTGTTTCTTTCAATGTCTGTATAACACTGATTACTTGTGCAATTTGGTGCCCTATGTTGTGGTCAGCCTATCTGTGATTCTCTTAATGGTTCCCACCCCTGTTACACAGTGATTATAAGACAGCCGCTGAAGCGCTAGAATTTGCATCCATGTTCATGGTAATAAGAGAAAACTTTTACCTAACACTGTCTGTTTCATGGTCTCACCTCCTTTAGTCTACTGTTTGCTTTTTTTTTTCCGTTTGTTTGTTTTTGAGATGGAGTCTTACTCTGTCACCCAAGCTGGAGTTCAGTGGCGCGATCTCGGCTCACTGCAACCTCCTCCTCCCAGGTTCAAGTGATTCTCCTGCCTCAGGCTCCCAAGTAGCTAGGATTACAGGCACGTGCCACCAGGCCTGGCTAATTTAGTAGAGACGGGGTTTCACTGTATTGGCCGGGATGGTAACAAACTCCTGACCTCAAGTGATCTGCCCACTCGACCTCCCAAAATGCTGGGATTACAGGCATGAACCACTGTGCCCGGCCCTCCTTCGTCAACTCTTAAATGCTGAGGGTTTCCTCTGGCTCTGTCCTTGTTTTTCTTTCCTATTCTTGCCACACACATACATACACACACTCCATGTGTGGTCTCATCCCATGGCTTGTACGACCAGCCACACCATGCTAATTGATTACGCAGTGTCTGTCTCTGGCTTTATCCTCTTCCCTGAGCTCCGGCTCTTCACCTGGGCTTGAATATTCATGGGGCCCTTCAGAGGGAACATGATCAAAACAAAGTCCTTTCTCTTTCCCTTGACAGCTGTCCCTCTCATATTCTTTTTTATTTTTATTTTATTGCGTTTTAGGTTTTGGGGTACATGTGAAGAACATGCGGGATTGTTGCATAGGTATATACATGGGAATGTGGTTTGCTGCCTTCCTCCCCATCACCTGTATCTGGCATTTCTCATGGCACTGCCATCGTTCCATCCTCCTTTGCTCGCCAAAGTCTCTCTTTAGAAACCTCCCTCTGCCTCCCCTTGGCACTCACCAATGTCTAACAGATCATCAAATCCTGTC
Source organism: Saimiri boliviensis (assembly GCF_048565385.1). Taxonomy (NCBI): domain Eukaryota; kingdom Metazoa; phylum Chordata; class Mammalia; order Primates; family Cebidae; genus Saimiri; species Saimiri boliviensis. Next base: position 66,222,787 of record NC_133459.1, read on the forward strand.
AGGTCTCCCTTAGAGAGCAAGGTTCCCCTCTCTTTTCCCCACTGCCCTATTTTAGGTCAGGTCTTTATCAGCTTGCCCCTCCGCAGAAGCCTTCTCTCCCCTCCACTTGGGGGAGGTGGTCTGTGGGGTAGTGCCAGCAGAGTGGCCAAGTGTGAAGCTGGAGCCTGAGAGCCCGAGCTCTTCTCCTGGTGTGCCACGCCACCCTGGGCAAGTTGTTTAACCTCTTGTGCCTGAGTTTTCTCATCTCAGAAATGGGGATAATAGTATTACTTACTTCTTAGGGCCATTATTTTGAATAATAAATGAATGAATGCATCAAATGTATTTTGAACAGTGTCTGGCTCAAATCCTGTGTTACTGTGATTATCATTGACAATCAGGCACATTTACAAAGTGCTTAGCCTAGTGCTGAGCTTGTAGTGAGTACTCAGCAAAGGTTAATACTATTATTAATAGTTTTATCTGTGCCCTTCCTTCTACCTCTGCATTCAAGGCCCTGTTGAAATGCTTCCAACTGTATTTTATAATTTATCTCTTAACATCTGTCTCCCTCACTGGACTGTGTACTTCCCCCAGGCAGAACATGGACCAAGTCTTAGCCATTGCTATATACACAGCATTTAGCACATTTGTTAAATGAATAAGTAGGAATAGCAACCAAGGCATAGCTCCTGATGGGTTTAGGCACTCTTGATGGTTAATAAGCAAACTCATTTTAATCTAATTCTGCCCTACTCTCAGGCCTCAGAGCTGATGTTCCTCCTCTGTGTTTTCATGGCACACAGAACCTAATTTCTTTTATTGTAAAATGATTGCACTTTAAGGTGATTATCTATAACTTGTTGCCTCCCTTAATAGATTGTCAATTCCTGCAGGGCAGGAAGAGTGTCTTATTCAACACTATATGCCCAGTGCACAGCACAGTAACTGACAGTTGATACTCAATTTATGTCTGTTGAATAAATGCATGCATGAAGTAATTCTTTCAATGCTCTAAGATGAGTGTTAATATTATTGTTCTTTTAACACTAGAGGAAATCCAGAATTAATGAGATAAAATACATTCCCCAAAGCACAGGGAGACAGGTTGATGACATATGGAATATGGAAATTAAATTTATAAGTATATACATGTAGCTGCATGTGACAAAGTCCCAAAGTAACAGTAGCTTAGATAAGGTAGACACTGAGCAGGGCACAGTGGCTAACACCTGTAATCCCAGCACTTCGGGAGGCCAAGGTGGGAGGATCACTTAAGCCCAGGAGTTTAAGACCAGCCTGGGCAACATGGCAAAACCCCATCTCTACAAAAAATACAGGCTTGATGGTGCAAACCTGTAGACCCAGCTACTTGGGAGGCTGGGGTGGGAGGATTGCTTGAGCCTGGGAAGTGGAGGCTGCAGTGAGCTGAGATCACACCACTGAACTCTAGCTTGGGTGACAGAAAGAGAGCCTGTTTCAAAACAACAAAAACAAGTAAAAAAAACAAAAACAAAACAAGGTAGTCATTTACCTCTCATGTAAAAGTCTGACCTGGAATGGCAGCTCTGCTTCACAGAATTGGCAGGGACCCTGCTACCTGCTGTTCTGCGGCTTTGCCATTCCTGGGGTGCTGTCCTGTTGGCATGGTCACCCCATGGCTGCAGTTTAGGCAGTGGGAAGAAGAATGAGGAAGAGGCAAGCATGCCTCTTTCCATGCAGGACACATCTGGAACTTGGAAAGTGCACCCTCACTTCACACACGGCCACCCTTCACTATAAGGGTGGCTGGGAAATGTCATCTTTATATTGGACAGTCATGGGCCCAGCTTCAAATTCCATTACTTTAAGAAGGAGGCAAATAATATTGGTAACAAGTGGTCTCTGCTACGGATATTAATGCTCCCCCATTTTCTAGGTAGAGACGGGAGGATGGAAAGGAGAGGGAATGGGATTATCAGTGTTTTTTCTTCTTTAAAATAGCTCAACCCTTTTTCAACATTTCAATCACCATTTTTTAAAAAAGGGGTAGGGTACTGCTCGAGATTAATATAAACTTAAGAGCTATATGACCAATTGTAATCACCTTTTTAATAACCTGATTTGAATAAAATGACCTTAAAGAAGATAATTTGAAAATAATAGCATTTCAAATGTGATAACCCATTGAATTATGATGTCATACTTTGAATGAGATAGTTTGGCTGCTTTTTTAAGAGATGCCTATTTAAGTATGTAGGGACAAAATGACATGATATCTGCGCTTTGCAAGAGAAGGGAGTGGGGCTAGACAAAACAAGATGACAAAGCCTTCATAATTATTCAATTACCTTACTCTGAGTAGATTAAAAATATTTCACAGTAAGATTTCTTTTTAAACAAGCTCGGCCTTGTCAATGGAGAGATTTCAGTCGAAAGATAAAGATAATAAATCAAGGCTGTTTCTCTAAAGCTTTGTGTCCTTGCCAAGCTCAGGGAATGGAGGTAAGAATCAATATCTGTGTCCTTATGACTAAGCCTCTCACCAATGGCTCCCCTAGGGGCTTGGGTTCTTCTTTTAGATTACAACAGCACTGACATTTTAGAAAAGAAAAACAGCCCCACAAAATACTTAACATGCTGGACTTGTTGCTGGCACACGCTAAGAGAGAATGGGGGAAGCGATGGTTGCAGCCTGTGTCTCTCTAGAAGATTGCCTCTCCTTTTTTCCTTAGAATGTGAAAATCCTCTAAAACCCAGAAGAAAAATAATACTATCTGGAAAATTTTACCCACAGCAGGTCATGGCTGCTTTTTCTTCTTAAAGGGACAGCTAAACGTAATGAATGTGCATATGTTTCTGGGGCGGCTCTGTGCTATTTCACAATCAGCCAGGGTGCAAGGGGAACATTTGCTGCCACTTCATCTGTTTTCTGATAGCTAGAACCAGGGCTTGGAAGTTTCAGGGCAAGCACAGCCATGAGGGAAACAATTTCCATGATGAACAGATTACCTGAAAAGTGCCTCTCAGCCTCAGCAGCAGAGCTGATTTTCTTCCTCCTGATTACAGTGTATTGGCTTTTAGAGGAAATTAGAGCCAAGAAGTACTATCTATATTTGCTGCGTCAATGATAAAAGCAGTTTTTCTACCTGTGGTGCTAGAGATATAATATGGCAAAATGCTTATGATGAATTAAATGAATGCAGTTGCTCATGCATAGAAATCCATAAGCCCATGTAAAATCAGTGATGTGTGTGCATATCTGGACATTAAATTTATTCTGGCAAACACTTTTTAAAAAATTTATTTGCCGTTTAAGTTCAGGGGTACATGTGCAGGTTTGTTACATAGGTAAACTTGTGTCGTGGGGGTTTGTTGTACAGATTATTTCATCGCCCAGGGATTAAGGCCTAGTATCTATTGGTTATTTTCCTGATCCTCTCCCTCCTCCCACCCTCCACCCTCCGTTAGGCTCCACTGTGTGTTGTTGCCCTCTGTGTGTCCATGTGTTCTCATCATTCAGCTCCCACTTCTAAGTGAGAACATGCGGCATTTGGCTTTCGGTTGTTGCATTCGTTTGCTAAGGACAATGGCCTCTAGCTCCAACCGTGTCCCCAAAAAGGACATGATCTCGTTCTGTTTTGTGGCTGCGTGGTATATTCCACGGGGTATAGGCACCACATTTTCTTTATCCAGCCTACCATTAATGGGCATTTAGGTTGATTCCATGTCTTTCCTATTGTGAATAGTGCTGCAGTGAACATACATGTGTGTGTACCTTTATAATAGAACAATTTATGTTCCTTCGGGTCTATACTCAGTGATGAGATTGCTGGGTCGAATGGCATTTCTGTTTCTAGGTCTTTGAGGAATCACCATGCTGTCATCCACAATGGTTGAACTAATTTACATTCTCACCAACAGGGTGTAAGCATTCCTTTTTCTCTGCAACCTCACCAGCATCTGTTATGTTTTAACTTCTTAATAATGACCATTCTGACTGGTGTGAGATAGTATCTCATGGTAGTTTTGATTTGCATTTCTCTAATGATCAGTGATGTTGAGCTTGTTTTCATATGCTTATTGGCTGCATGGATGTCTTCCTTTGAAAAGTGTCTGTTTATGTCTTTTGCCCAATTTTTAATGGGGTTGGACAAACACTTCTTGAATACCAATTTGTCCTGAATATTGCCTGAAATACTGAGCAAGAAAACCTAATTCTTGCCCTCAGGGAGCTGAATGTCTGCTCTCTGTTCTTATTCTTTGAAGGTCAGTGTCATAGAATATCATAAAATTCATGTTTACCTTTTCCCTGAGGGACACCGTGCCTTCCCATCTCAGTCTGCTGATTGCCATATATGACATCCCTTACTAGTAAGTGTGTTGACAGGTGATTCTGGCCAAGGTCAAAGAATCATCCGGAAGAGGATTTCCCCAAGTGTCTTTGACAGAAAGCCAGGCCTGATAGCTGCTTCTTGAAGGAAGTGTTCAGTTGATCTAATACATGCTATTCCCTTCTCTTTGAGAGCCATGTGGCTTGCTAGCACATTCATCTTATCCAGATTTTCTAAAATAAATAAAGAAACCCATTTTGACATAGTGTTTACCAGACTTATTTGACCTCAGAAGCCTTGCAGCAAATAACTCTTTTATTTGTGTTTCATGGAACATCTTTTGGGTGATGTCAGTCCAGAGGCATCTTGAACAATTGGAATTTTTGGCTCTGGTCTGAATTAAACAGAATCGGAATGTGTGTACATAGGAACTGCTTTTGTCACCTTCTTTGATTTTTGACTTACTTAAGGCTAAAATCTAAGAGACTGAAAAGCTTATAAGACCTTTTTAATGAGTTTTTTGTTATTTAGCTTTATCCAAGTTAAAACCCATGCTTAACTTACCTAAAGCTCCCTTTCAAAGTGAATTGAATGTTAGAGTTGAGAAACTTCAGGCAGGATCATTCATTGTATTGCGTAATTCCTTGGGCAGCCAGTGAGGTGGTTGTGGTTTCCACGCATATATTCACAATGTGAACAGTGTTCCCTGGCTTTGTGTGACACAGACAGCCTGAAGATTTCCTGTACATCAGCAGGCTGTGACTGTGAGTGAAAGGAAGCTGATTAATTTACCTCTGAATCTCTATTGTGTTATACAGTGTCTGGTGCATAGTCGGAACTTGATAAATGAATGAATAGATTAAGAGATATCTAGCTTCAGGTATTATGCTCATTCATTTTTTTCTTCAGGGAAACTGAGAGTCTGATGGGGCTCAGGACACACTGAACCATAAAATATGGTGCTTTGGCATATTGAATATTTTAAGCTGAAGGAATTTGAGAAATGGCAGGTGCAGGAAGAACTCTGTGACCTTCTCCTGAAGTGGCCACAAGAGCCGCATGTGGGAGGTGTGCTCTCACTACCTGAAAGGAGGAAAGGAGCCTCCTTATCTCTGAAGACAGAGGGATAATGAGAGGGATCTGAATGAATAGGCCCTGCCAAGTTTGCCTCAGTTTACTATGCGCAGCGCATACCTTTGTCCTATCACATTCTTCCGTGACTGTCCTCTCTTCATCAAACCTAGAATGTCAATGTTCAGTTTCAAGCTGTTAAAAAAAATCTTCGGGCAAATTTAACAGAGTTTAATTGAGCAAAGAATAATTCATGAATTAGGCAGCTCCCAGAACCAGAATGGCAAATAAAGCTAGTTTTAAAGTTGTTGGTAAAATAGGTCGGGCATGGTGGCTCACGTCTGTAATCCCAGCACTTTGGGTGGCCGAGGCGGGAAGATCAGTTGAGGTCAGGATTTCAAGACCGTCCTGGTCAGCATGGTGAAATCCTCTCTCTACTAAAAAAAAAAAAAATAGCTGGCATGGTGGGCGCACCTGTAGTCGCACCTACTCAGGAGGCTGAGGGAGAATTGCTTGAACCCGGGGGTGGAGGTTATGGTGAGCTGAGAATGTGCCACTGCACTCAGGTGAGACTCTGTCTCAAAAAAAAAAAAAATGGTAAAATAAAATAGGATATATGCATGGAGAAACCTTTAGGCCAAACTTACATATGTAAGGAGTTAGTTTTAGGCTAAACTTGATTTAACAATTTCCACATTTTAGGCATTGATGTCACTCTGTCACTATCATAAATGAACTAATTTGGTCTTGACTCCCTCTGAGTAATAACAGAATGGTGAGTTTTGTAAGGTGGGAACAAGGAAACAGAACAGTAGAAAAAAACTAGTTAATATCAGGCTACTTCAGATTACTTTTTTATAAGGGTTAGAGCAGATTAAACTTCCTTACTGTGCTGAAATCTTCTGTTTTCAGAGAAAAATGAAACTAGCCTGTTTTAGGATGTATCTGCTTTCTTAAAGTTTCTGTTTGAGAAATGAATAATAGATTAAGGGATAGTCTAGCTTCGGGTATCATACTCATTCATTTTTTCTTCAGGGAAACCAAGAGGGTGCTGAGGTCTGCTTTGTTAGGGCCTAATACATGGACTCGGTCCAAAAGAATGGCCTGCCGTAATTCTGTTTAACCATTTCCCCCTTTTGGTCAGGTTCTCACCTAGGTGAGGGTGTGACTGAGACTTAGGGCTTTAGCACTGCTCTCAATTACCATCATTTTGGGTTTGTTGTCAACATGTCATTTATAGGTTACGGGGTCCATCCACAAGATCATGCATTTCTTTGAGATTTTGCTGTTATAGTTAAAAGAGACTATTTGGTATTCTATGGATGGCTGCATGCATACATTTTAAACTTTTGAGCGACTGTGCCACAGTATACCAGGAAGACTACCATTATGACTATCAAGAGGATAATAACAGTTTGGAGTGTGCTCCTTAGCCAGGGTCTCCAGGAACCAAACCAACTAAAGTCAAATAGATCAAAGAATAAGCTAGACAAAAAGTCTACTTGTTTTAATCAGTCAGCTTGTTTCTCTTGTAACTGAGTCTGCATAGTACCTGATATATTCCTCCTCCATGTGCAACATAAGTGTTGGCAACTGCACAGATATTTCTCTGTTTGGCCAGTAGGTAATCTAGAGCAATTTTATTATCTAGTACACTTTAGCAAGATGACTTAAAGAAATCTGTTGTGCAACCATAGTCTTTGCAGTAGAATCGGCTCTAAAGCATACTATGAGGGATACATTTCTAACCATTCCCTCATTTATATTTATTCCAAGCCATGGCAAAAGGAATCTAAAAAATGATTCCCATTCAGAAGGATGAAGGTATCCTGGAAATGTTCTCTTTAAATTATTATATAGGTTAAGAGGAGTGGACCAATGTTCTGTCTCTGACTATGAAGCAACAAAAATATCATTCAAATTCCTAGCCCACCTTGTCCTTCACCTACCATCCATCAAGACATAAGGTTGCCCATGTATAAGGTTGGCTCTCAAGTCCTCCACAAATAAAAGTGTACCCCATGGGCACACATAAGATCCCCTTTTCAGTTCTATTACTCATAGGGGCAGAAGAAAGAAAAAGTTAAAAGAGGTTAAGAGTTTGATGATGGCAGAGAAATCTTGATCTGTGATTTTGGGAAAGCTGGCCATATCTAAGATGTCTTTGCTTCTGGGGAGAAACTATTCTGATTTGCTTTACTGTAAGATTTCCAATGGGTATATAGTTCCAAGAGTCTGGAGGGATCCTTCGGAGTTGTAAGATTACAGATCCAAGGTTGGAGGTCCTGAAGTTTTGCTGCAGTGTGGGTGGCAAGGGTGGTTTTTCTCTCATGTCATTTCCAGAAGACCCAATCTTTGGATTTTAGATTGTGAAATATTTGTCCACAGTCAGTGGATCATGAAAAGCTTCATCTACCTGGTGAAAATACATTTTGGCATAATACATTAAAGCCATGCAACATTTGGTTGTAATAGAGTTTCGGAGAGTGGGAGATACATGAGGTTCTATTATTGGGAGTAGAGGCCTTCCAGTGACTCTTTTGTAAGTGGTCAACTTATCTTTTCCATTGGAGGTAGGTCTGGTTGTCATCAATCTGCAATACCTTTGACCAAGGCAATCCAGTTGATCCAGTTAGCTTTGTCTATTTTTATTGTATCTGTAATACCTTATTTAACTGTTTAACAACTTGTCTGGTGAAGCAGGTAGCTCAATCACTAGAGATTTCTCCAGGAATGCTTCATAAAGAAACCATTTCCTAGTAACTTTTTAGCTACTATTTAACATTGGTCTTCTTGCATGGGAAAGCTTCTATACAACTAGAAAACATGCATTGAAAATGGCAATTGAATGAAATTCCTCTATAAATATTCAAGTGGCCAATCATGTTGCAGAAAGGTACCTGAAGTTTTGATTGTTTGTCTTCTCAGGATTATGGGTTTGACAAACCAGATATTGGTCATAAATCATTTTAGCTATTTAGAACAGTCATCACATCAATTTTTAAAAATATAATTTGGATCATCTTATCTCTTTCTTGATAAGCCATGGAGTACAAACCTTTTAATACTGGAAGCTTTAAGAACTCAGGAAGGACCAGGTGGTCATGCAGGCTATCCCTGAGTCCATACTCAGCATTGAATTTATATCCTCTTAAGTACCAGTCTTCTTTCTCCAATTCAGGTGGATAGCACTCTTCATTAGATGAGTTATCATAGGTAATTTGACTTGGACCACGAAGTTCATTCAAATTGCATATCAAAACAATTTCAGCATCGACTAATTTAGCATGAAAATCTGGTGAAGTATTTTCTTGATGCTCAATTAATTCTTTTCCTGCTTAAGTTACCAGTTTAACAAACCAGTCAGTCATTAGAGTCGGAGGATTCTTACCCAGTTTGAATGATAAAATCCTAAAGTTATCAGAAACCTGTATTCAAGAGGGCTTGTCAGGGTCCTCTGTATATTCTTCCTAAAATTCCTTGAAGACACACACTTTAGAATTTTACTTACGTACAAAGAGCTTTTAGAAAATGCATCAGAATTAAGCAACTAACTGTGGATACAAGACTTAAAACAGTATGGTTAAAAACACAATTTTCAAGGAATTTACTTATGTCTATGGCCAAAAATAATTTAACATAATAACTGTAATTATGACTGATAACATTACTTTTTTTTGAGAGAGAGAGAGAGAGAGAGAGAGAGAGAAGATCTTGCTGTATTGCCCAGGTTAGCCTCAAAAATCCTGGTCTCAAGTGATCCACCTTGGCCTCCCAACATGTAAAAGACATTTACAGAAATGTAACTCAAATGTTAAACATCATTTCTTATTTTACAGTGCTTCTCATAGAATTCTACATATTAAATAAGTTGGTTTGTTATCTCCTTTGGATGCTTTTGGGGCCCTTTGGAACATCCCAAAGTTAAAGGTAAAAAAAGACAATTTTAAAATTTAAAATCTGATTTTGGGAAACCTATCAAGGATGTCAAGGGTTTAGAACAATCAAAATAGCATCACAGGTCATTAGAGTAAAGGAATAGTCATTCATTTAGCCAAAGTTGTCATTAAAAGGTTTTTAAGAAGTAAAAATCTTTACTCTTTAAGAGAAAGCTCAGTTTTCTAATCAAGAGATCTAAGAAAGACATTATGAGACAGAATCTTTCTCTCCTTTCCTTTTCTTTATTCCTATTTTTGCAGTTTGCTTAAAAGATAAACAAAAATCTTTTACTGTCTTGTTAATACTACACAAAAATCTTGTTCAAAAGAAAAAAACAAATTTTACTTTTGTATTACCGTATTATCAATACCAAAGCTAATTTAAACAATAATTTACAAAACTCATTCTATCTTAGTAAACTTTTGACCACACAAGATTTCCATAAACTTTTAATTACTGCTTACAATTTTTTAGTATTTTTTCTTTTCATTCTTTTCTATGTTTATTTGGTTTTATCTATGTAATTTTCATTCCTTCAATAGGAATCAACCTTTGAATAACATCTAAACCAGAAAAGTTTTTTCCCCAAATGTATATTTTTATGCCTTATAACTTTTATAATCAAAAACATATTTTGCTTTTCTTGTATACCTTGCATAGAGAATTATTTCTTTCAGTTTAATAGTTTTAATTACATATGTAAATTTGAATTTTAACTCTTAGTAACCCTAATTTCTAGTGAAAAGCTAGGAAGTAATTTCAAACTGATTAATATGAGTATTTGTAGATGGAAATTATTTCATAATTCTTTAGAAAGATGTTTCCCCTATTTTTAAATTATTAATAGATCTAAATATATTTAGGTTTTCTATAACATTTAATATAAGATGCCAAAGTATATAAATTTAAATTATATTTAATAAGTAATGTTTCATTATTTCATGTTACTTAGAAATTACTTAGACATTTTATGATTATCTGTTACTTAATTTAACATAACATGACTTTAGGATATTAAATTACTGAAAATAATTTTGAAACTACGATAAATATACCATCCCTAATATCCTCCCCTTTTGGCCTGGGTACTTTGTTCCAAGTACCCACATGGCACCCAGGATGGCTGTGAAGGACAGGACTCATCTGGACCCTAAACTTACACATCAGATATAGAGCTTGGGACAGAGAACAGAGCTGTGAAGAGGATGCCTGCAGGATTTGACTCCTCCCAGCACGGACAGGAAGCACAGCTGTTTATCAGGGAGGATAGAGCCATGTTGGATTTGGCTTTCCCTTGCCCAGGTGCTGTGGCCACGAATATGAACCCACACTTCACCACGGCTGTCTAGACCCCAGAACTGACTAGAAGACACCCAGGATTTTGCTGGGACTATCCAGGATCCAGAAGGCATGAATCATTTTTCCATTTCTGACCTCTCACCCTGCAGCTTTCCAGGAGTCACACATTGTCTGAGGTCCTTCTGTTCCAGGAGCCACAGACCTGTCTGCCATCCTCCTCCTCTTCCTCCCAGCCTGGGCTGCCTCTTTGTGAACTGGAGGAGAGCCGACTTCCTTCATATTCTCCAGGACAAATTGGCCATCCTGGAGAGATTTTAGGGTGATTTTGGCTTCAGTCCTGCCAAATTCTTCCCCAGAGGCCACTAGCACAGAGCTGACCACCCACTATCATGTCAGGATATAGAGAAGATATATGTGATAGATTAAGACATCAAAATTGCACCCCGGTTGCACAAGAATTGCGGTGAGCAAAAACAGAATGTCCTTTATGTTAAAAAAAAAAAAAGTTAACAAAACAGCAAAAGAGTAGCTGGTCTCTCCTCTCTCACATGGAAGTAAACTCTGCTTGCCCCAGTCACTCTGTGGTGATACTGTCATTGGGTGCGTAGCATGAATTACCGGCTCATTCAGCATTTCTTTCCCACCACTTTCTTCATCCTCATGAGGGTCATTTTCCCTGTTGTTGCTTTTTTTTCTTCCTGCCATTCATTGCTTACAAACCAGTTTTCTTCATCTCAAGCCATCTCATTCTCACACAAACACACATATCTTCTTTACCCAGATCCTTTTCTGCCTCTAACCTAATTATACCACAAAAATTCTCTTTCTCTAGACTTGTCATGAACTTAAAAGTGGCCCTAATTGTAACTGATGGGCATAAGGATGTTCTAATGACATAATTAGAGCTGGGAAAAAGAGAGCCATTAAGTGTGCGGGGGAAAATGAAGACATTAGACTAACAGTGTCATTACTTGCAGTCTTCCAAAGTCCTCAGAAGTCTCCTTCAGAATCTTCAGAAAAGTTTCTCTTCTACCTCTCCATCTTCCTCTAATCACTCCTGTCCCTCCTCAAGTAGCATTATGTAAGATAAGTAAATTCAAGTATTCATGCATACCATTTTATCTCTGGGAAGGACTTTAGAGATATTTTATGCTGAGCAAATTAAGACTCAGAGTAGTAAAGTTGCCTGCCAAAGCAGATGGCTAGCTGATGTTAGAGGATTTGTACAAGGCCTCCTTCCTCTGCACTGAGTGCTCATTCTAGAATTTCATGTTTTCGTCTTTTTTTTTGGGGGGGGGGTATTAAAAACCTCTTTTATGCCAATAATTGTGCTTAACAATGGAGACAGGAAGGAATAAGAGAGGAAAGAAACAAGCAGCCAACCAATATTTCATTTAAACCTGTGAAATGCTATACAATTACTGAGGAGTGATTTACTTCCAATAATGTAGTCACTTTTAGAGTAGGTGTGACGTGGTACTGAGAAGAATGCATGTTTTGTGAATTTGGGGTGGAGAGTTCTGTGAATGTTTATTAAGTTTACTTGTTCCAGGTCTGGAGTTCAAATCACAGATGTCCCTGTTAATTTTCTATCTCGTTGATCTGCCGAATATTAACAATGTGGTGTCAAAGTCTCCCGCTATTACTGTGCGGGAGTCCAAGTCTCTTTATAAGTCATTAAGAACTTGTCTTATGTATCTGAGTGTTCCTATATTGGGTGCATATATATTTATGATCATTGACTCCTGTTGTTGCATTGATCCTTTTACCATTATGTAATGTCCTTCTTGCTTTTAGTCTTTGTTGCTATTAAAGTCTATTTTGTCAGAGGTGAAAGTTACAACGCCTGTTTTCTTTCTTTCTTTCTTTCTTCTTTTTTCTCTCCATTCGATTGGGAAGTCTTCCACCAACACTTTGAGTCTTTGTGTGTCCTTGCTTATGAGATGGATTTGAATACAGTGAACTGTTGGGTTTTGACTTTTTATTCAATTTGCCTGTCTGTGTCTTTGATTGGGGCATTTAATCCATTTAAATTTAGGATTAATATTGATATTTGTGAGTTTAATATTGTCATTCAATGCTAGCTGGCTATTTTGCCCATTAGTTGATATAGATTCTTCATTATGGTGATACTCTTTACCTTTTGGTAAGTTTTTGGGATGACTGATACTGGTTGTTCCTATCTGTGTATGGTGCTTCTTTCAGAAGCTCTTGTAAAGCAGGCCTGGTGGTGATGAAATCTCTGCTTGCTTGTTTGCAAAAAATTTTATTTTTCCTTCATTTATGCAGCTTAATTTGGCCGGATATGAGATTCTGGGTTGAAAATTCTTTTCTTTGAGGATATTGAATATTAACTCACACTGTCTTCTAGTTTGTAGGGTTTCAGCTGAGAGATCTACTGTGAGTCTGATAGGCTTCCCTTTATGGGTAACCTGACCTTGCTCTCTAGCTGCCCTTAGAATTTTCTCCATTATTTCAACCCTGGTGAATCTAACGATTATGTGTCTTGGGGTTGCTCTACTTGAGGAATATCTTTGTGGTGTTCTCTGTATTACCTGAAGTTGAGTATTTTCCTGCCTTACTAGGTTAGGAAAGGATATTTCCTGAATAATATCCTGAAGAATATTTTTCAGCTTGGATTCATTCTCTCTATGGCATTCAGGTACACCTATCAAAGGTAAATTAGGTCTTTTCACATAGTCCCATATTTCTTGGAGACTTTGCTCATTCCTTTTTACTCTTTCTTCTCTAATCTTGTCTTCTCATTTCGTTTCATTAAGTTGGTCTTCGACCTCTGATATCCTTTCTTCTGCTTGATCAATTCGACTGTTAAAACCTGTGCATACTTCACGGAGTTCTCGTATTGTATTCTTCAGTTCCATTAATTCACTTATATTCCTCTCTAGATTGTCTATTCTCGTTAGGATTTTGTCAAACCTTTTTCAACATTCTTAGTTTCTTTACATTGGGCTAGAACATGTTCTTTTAACTCACAGAAGTGTCTTATTATCCACTTTCTGAAGCCTAAATCTGTTAATGGAACGCACTTGTTCTCCATCAGGCCTTGTTCCCTTGTTGATGAGGAACTGTGATCCCCTGTAGAGGGAGAGGCATTCTGATTTTGGGTATTCTCAGCCTTTTTATGCTGGTTTCTTCCCATCATTGTAAATCTATCCACCTGTCGTCTTTGTGATTACTGACTTTCAAATTAGGTCTCTGAGTGGACGTCCAGCTTGTTGATTCCCAGTGCTGGAATATGAGCAACTCACTGCACCAGCTAAAACAGCAGCCTTAAGATTTGTGGGGCTTTTCTGCCCGGGAATCCCGGTCTGGCTTCCTTCTTGAATCCCTTTTTCAATCAGCAGAATAGGCGACTCTGCCCTCCCGGCGCTCCAAACGTTGACCAAAAAGGAACCCAGTCCCGTTTACTCTGCACCAAGAACCATCGCGCAGGGGCGCCAGCAAAACTGCCAGGCCGGCCACAAGAGTCACACTGGTGACCCATGGGGCTCCTTCCCTGGGAATCTCCTGGTCCGTGAGCAAAAAAATTTCGTCTGAAAGTGCAGCGTCCTCTCGTTCTCTGCACTTTCACTGGGAGCTACAATCCTGAGCCGCTAGTAATCAGCCATCTTGGATCTCTCCATGTTTTCGTCTTATACTTGGATGCGTAATTGTTGAGTCTGATTTCATTACACTGGTGGCTAATAGAGTGCATCCATTCATTCAGCTAATATTAACTGAGCCCCTACTATGTGCTGGACACTGTTTAAGCATTGGAGGTGCAGAGGTGAACAGGGCAGACACAGCTCCTGCTCTTGCTAAGCTGACATGCTTTTGAGAAAAACACAAAGAAAAATAACGAATCAATGCAGAGTCTACCATGAAAGTTGACTGATTGATAACAGGAATACTCAATAGTACTTATTGATGACAAGCCTCTCAGGTAAGTTAAATTTACTTGGCAGTATTTTAGCCAGATTTAGGGTTAAAGGATGTTTGTGGGCTACTTTAAGAACAAGGCAAAAATGTATTCTGAGTTGCAGAGAAGCTTAGAAAATGTTGGAACACAGTTTGTTTTATAAGGTAAAAATGAAGCTTGTTCCCTGATAAATTCCTTATGAGGATTTGATCATAGGCATGACATAGAAAGAAGAGTCAATAATGTAGAAGATAACCTGAAACTCTCAAGAGAATATGCTGTCAGCATTCCCTCAGGTGTCTATACACACAGACACAGACTAGCAACATAGCAGACATTCAAAAAGTGTTTCCAAAAATCAATACATGGAGAAATTTCCATAAAATTTCAAATATCAGTGGGTAAAAGAACAATGGGAGAAATATTTACCCTATCTTTTTTACTGAAAAGGCAAGACTGGGCTAGATACAGTTGTTCATGCCTGTAATTCCAGCACTTTGGGAAGCCAAGGCAGAAGGATCATTTAAGCCCAGGAGTTTGAGACCAGTCTAAGAAATACAGCAAGACCCCATCACTACAAAAAATAAAAAATATATTCCAGGTGTAGTGGTATGTGCCTGTAGTCCCACTTACTAAGAGGCTGAGGTGGGAGGATTGCTTAGCACAGGAGTTCAAGGCCGCTGTGAGCTATGATCATGCCATTGCATTCCAGCCTGGAGAACAAAGCAAGACACTGTTTCAAAGAAAGGAAAGGACACAATGGGAAGGGAAGGGAAGGGGAGGGGAGAGGAGGGAAGAGAGAGAGAAAAAACAAACAATTGTTTACAGTGGACTATTTGCAGTTCATTGCAAGTATATAGAAATACAATTTATTTTGTGTATTAATTTGTATCCCACAACCTTGCTGAACTTGCTGATTAGTTCTACTGGTATTTTAGTGGATTCCTTAGGATTTTCCATATATAAGATCATGTCATCTGCAAATGCTGATTGTTTTACTTCTTCCTTTCCAATCTGAATGCATTTTCTTTCTTTTTTTTTATTGTACTGGGACTGCCAGTACACTATTGAATAGAAGAGATGCAAGCAGATATCTTTGTCTTATTCCTGATACTAGAAAACACATAGTCTTTCACTGTTTAAGTATGTTAGTAGGTGTTAGTTTTTTTGTAGTTGTTCTTTATCAGGGTGAGGAAATTATCTTCTACATGTATATTGTTGAATGTTCCTATTATAAAGGAATGTTGAATTTCGTCAAGTCCTTTTTCTGTATCTATAGACGTGATCATGTGGTTTTGTTTTATTCTATTGAGATGATGTATTATATTAATTGATTTTTAAATATTAAACTAACCAGGCATTCCTGGGATAAATTGTACTTGATCATGTTGTATAATTAATTATTTTTGCATATTGCTAGATTAGGTATGCTGGTATTTTTATTTTATTTTTTGAAACAGTCTCACTCTTGTTTCCCAGACTGGAGTGCAATGGCACGATCTCAGCTCACTACAACCTCCGCCTCCTGGGTTCAAGTGATTCTCCTGCCTCAGCCTCCTGAGTAGCTGGGATTACAGGCGTGTGCCACCATGCCTGGCCATTTTTTTTTGTATTTTTAGTAAAGATGGGGTTTCTTCATGTTGGTTAGGTTGGTCTTGAACTCTTGACCTCTGATGATCCACCCTCCTCAGCCTCCCAAAGTGCTGGGATTACAGGCATGATGGCATTTTATTGAGAATATTTTACGTTCATATTCATAAATATTTATCCATAGTTTTATTCTGATGTCTGTCTGATTTTTGTATCAAGGTAATATTGAACTTATTGAGTGACTTGAATTTTTTTTTTTTTTTTTTTGGAAGAGTTGTGAAGAATTGATATTAATTCTCTGAGCATTTAGTAGACTTCAACAGTTAAGCAATCTGTACCTGGACTTTTTTTGTGGGTAATTATGATTACTAATTTAATCTTTTCACTTGTTATAGTCTCTTCAGATTATCTATTTCTTCTAAAGTCAGATTAAATAGTCTATGTTTTAAAGGAATTCATCAATTTCGCCTGTGTCATCTAATTTATTGGCATAACATTTTTCAGAGTATTTCATAATACTTTTTATTTCTGTAATGCTGGCAGTGAAGTTATTGCTTTTATTTCTGATTCTAGTAATTTGAACCTTCACTCACTTTTTCTTGGTCAATCTAGCTCAAGGTTTTTCTGTTTTGTTGATCTTTTAAAAGAACCAACTTTTTATTTTATTTACTTTATTGCTTTTCAGTTATCTATTTCATTAATTCCCACTCTTATGTTTATGATTTTCTTTCTTCTTCTTGCTTTGGGTTTAGTGTGCCCCTTTTCCCCCACTATGTCTTAACGTGGGAGGATAGGTTATTAATTTGAGATCTTTCTTCTTTCTTGATGTGGGTATTTATAAGTTTCTCTCTAGGCTTGACCTTCCCTGCATCCCATAAATTTGAATGTTATATCTTCATTTTATAAACACTTTGTTTTCCAATTTTCCTTTTGATTTAATCTTTGACCCATTTATTAATTTCTACATTTAAAATTTTTCCCAGATTGCTGCTATTGATTTC
This sequence comes from Saimiri boliviensis, assembly GCF_048565385.1. Classification (NCBI taxonomy): domain Eukaryota; kingdom Metazoa; phylum Chordata; class Mammalia; order Primates; family Cebidae; genus Saimiri; species Saimiri boliviensis. The sequence continues at coordinate 66,239,898 of NC_133459.1, forward strand.
TTTTCTTTTCTTTTTTCTTTTTTTTTTGAGATGGAGTTTCACTCTTGTTGCCCAGGCTGGAGTGCAATGGCATGATCTCAACTCATTGCAACCTCTGCGTCTTTGGCTCAAGTGATTCTCCTGTCTCAGCCTCTTGAGTAGCTGGGATTACAGGCACCTGCCACCTCACCTGGCTAATTTTTGTATTTTTAGAAGAGACGGGGTTTCATCACATTGGCCAGGCTGGTCTTGAACTCCTGACCTCAGGTGATCCGCTTGCCTTGGCCTCCCAAAGTGCTGGGATTACAAACATGAGCCCCAGAGCCCGGTTACTGTTATTCATTTCTAATTTCATTTCACTCTAGTCAAAGAATATATTTTGTATCTATCCTTTTAAATTTGTTGAGGTTTTCATGGTCTAGTATATGGTCTATCCTGGAAAATATTCTATGTGTACTGAAGAGAATGTATATTCTGCTCTCGATGGAAGTGTTCTATAAATGTCTGTTAGATGTACTTAGCTTGCAGTGTTGTTTGAGTCTTCTATTTTCTTGTTGATCTCTGTCTAGTTTTTCCGTTTGTTATTTAAAGTGGAGTATTAAAATTTTCAACCATGGCTGAAATGTCTATTTTCCCTTTATTTCTGCAATTTTTTACTTTACAAATTTTGGTGCTCTGTTACTACGTGCACATGTGTTTATAATTAAGTATTTCTGATGGATCAACCCTTTTATCACTAAAAAATGTCCCTCTTTTTCTCTAATAACATTTTTTTTAACATCTATCATGTCTGATACTGGTATAGCCACTTCAGCATTCTTGTGGTTGACATAATGTCCTTTTTCATCCTTTTGCTTTCAACCTGTTTGTGTATTTGATTGTAAACTGTTTTCTGTGAACAGTATATAGATAAAACATTTTTAAACATCCAGTCTATCAATCTCTGCCCTTTGAATGGATTGTTTTATCTATTTATTGATATGATTGGATTTACATCTGCCATTTTACTTTTTGTTTTATGCAGTGGTTTTTTGGGCATTAAATGATTATTTTTTCATGTAGCATTTAAATTTCTTCAATGATTTGTTTTACTCTGCAACCTCCACCTCCAAGGTTCAAGTGATTCTCATGTCTCAGCGTCCAGAGTAGCTAGGTGTGTGCCACCATGCCTGGCTAATTTTTGTATTTTTAATGGAGATGGGCTTTTTCCATGTTAGGCAGGCTGGTCTCCAACTCCTGAGCTTCAGTGATCCTCCCACCTTGGCCTCCCAGAGTGCTAGGATTATAGGCATGAGCCACCACTCCTGGCCTGTTTTACCTTTTTAAAAGTTCTTAACATATATTACATTATCAGAATCAGCTTCAGGTTTATACTAACAATTTCAGTGAGATGCAGATGCTACTCCTATCTAGCTCTATTCCCCTTTCTCCCCTTTTGTGGCATTATTTTTATACATATTACAAAATGCTTAAGCTAAACAATACATTGTAATAATTATTACCTTATATAACTTTATGTCTTTTAAAGAAGATAAGGAAGGAAAACTAGTATATATTCATAGCTTTTGTTATATTAACCTTCTTATTTATCATTTCTGGTTCTCTTAATTTGTTCTTGTCGATTGAAGTTATCATCTCATGTGATTTACTTAGCTCAGTAAGCTTAATGGAAACCTTCAGGAAAGTTATAGAACATATAATGTATAATATATGGGCACTTAGAAAATAAACTAACATTTATGGAACATCATTTACGTTATAGATTGTACTAGGGGCTTTGTACAGTCATGCCACATAGCAACGTTTTGGTCAAGGACAGACCACATAAACAATGGTGATACCATAAGATTATAATGAAGCTGAAAAATTTCTTTCACCTAGTGACATTGTAGCTGTTGTAATGTCAGTTTAATGCATTACTTACATGTTTGTAGACATGCTGGTGTAAACAGATCAGATCTACTGTGTTTCCAGTCATATAAAAGTATAGCACATACAACCTGATAATGATAATGACTATGTTACTGGTTTATGGCGCTTCTCTATTGTATTTTTTAATCATTATTTTAGAGTGTACTCCTTTACTTCTATATAAAAAAGTTAACTGTAAAGCAGCCTCAGGCTGGTCCTTCAGGAGGTAGTCCAGAAGAAGGCCTTGTTATCATAGGAGATGACAGCTCCATGTGTGTTATTCCTTCCAGTGAGACAAGATGTGGATGTGGAAGACAGTGATTTTGATGATCCTGACTTTGCGTAGCCCTAGACTAATGTGTGTATGTCTTCATTTTTAACAAAAAAATCCAAAAAGCAAAAACAAAAATTAAAAGTTTTAAAATAAAAAGCTTATAAAGATACAAAGAAAGATAATATTTATGTACAGCGGTACAATGTTTCTGTTTTAAGATAAATGTTATTACAAGAGACAAAAATGCTAGGTGCGGTGGCTCACGCCTATAATGCCAGCACTTTTGGAGGCTGAGGCAGTCAGATCACCTGAGGTCAGGAGTTCAAGACCAGCTTGGCCAACAAGGTGAAACCCAGTCTCCACTAAAAATACAAATGTGGTGATACGCGCCTGTAGTCCCAGCTACTTGGGAGGCTGAGGCAGGAGAATTTGCTTGAACCCAGGAGATGGAGGTTGCACTGAGCCAAGATTGCGCCACTGCTCTCCAGCCTGGGTGACAGAGTGAGACTTTGTCTCAAAAAAAAAAAAAAAAAAAAAAAGAGTCAAAAAGTTTAAAAAATTAAAAAATTTATAAAGTCAAGAGTTATAGTAAGCCATTTATTATTGAAGAAAATTAAAAAATAAATGTAGTGTAGACTAAGTGCACAGTGTTTATAAATTCAGTAGTATTGTCCAGTAATGTCCCAGGCCTTCACATCCGCTCACTGACTCACCCGGAGCAACTTCCGGTCCTGCAAGATTCATTCAGAGTAAATGTCCTGCACAGTTATTTCATTTTTTATCTTTTATACTGTATTTTTACTGTACCTCTTCTGTTTAGATACACAGATACTTACCGTTGTGTTATAATTGCTTACAGTATTTAGTACAGTAACATGCTGTGTAGTTTTATGGCCTAGGAGCAAAGGCTACACCATATGACCTAGGTGTGTAGTAGGCTACACCATCTACATTTATGTAAGTACATTCTGTGATGTTCACACAATAACAAAATCACCTGACAATACATTTCTTAGAATTTATCTCCATTGTTAAATGATGCATGACTGTATATTTTAGCATTCAACCCTCAAAGTATTTCTAAATGGCTAACTTTAACTTCTTTAGTTAGCCATTTAAGATACGAGGAAACTGACGCTTTAAGAGTTGATGCAGCTCTTTTCCAATCATCTGTACTATTACACTTTACCGAATGTGTTTTAATCTCTCTCACTTCTGTGCACCAGCGCGTGCTGATTCTTCTGCCTAGAACTCGCTTCACTGCTGCAGTCAAACTCCTATTGTCCTTCAGAATGGAGCTCAAGTGTCACTCCAGGGAGAAGCATTCCTTGGTGTTTCAGTCCATGCAAAAAATTGTTAATTGTCTGTAATATTTAGGTCAAGAGAAATATGGAAAGTAAAACTGCATTCAGAGTAGCTGCTCAATAAATATTTGTGGAACCAATGGCAGTATCATGTATTTAAAGTGCTGGCTTAACTCTGCAGGTGTCAAGACTCTCTGGGTTGAAAGTGACAGAAATGCAATTCAAACCTGCTTAAGCACAAAAGGAGAGACTGTTGGATCTTAAACTCAAAAGGTCAGCAGTAGCTGGCTTCCTCAGCCACATTTTGGTTCTCAAGTGATATGTAGTTAGTTAAACCTACGTGGAGGCAGATTTCAGCTCAATATAAAGATGAATTATTTTTAACCATTAAGAGAGTCTTACCAATGAGAAATATGTGGCTATAATAGCAAGTTTTATTTTTGTTTTCATGTGAAGTCCCCCAGGAGCTAACCCTGGGATGAGGATTTGGGTGCCAATACAGTTGTCTCTTCTATCCACGGGTTCACTTTCCACAGCCTCAGTTACTAGGCTAACTGTGGTCCGTAAATATTGAGGAGAATATTCTGGAAATAAACAATCAGAAATTTAAAACCTCACACCGTCCTGTTCTGTCCTGGAATGTGAATAAGCCCTCAGTCCAGCATATCCACACTGTATACACTGCCTCCCCTCGGTCACCTAGGAGTCAGCTTAGATATCAAGTTGACTTTCTCAGTAGTGCAGTGTTCATATTCAAGTCACCCTTATTTTACTTACTGACGGCCCCAAAGCGCAAGAGTCGTGATGCTGGCACATTGTTATAAGTGTTCGATTTTATTAGCAGTAATTGTTGTTAATCTCTTACTGTGCCTAATAATAGATAGACATGTATAGGGAAAATACAGTATATATAGGGTTTGGCACTATTTGCAGTTTCAGGCATCCACTGGGGGTCTTGGAAGATATCTCCATAAGGGCGGACTACTGCACTTTATTTAGGAGTGAAGAGGGATCATGAGGAGAAATGTCAAGAAGAGTGACAGAGGAGCAACGCAAGCACGGGCAGTTTACGAGCCAGCCAGCAGTGTGGATGAGCGGAGCTTAGTCACAGTGGAGAACCTCTGGAAACACTGGAAATTCTGCAGCTCAAAGCCGTCCCACTCAAGGGTCGAGGGAGCCAGGATCTTTACATACTGGCCCTGAGAGTTGCCAAGGGCTGCTCCCAGGGAGCATTTGTTCTCTGGCAGTTCAGGCCTGCCTTCTTGGCGGCAAAGCAGACCGCAGCAGCAGGAGAAAGGCAAGGAAATGCAGATTCTGGCGGTTGGGAGTCAGGTTGGAGTGCACTGAAGTGGTAGGGTGAGGGGACCCGGCTGAGGGAAGCCATGGCCAGCACCTACTATGCATTTGCTGCGCACTTTATGATGTGCCAGGTGCTTGGCATATATTAACCTGCTTGTTTCTCGGTGCGACCCGGTCAAGTAAATATTATTTTTCTCATCTTATAGATGAAGAAACCAAGGCTCCCAGAAGATAGGTAACTTATGGTACAGCTAAAATGAGGCGAGGTTCGAGGTTCAATGTCAAACCCACGTTTGCCTGATTCTATACTACGCGATTATTCTGTAATGTCATGTTTGTAGTCAGAGTTCTCCAGAGAGACACACTGATAGGACATATGCAGAGATATGTGAAAAGGGATCTATTAGGGGAATTGACTCATCTGATTACAAAGGCTGAGAAACCCCATGGTAGACTATCTGCAAACTGGAAAACCAGAAGAGCTGGTGCAGGGGTTCGGTCCAGTCTGAAAACCTCAACCAGGGAAGTTGATGATGTAACTCTTAATCAGAGGTTGAAGAGCCTGGGGTGGTGGCGTGGTAGTGGGGTGCTGTGAATTCTTGAGTCAAAGGGCCAGAGAACCTGGAGTTGTGATGCCCAAGGGCAGGAAAAAAGAGGGCATCCTTGCTTCAGCAGAGAGAGAAAGAATTCACCCTTCTCCTGCTTTTTTGTTCTGCCTGGGCCTGCAGATGATTTGATGGTGCCTGCCACGTTGAGGATGGCTCTTTTCCATTCAGTCCAGACTCACAAGCCAATCTCTGGACACACCCTCAGAGACACACCTGGAGCTGTCCAATCATTCTAATCAAAAGCAAAACCACCTGGGCTTCTCATTCAGCAAAAGAGGGATGGGCTCGGCCGGGTGCAGTGGCTCAAGCCTGTAATCCCAGCACTTTGGGAAGCCGAGGCGGGTGGATCATGAGGTCGAGAGATCGAGACCATCCTGGTCATCATGGTGAAACCCCGTCTCTACTAAAAATACAAAAAATTAGCTGAGCATGGTGGCACATGCCTGTAATCCCAGCCACTCAGGAGGCTGAGGCAGGAGAATTGATTGAACCCAGGAGGCAGAGGTTGCGGTGAGCCGAGATCGCTGCACTCCAGCCTGGGTAACAAGAGCGAAACTCCGTCTCAAAAAAAAAAAAAAAAAAAGAGGGATGGGCGCAGTGCCTACTGAAGCACTGAGAACAATGAACACCTTACCAACTAGCTGGGTATCCTCTAATCCATTCTGGTTGACACCACAAACCAACCATCACTGCTCCCTTGGCTGCCTCTTAGGCAGCTACTACTAAGCTGAGAGTACTTGACAAACCTGCAGGAGTGTTCTAGAGGGTTTGGGGTTTGGGGATATGAATTCAACGCCTGCTCTCCACCACCATTAAGCAGCCACAAAAGAGCAGCGTGAAAGCAGAATGTGGGGAGAAGCTGGGGAGGCAAACTTCGTCCTTTGCTGAAGCGCCAAAGAGGGTGGCAGAAAGAAATGCGGCTGTGTTTGTGAGCTGATTATAGGGGTCAGATCCCGGAGTCCCGGTCCAGCCCATGCTGACGTCTGAGGGTGTGGGTGGATAGGCAGAAGGAACACTTGGGCGGGGGGGCATAGGCAGGTGAAATGTAGTTTTGTTCAGTGGCTTTCTTATCAACAGTTTTCTCAGTAGCAGCTTACTCATACACTGTCTGCCCTGTCTCAGCTGCTTGAGCTGGTCACCCCCACGCACAGCTGTACGGTGGCTCTCCCCTGCCTTCAGGGTCAGCAGCTTCACTCTTTCTCTCTCTGAGAGCGAGCGAGCTGTGTCCTGGCTCCCTCCCATCCATCTGCAAGATGGACAGCTTTGGCTGTCTTTCTCGGAGCGTCAGTGCACCCATCATTTTAAGTCACATTGAGCTGAGCCAAGCCCCTTCCTTGGAAATAGCATCCTTACAGATTTATCAAATTAAGACAAGGTCAACAGGATTAGGGTGTGTCCTGATCCAGTGACCAGTGTTCTTAGAAAATGAGGGAAATTTGGACGTGGAGATGGGGCTGGGGTGGCGGGGTACCCATATGAAGATAGAGGCAGAAGTTGGAGTTAGGCTACTATTATCAAGACACACCCAGGACTGCCGGCAACCGTGGACGGCTAGAAGGGGCAAGGCAGGACTTTTTCCCTGGATGTTTCAGGGAGGATGGCCCTGCTAACACCTTGATTTTACACTTGTAGCCTCCAGAACTGTGAGAATAAATGCAAATTGTTTCTGGCTGCCCAGCTTGTGGTAGTGGTTCCCTCCCTCTCTCCCTCGCCTTCCTCCCTCCCTCCCTCCTTTCCTTTCTTTTCTTTTCTTTCAAGTGTGGCTCTTGTTTCCTAGGCTAAAGTGTAATGGTGTGATCTTGGCTCACCGCAACCTCTGCCTCTTGGGTTCCAGCGATTATCCTGCCTCAGCCTCCTGAGTAGCTGGGATTATAGGTATGTGCCACCATGCCAGGCTAATTTTGTATTTTTAATAGAGACGGGGTTTCTCCTTGTTGATCAGACTGGTCTCAAACTCCCAACCTCAAGTGATCCGCCCACCTTGGCCTCTCAAAGTGCTGAGATTACAGGCATGAGCCACCATGCCTGGCCTTTTTTTTTTTTTTTTTTTCTTAATTGAAAGACATATACTATGTGATGAAAATTTTTCTGAGCCTCAGTTTCTTCCTTTACAAACTGGAGATAAAAGCGGACACATATAATAGGGTTCTCTAAAGCCCCTGGTTGAATAAATGTGAGTTTCCTTCAAGCAGGTGCGGAGGCAGGGGGTGCCTCACAGTGAGCCTGCCCACGCCCCTGTGCAACTCTCAGGACTGCGCGAACAGCCAGCAGCTCCTGAGAAAATTAGCTGTGGTCTGCTGCTGTAAACATTTTTCTCTTTTCACTGCTGTGGCTCCCTTCTGGCTCTTTCTTTCCAGAGAAAGCTGTCTGGGGTCCCGAATTGCTCCTGGAAGCCAGACCAGTTTTAGCTGGTGCTAAATGGATTGCTGCCCATAGGAGTGCTGCTGCCTGATGTCAGAGATGGCTGGGCACTAATTAAGGGGTTACTGTGTTTACAGGAAGATGGGGAAATAACTGCGAAGACTGCAGTGCTTCACTGCTGTTTTAATAGGGCAGAGGCCAGCTATGACGCTTTTGTCTGAGAGGGTGGCAGTTTGGGAGGCTCAGAGCCGCTCAGGTCCCTCGTGTGGCTGCTGTGGCAAGCAAGGCCTGAGGCCCAAGAGGGGTGGTCTCTCTCACTTCCGCTCTTTCCCCAGGCCCTCATCTTTTCCTCTCTTATACTTTGTTATAGGAGGAGGAAAAACGAGGTAAGAGAAAGTCTGGCTAGCTAAATAGAGACATTTAAAAAGAAGCCACGTTTCCAATCTCTAGCCTGGCTGCTCCTGATCTCCTGCAATCCTGCTGTTGATATTTGGAACTGATAAATCAGTCTTTCTAAACAGGTCCTAAGAGGCTGCTTGGATTTTGGAGGGACAGGAAATTAAAGAGCCTTGGGGGTGATGGGGGTGGGCTATCAGCCTGCTTTGCCACACTGTCCCGATGCCAGACGGTGACTATGGTAGGAGAAAGCAAATGAAGGGACAGAGGCAAAAGCTTGAGGGGATATTTGGCATTCACATCATCGCCAGAGATCCGGGCCAGCCCCATCCAGGACTGACAACTGTGACACAGGAATTGATTGGCCAGAGTTCCTAGTTTAAAGTTGGCTGCAAATCAGAATCTCATTCCTTTCTGCCAGACTCCCAGCCAGAAGCTTAATTAGCTAGAAGGGTCAAAAGGACTGAACTTCCACACTGTAATTCTGGCCTATAGTTCCTAACTCTGGAAGGCTTTTGGGGTACTCTAGTCATGGATAACTAACAAAGAGCTTCAGGTTCAAAGGAACACAGGACAAGGGGGACTAGGAGGCATGCTGGGGATGTGGAAGGTGGCACCCCCAGGGAAAAGCAGCTGCCAGCAGGACACAGTTCTTGTAAAGGGCTCTGACTAGGAAAGCATCCTGGCAGTCTGTTTAAATTCAAATGAATCAAACTAAAAATTTAATTGCAGCAAGGTTTCCGAAAACATTTCTGGTTTTTTATATATAGGAGGACCGAAAGCTCAGCGATAATTAAAATGGTAACTCATAGCTACCATCTATTAAGTGCCCTTCACACCTACAAGTCTGCATACATTCTGTATATTCCTTATAAGAATGCTGCAACGTATGTGTGATTATTCCAACTGGATATTTGAGGAAATTAAGACTCAGAGAAGGTGCTCGAGGCTGGGCACCATGGCTCACGCCTATAATCCCAGCACTTTGGGAAGGCAAGGCAGGTGGATCCCCTGAGGTTGAGAGTTCGAGACCAGCCTGGCCCAGATGGAGAAACTCCATCACTACTAAAAATACAAAATTAGCCAGGCGTGGTGCCACATGCCTGTAAGCCCAGCTACTTGGGAGACGGAGGCAGGAGAATCACTTGAACTTGGGAGGTGAAGGTTGCAGTGAGCTGAGATCACGTCATTGCACTCCGGCCTGGGTAACAAAGCGAAGCTCCATCTCAGAAAAAAAAAAATAAAAAAGTGGAAGAGCCTGAAATCAAATTTCATCTTTTTCTGTGACCCCTATGCTTTCTCCTCTCTCGGTGTTCTAGTTATCTATTGCATAACAAGCCACCCCCAAAGTCAATGGAGAAAGTCAACAAACAATTTTTGTTATGTTCATGCTTCTGTGGAGAAGGACTTAGGCAGTGCCCAGTAGAGAATGCTCATCTCTGCTTCACTAGGACTGGGGCCTTAGCTGGTTGGCCACAAGAACTGGAGATAGCTGAGCTAGCTCAACTGCGGCCGTCTGCCTAGGGCTTCAGTTATAACTTTCTACTGGGTTCCTCCGTTCTTCCCCATATCCCATCTACTGATGTCCAAAATGGTCTCCTCACATCTCAGGTGCTTGGATTTCAATGGCTGGAACAGCATCTCTCTCGCAGTCTACCAAGCTTCTCCACCTGGCTAGCTCAGGCTTCCATGTATCAGGAAGGGTCTTAGGATAGTCGCACCTTTTACATGGTGGCTGGTTTTCCCCAGACCAACAAAAAGAGACAAGAATTAGAAGCTGTCAGTTTCTGAAGTACTGACACCAGCAACAGGCTCAGTATCACTTTTGCCATATGATTTTGAACGAAGGGGCCACAGAGTCTGTCAGATTCACAGCCTGTCAGATGCACAGCCACAGAGCCTTTCAGATTCCCTTAGATGCGTAGTGAACATCACCTCTACCCTTTACCAGGGCCCCGGCAACAAAGGAGCTTTTTCACTCAAATTACGGTGTTTTGCCGATAATGATAATGACTCAATTTTGTCTCGCTTTTTAGATTTACAAAGAGCTTCCGGCTATTTCTCTTATTTGAGCTTCACAATAGGACTTGAAGACCAGCAGAACAGATTGTACTACCCTCACTTTAAGGGAACCAAGCTTTCAAACAGCAAAGAGGCCCACCAGGTTTTATGGAGGGTAAACTCCCAGCCCACCTGACTCCATGAAGCTCGGCTAACTGCAGTTAAGAGCTCTTTCTGCTGTACCCCTGCACTGCTAATGTGCTCTAATTTGCCATATATTATTATTCTGCAGCTTAAAAAAAAGAAAAACAACTACATTTCCAAATGGCTTTCAAAATAATAGCTCTGTTAATAAAACATAGAGCTAGAAATAGCTTTATTTCACCGATTTTAATGATGAAAAAGACATGCATTTTACTTCTACTGAAGTTACACATTTGTTTTTTTATTGAAGTAAAATTCACATAACATAAAAATAACCAAGTGAAAGTGTACGTTTCAGTGGCATTTATTACATTTACAGTGTTGTGCAACCATCCTCTCCACCTAGTCGCAAAACATTTTCATCACCTCCAAAAGCCCATTGTTTTATAATACAAAATTGATATAATATTCACCTTCTACTTAGAACAAAACACTTTGTAGATAATTATTAATGCTTAGTTCCACTAAAATGAAATAAGCTTAGTCTTTGGACTCAGGCTAACTTGGATTTAAATCACAGCTCTTCAGTTTTCTAACCATGTAACTTTTGGCAAGGTATTTAGCTAAGCCGGCTTTCTCATTCCTCGTACAAAGAAATAATGATGTCTATTTCGATGGAAAATTGTGAGGACCAGTGAGATAATGGACTTCAAGCACCTCTGACAGCGTCTGGTTCTTAGTGTTTGCCTGAATGAAGGTAGTTGTTATTCATAGTGTTAATAACAGGAAATGTGTTTTAGGACCTTTGGAAAACCATCATAGGCTTCTGGGCTGCAGATCCCCAAGTGGAAGCTGAAAGTATGGCCCTAAACGACGTCTAAGCTCTGATATTTAAGATGACGAAATATCATACAGGCTTATTCTCCATCTCAATGTTCAAAAAGCCTCCTGCCAATTTCCTTTTTTCCCTACCCGTGGCACACACAAACACACACACCACACATACACACAAACACACCACACATACACACAAACACACCACACATACACACAAACACACCACACACACACAAACACACCACACATACACACAAACACACCACACATACACACAAACACACACACATACACACAAACACACCACACATACACACAAACACACCACACACACACAAACACACCACACATACACACAAACACACCACACATACAAACACACCACACATACACACAAACACACCACACATACACACACACAAACACACCACACATACACACACACACACCACACATACACACACACACACCACACATACACACAAACACACCACACATACACACACACCACACATACACACAAACACACCACACATACACACAAACACACCACACATACACACAAACACACCACACATACACACACAAATGCTATTTCTCATCCTGATCCTGATGACTTTATTTTTAACAGCTTTATTAAAGCATACTTGACAAACAAAAAACTGCATATGGTTTACATATTTACCGTATGTATAAACCCATGAAACAATCACTGTCATTTTGATAATGAGGATCTTGCTATCCCTGGTTTCTTGTGACTCCTTTGTAATCGCCTCTCCCATCTCTTCCCCACACCTTAATGAGTAGATGGTTGTGATATCCTCAAATTTGTCATTTTTGTTATGCAGCCTGTGCAGAGACATGGGTTCCATAGCAGGACTACGTATATTTTGCTTATTATTGTATCCCTAGCAACTGATACAATACAAAAAAAAACAGAGGATGCTCAACAAATATTTGTTAAATGAATGACTGACCCCTCTGTCCCTTTATTCCTGATGTGGCGATACTTTAGCATTTTCCTCTGTGTGCTATGTTGATCGATGCCAAGACAGGAGAGAGCGCTAGGGTCTGGCATGGTTGGGAAAGTTTCACAAAGGGGGAAAATTGCTTTGAAGCTGTAATGATGAAAAGGGTTTGTTGAGGAAGGCAGAGCTGATGGCTTGAGCACAGGCCAGGAAGTGATCTGGGAAAGATGCGAAAGTAAGGATTGGATCGGAGGGAATGCAGTGACTGATAGAGCTGACAAATGCAAGGATTAGACCCCTGGAGGTGAGGGCAACGGAAGCCTTTCTGAAATAGGAAAACAAAAATAAAAACAAAGCAAGAGCTGCTGGTACCTTGGCTGGAAGTCATAAGATTTTAGAAATGGCATGGAGATTCAAGATTAGACAAATACCCGTATAATGCAAATGAAAAAGATGAAGTCCAGAGAAGTGAAATGAATTTCCCCACGTCCCATAGCAGACAAGTGGGAGAATCAGAAAGAATCCAGTTTCTTATCTCTCTCTAGACTTCATTCATTCATCTTTTAATACTTATTTATTGAATTAGTTGATTGAGCTCTGACAATATGCAAGCACTGTGCTAGGCACTGGGATTATAGAAATCAAACATAGTTCCTGGGATGGGCGTGGTGGCTCATGCCTGTAATCCCAGCACTTTGGGAGGCCGAGGCAGGTGGATCACTTGAGGTCAGAAGTTTGAGACACGCCTAGTTAACATGGGATAACTCCAGCTCTACTAAAAATACAAAAATTAGCCAGTCTTGGCAGTGCACACCTGTAATCCTAGCTACTTGGGAGGCTGAGGCAGGAGAATCGCTTGAACTTGGGAGACGGAGGTTGCAGTGAGCTGAGATCGTGCCACTGTACTCCAGCCTGTGCCACAGAGTGAGACTCCATCTCAAAAGCAACAACAACAAAACCATACATAGTTTCTTTGAATGAGCTCATGATGTAGTAAAAAGGGGGTTAATTATATGCTATTTAATATACAGTGGGACTGATAACCATAGTTAGGTAGAACTCATTGTTTTCTTGAGAAACCACAGATTCTCCAAGAAGGTCCCTTTGGAGATAGGTAATGTTCACTCCATTTAATCTAGCTTCTGTCTGAGTAAAAAGCATTTGCAATGCTATAGTGTAACTGTGTACATGTCAACTTCTTGTTAGATTGGAAACTTCTTGAGGTCAAAGATATTTTCATCTTTAGAATCCCCAAGCTTCCTGGGCTCTACTCCAAGGCCAACGAATGGGACTCTGGGGTGCCCAGGAATCTGAATTTTTAACAAGTGCACCTCAAATGATTGAAGGAAGGGACCAGGGCCTGATGTGTATTATAGGAGGACACCCATGTAAGACCCTGACTCTCCCCTGCCCCATCTGAATTCTGCCCCACCAAAATTCATATGTTGAAATATCAACCCCTGAGTACCCCAGCATTTGACTATATTTGGAGATAGGGCCCTTCAAGAGGTGATTAAGTTAAAATTGAGGTCTTCGGGGTGGTCTCTAATTCAACCTGACAGATGTTCTTACAACAGGAAAATTTGGACCCCCCCGAAGACATAGCAGGGTTGCACCCATAAAGGAAAGACCCTGTGAGGACACAGTGAGAAGGTGGCCATCTGAAAGCAAGGAGAGAGGCCACAGAAAGAACCAACCCTGCCAACAGCTTGATCTTGGATTTTCTAGCCTCCAGCACTATGGAAAAAGAGATTCCAGTTATTTAAGCCACCCCATTGTGGTACTTTATCACAGCAGCCCTAGCAAACTAATACACCATTGCAGCTCTGCTCCAAGGGCTGGAAGACTTGGGATTTGGTCTGTATCTGCTCAAGGCAGTCATTTTCTGATACACAGTAGGTGTTATTAGTTTTCTCAAGATGTGCTGCTTATAAGGGAATTCGTTTTGAGAGACGTATCTGGGACTGCTGGGCTGCAGAGAGAGTGAGGGTACTTTAGCCATCCAGTGATACATTTTCTCCTCGCCAGCTACACTCAGAGGATATAAAAAACCATCTGGTGGATGAGGGCCCTGGCGGTTACCATGGTGAGGCAGAGCCGAGCCGGGGAGGCTGGGGTATGTGTCGTTCTCCCTGACACTTGAGCCCAGTGAAATGTCAGCCTGGCTTGTATTCAATTTGGATAATATTTTTATCTACCTTCCCCCACTCCCCAGCTAAGTCATTTAAAAGACTTGCGTAGGTCCAGTTCTGATCAGTAGGTGCTTTCACCTGCAGAAAAAGCTCTTTGAAAATAAGGACCAAGTGTCTTCCTAATTTATTCCCTCTTTCTGGCGTCTTGTCTTCTCTCCCCCTGTCCCTTGCAGACTTTAAACCAGTGTCCGTCACTGAGTTGATGACTCAAGAAGTATTTGATGGGTTGAGTTGAATTAATTAACCTTTGGCGAAGGTTTTCTTGTTTGCTTGTTTGCTTCTGATTTTTAAAGCCACTGACAATTACCTTCTAGTTAATTCCAGTGGCAAGTTCTGCTGTTTGGTATATAGCTGCCATCAAGGTTGAGACCTGTGAGCAGGGTGCAGGGGTGCCAGGAATTTAGTATACAGACAAAATCTGAGTGTAAGGGCTCTAGATCAGTGGGACTTGGGTTCAAATCCTGTGTCTGTTGCCAACTCCTTGTGTGACTTGGGGACAGAGACTTTATTTCCTTGGCCTCCTTGTCTTCAAAATGGGGATCCTAATCTTACCTGCTTCCTGGGGTGCCTGTGAAGTTTAATGGAGATAGTGTAAATAAAGCTCTGTATCTGGCACTGCTTTATTGATACAGAGATCAATCAATGAGTGGTCCATAAACTATAGCCATTATTGTAATACTATCGAAAGTTTTAATTTCAGTTCTGCCCTTAATTCCGTGAATTTTGGTACTTGTTTCCCAACCTCTAACATTTCTGGACATGTTCTCTCTCAGTAAGGTCAGGGGCAGGTGTGGGCAGCCACAGACCTCCACCTCCTCCCAGGCCAACTGTAGGTTCCCCTTGATAATCATGGGGTATTGGGTTTCTAGTGGCAGAAATGTCTGTGGAGGGCAATGGCTGAGGATGGAGAAGTTACCAAGCCTAAGAACCTGACAGCCAGGAGAGCGCCAGCTCAGACCAGCTTGGCCCAGCCTCAGGAGGCTGCAGCCACCAGCAGGGTTGTGTAGGGAGGGTGGCCTCATTGGCATGCAGTTCCCAGGCTCTGGAAAGTATGAGCCAGTCAGAGGGGAGCCAACAGCAATGGGTGTTGTGAAGACAGCTGGCTTCGTTCCACCGTGATCCTAGTCCACTTTTTCTCTCCTTCCTTTTATTCTAAATCTTAAGAGAACTACCATATGATCTCACAGTTTCACTACTGGGTAAATAACCAAAGGAAATGAAATTAGCATATTGAAGAGATATCTGCCTCCCCATGTCTATTGCAGCACTCTCCACAATAGCTAAGATATGGAATCAACTGAACTGTCCATCAACAACAATCCTTATCCTTATTTTCTCCCCTTGGGTTTCTTTCCAAAAGCGCAAAGCCTTGATTGCAGCTTTGTGTAATTGCTTCTAAATCATAATGAATCTATTTTCCCTTTTGTCAAGATTGAACCATAATAAATTTGTAATGATTTACTCACAAAGAGAATCACAGGCTTGATTATAATTCAAGCTCTTTCGTTCTTTAGCTGTATGGCCTTAAGCAAATTACTAATTTTTGCTTTGCCTGCGAGCCCTTGATTTCTACCTGCCAAGCCTCATTCTTCCAGCCTTCTGCAGCTCCAAAAAGGTGCCACCATCCATTTATTTGCTCAAGTAAGAAGCCAAGGTACCATTTTGAATTCCTTTCTTCCTTACTCCAACTCCCATCAAATTCGCTGGCAATTCTTATTGATTCCACCACTGAAATACAGTGTATCTCAAAACCATCTAGCCGTCCCGCCTTCACCATCGCCTGGAAGAGGCCACCAGCATCTCTTGCCTTAACTTTAACAACCTCCTCTCCGGTTGTTTCCTACTTTCTTTGTCCTTCCTCCACCTACAGTAAGTCTATCTCAATGGCAGCCAGAGTGATCTTGGCAGAACGTAAATTAGACTATGGACCGACTCTACTTAAAATCCTTCAGCCTTTCCATTGCATTCAGAAGAAAAAATCCAAACTACTTATCACGGTCTATGTATCTGTGCTGACCTCTGCAGCTTCCTTCTTGTCCGTTCCCTCCTTTGCTCTCTACAACCCTGGTATGTGAGTTGTCTCTCACATGGGAAAAGATGTTGCGGGTTTCTATTGCCTGAGTCCTTACACACACCAGTTCCTCTGCCTGCACCAGTGGACTCACCCACTCTCCACATTCAAGGGTCTTTCTTATACTTCAGGGCTCTGCTCAAAATTTACCTCCCAGTAAGACGCTTCCCCACTTCCACCATGCAGTCCAGAGTAGGGCCTCTTCCCCCCAGCTTTTCTCTATCTTTGTGACCTGTTAGTTTCCCTTAGAGCACCTGTCACCATGTGTCATCATTTTCTGTTGTTTTTTGTTTGTGCTCCCCCGTGGAATATGACCCTAATGAACCACAGACTGTGTTGAGTGCCTACTGCAATGACTACAAATACTTAGGAGGTGTCCAGTTAAAAAAAAAAAAAGGAGAGAAAAGAAAATCCTCATCACTTCTTTTCCTCAACCTAACAAGTGTGAACATCCCCTCCCTTCCTTTGGCCAAGCTTCACCACATACCTTTAGACTTGCTCTAAGGAATATATTCCTGCTAAATGGATTGACTGAGTTTCTACCATGGGTCAGGCATGGTGCTAATAAACGTAATAAATCTGGAAGGAGGAGGCCTTCTGGTATAGCAGAGAGAGGAGGTTGGCTTAGGAGTCAGAAAGACCTGGGTACTGCCAGCTCCTCTTAACCAGCACATCATCGGTAAAATGTTACTTTCCTTGGCCTCATACCCTCAAAAACAAAATCCAAATCTTAGATGTCCTGCTTACCCGTCCCCGCAGGACCACCCCCATACCCTAGCATTTATCACTGTTAAGTAAAAATCTGCTTACCCTTCTTTATTTTCTGCTAAACTCCCAGGGACCATTCATCTGGCTCACTATCTCCGTCACCTTCTTTTACACACGCAGTATTGGAAGTCTTAACATTTCTTGAGCTGCCTTGAAATCTTTGAGGCTTACAGGGTCTTGGAGGCTTGACTCTGTGTTCCCCTGCTCTTGTCAACTGTGGTCCCCAAACCCGGTAGGAAAGATGCTTCTATCAGCCAGCTCAGTTGCATTCACCTGACCCTCAACCTAAAATAAAAGGTTTCAACTCCCTACCAGCCCATGGAATTATTCAAACAACAAATTACAGCCTTCCACAGGAGCCAGGGGCTACCCTCACCCTCTTGTTACAACAAAGCCTGCCTCTTACAGCTCTGCTTGTTCATTCTGTTGATTGTGACCCCTGTGTGGTCCTGGAGGGTATGCAGTGCCTTCTACCCCAGGCTGTCAGTATATGTGGCTAACGAACTGCTGTCAGTTTCATCTGTCCAGTGTCAGGGGTTGTGTGTTTGGCTATTCTCAGAGCCTTAGGGCAACACTCCCTCTCTCACCAGCGCGGCAAAAAGGAGGCAACAGAACACTCACATCCTCACATGCCTGCACTCACATACACACAACAAGAAGTATGATAGTGATGTAGGCAAAAAATAATATCCCCCACAGGTTTGCAGATGAAACAAACTTCTGTTACAAAAGGCAGGTTAACAAGAGAAAAACAACCACAAGTTTATTAGTGTTTATATTTCTGAGATGCCTCCGAGAACTACTCATTCTCTGAGTGAGAGATACCCAGAGAATGAGTAGTTCTCGAAGAAGTGGCTTTGAATTCCAGCTTAAATAGCATTTTCAATAAACAGTACATTTTTTTACAGAAGTGACAAGACAAAGGAAAAGGACTTTGAATCTCTGCAACTAGCAGTGTGTGGAAAGGTAAATAAATGGCAGCTAAAGGCTGGTTAGTAAAGCTTGTTAATATAAATCCCTGTGGTATCATTTCCAGGTGGTGAGGGTCTGCAGCTGTCTTCAGCGGTTAACCTTTGTTCTCCCGGTAGAGAGGGGGACAAGATCTCTTTCGTCTTTGTAAATCTATGTTTTGCTTTTAAGCAAATGGAGGGAGTACAGAGAACTCTATCATCCTGGAGGGAGCATCTGATGGAGACTCCTGCCTTGGGATGACACACACTTAGCCACAGCTTCCAAAGCCCTCCTGAGCCCTTGACAGACACGGCAAACTGACCATGGTACTCTTTCCTGCCGCACCCGGACATTGCCCCAGGATCACTCTCCATTTGTTGAACGTTGCTATGAGATAAAGCCTATTTCTCACTCTGTCCCAGTGTTCCCCGATCAGTGTCCGGTGATGACAGAAACTCTGTGGCTTACAACTACCTTTTAGCTCTCAGATCTACATCCTACTCCCAGCCCCAGGGCTCAGATCAGGCAAGCTTCTCACTGGAGAAGAATCTCTCGTCCTGGCTCCTGCATTTCACCTGCTCATGCACCAGCACTCTAGGAAGTTTCTTTCTTTCTTTCTTTCTTTTTTTTTTTTTTTTTGAGACGGAGTTTCGCTCTTGTTACCCAGGCTGGAGTGCAATGCGATCTCGGCTCACTGCAACCTCCGCCTCCTGGGTTCGGGCAGTTCTCCTGCCTCAGCCTCCTGAGTAGCTGGGATTACAGGCACGCGCCACCATGCCCAGCTAATTTTTTGTATTTTTAGTAGAGACGGGGTTTCACCATGTTGACCAGGATGGTCTCGATCTCTCGACCTCGTGATTCACCCGCCTCGGCCTCCCAAAGTGCTGGGATTACAGGCTTGAGCCACCGTGCCCGGCCCTCTAGGAAGTTTCTTAATGGCTTTAATGCCATTGGCCATACATCTCAATTTCTCCTTACCTTAATGGCTTCTTTCACAGATTCTCAGCAGTGCCATACCATCTTTCTGTTCCTCTGCTGGTTCTAAACTTCTGGGTTAGACACAGATGGAAATAAGCAAATGTAAATGTAAATTCACAATCACATGATGTGATAGAGGGAACGCCAAGGTTTACAATCAAGGTAGACCTCCCTGCCTCATCCGTGTTGAGCTGTGTGACTACAGGCAAATCATTTGTGCATCGGTATACTTTGGTTTTCTCATTTGCCAAGTGAGGACAATAATCATATCTGTCCTCCCAACATCATGTATTGTTACATATGTAGCAGTAATATCACATCTAATGTTACCAAGTAGCATAAATGAACCTTTGAAAAGTTAAACCTCCAAAGTGTTTAAAGGCAGCAGGTGGGTATTTCTTGCCACTGCAAGAAAAATGTGCCACATTTCTCCAGGGTGGCTGAATAAATACAGCAGCTTTTCCAGAGAGGCAGCCATAATAGACATTCTATTATGCTGCTGCATATTCAATTAAATATGGCAGCTTTTCCAGAGAGGCGACCGTAATAGACATTCCATTATGCTACTGCATATTCAATTAGAGTATAAAATGTGAGCCCTCAGCCTGGAGGTGTTAATGAGTTGCCACTTAGAAGGACCAGGGAAGCAAATTAAGTGCATATGCATAAAGTATCAGAACTGCCAGCCCTCCAGCCCTCCATGCTGCTTGGAAACAGCTGCTTAGGCCCTCGTCTTGTTTATCTCATCCCCTGATTTAGCAGCTGTAGTTGGTGGACTAGGTTCATGTAAATAAGACCATTAGCTTTTCTGCCTCCCCTTCCCAGAACCATCTCACCCGAGACTCTGTCTAAACTAACGAAGTTGAACACGTCCAGTACTCGCGCTCATCATCAGACAGATGGAGTGAGTTGGTCACCAGGAGGGCAGGACACCTACTTCATTGTTGCTGAAAATCGTGCTTTAAAAACTTCCTAAGAGTAATGATAGTTATTTTTCTCTTTTAAGTTATTTCTTCCTACATTGTTTCTGTTTCCTACAAATTCCTGTTTCATTGTTGATTAGTTTTGGTCTCCATCATTTAGGTAAACTTTCTTCAAGTACTCTGCCAATCTTGGGCTGTCAGCACGTATTTAAGAGGAGATTAAAAAGCCAACCAGAGGCTTGAAAGAGCATAAGTGAGGCTGAGACCTTCGTGGCAGAAGAGTCAGAATCAGCAACATAATGTCTCTGTGTCTTTTATCTTTGCCTGGTCAGGTTGCTCAAAGAAGGCTCATCTTTGAGTCTCCCGTCCCCAGCTCCATCCCTAGCCTGGAGACTGCCAGCCTTCTCAGGACCTGATGGAGAAAGGAATGAGGAGTCCTTAGAATTCAATATGTAGATTTTCATCAAACCTCATGGTTTCCAGTATATCATCCTGTCCTACACACAGAATGGAAGCCAGATGGCCACTAATCCAGAGTCCATTTGGTTCACTGTCTCCAGAGAGTCCGTTTCTGTCTTCTGTTACAAGGAAAGGGGCACTTGTCAACTTCGAGAAGCAATAGAGGGCATCCAGGAGTCTAAGTGCATTGTAAATAGATTTTCAGTCAGGCTTGTGGTTTTCAGGCCCCACTTCTGTCCCATCTCCTCACACTTTCATAGATCTCTGATGCTGCCGGTTGTGGAGTCCTGGAGCTCTAAGCTTGCTTTTGGCCTCCCCTCACTGCCGGCTGAGGACTGTTCTGAGGTTGCTGAGTCAGTTGCCCTTTATCCTTTTGTCTTCCACCTTCCAACATTTTTTTTTTTTTTTGCTTTTTTTTCTCTCATGTTTTCATGAGTTTATACCTTTAAAAGCAAATCCCTTTTCAAATCTTTTTAAGACTGGACAAGGAATATGTGGCACATATACACCATGGAATACTATGCAACCATAAAAAAGATGAGTTCATGTCCTTTGTAGGGACATGGATGAATCTGGAAACCATCATTCTCAGCAAACTGACACAAGAGCAGAAAATCAAACATTGCATGTTCTCACTCATAGGTGGGTGTTGAACAATGAGAACACATGGACAGAGGGAGGGGAGGATCATATACTGGGGTCTGTTGGGGGGACTAGGGAAGGGACAGCAGCAGGTAGGGAGGTTGGGGAGGGATAACATGGGGAGAAATGACAGATATAGGTGATGGAGTGGGGCGGGGGTGGAGGCAGCAAACCACATTGCCATGTATGTACCTATGCAACAATCCTGCACGATCTGCACATGTACCCCAGAACCTAAAGTACTATATATATATATATATATATATATATATATATATATATACTTTTTTTTCTGGATTTTGTGATACTTAATAGTCAACTTTGTTATATTTCAAATTTGTTATGCTTTCTTCTCACGGTCTAAATAAATATTCACTTTTCTACCTTAGAAAATATCTTTTTAATGGGACTGAAGGATCAGAGGAAAGACACATGTGGTCAATCCACCATCATTAACCAAAAGAGAGAAAATACCAACACAAAAAAAGACATAGAGCACATGTGATGTATGTATCTTCACAAGATGATGCTGGCAGGGATTCTGAGCCAAAAGGAGAGCCCAGGTTTCTTATACCACCTGTTTTCCTTAATGCAGTCCCACAAAGTAGTACTATTTTTCATACTTATTAAGAAGGAACAAGTATGTAATAAGAATTAATATTGCTGACTCGCTAGTACGGCCTGTTGTATAAGTCTTTTGGGGCTGCCCTACGAAATACCGCAGACTGCATGGGCCTTAACAACAGAAATCTATTTTCTTATGGTTTTGGATGTTAGAAGTCCAAGAACAAAGTGTTGACAAGTTTGGTTTCTCTTGAGGCCTCTCTCCTTGGCTTGCAGATGGCTGTCTTCTCACTGTGTCTTTTCTCTGCACACAAGTATTTCTGGTGATTCTCCTTCTTATAAGGATGTCAGTCATTCTGGGTTGGGGCCTCACCCATGTGATCTAATTTAACCTTAATGACTCTCTTAAAGACCCTAACTCCAAATACGTAGTCAAATTCTGAGGTATAGGGGTTTAAAGACTCTACCATATGAATTTTGGGCAACACATAATTTAGTCCATAACAGAAGTGATCTGATCATTTTATTTCTATTTCTTCATTTATTTCTCACAATGAGCAGAGAGTTAAATATTATTATTATATATGAAGAAACTGCTGTTTGAGAACTAAACTATCTCTTAGACTCCTTAGCTAGAAAGGGATTATACATTTTGTTTTCTATTGCTGCTGCAACAAATTACCACAGTCTTAGTGGCTTAAAATTACACAAGTGTATTATCTTACAGTTGTGTAGTTTGGAAGTCTGAAATGCGTCTCGCTGGGCTAAAGTCAAGGGGCCAGTAGGCTGCATTCCTCTCTGAAGGTGCTCGGGAACAATCCGTCTCTTTGTCCTTTCCAGTTTCTAGAGACTGCTTGTGTTTCTTGACTCAATGTTCCTTCCTCTCTCTTCAAAGCCAACATCAGCAGGTCAAATTCATCTCACATTGCATCACTCTGACCTCTTCTGTTTCCCTTTGTGATTATAATAACATATTGTTGATATGATACTTATAACTATTAATAAAACTATTAATGATATATTACTAATGCCTTAATAGTATGTTATATAATATAATAAAATTTAAGGACCTTTGTGATTAAAATAGGCCCACCAGGGTAACGCAAGATAACTCCCTATCTTAAGGTCAGCTGATTAGCTACCTTAAACCTCCTTTGTCATATAACATATCGTAACTGTCTTATGTTGGTGTTAAATTGTATGTTTCTTAAAGTAAATGCTGGGAGGGAGTTTGGACCAATGGAAAGAAGACCAATATCAGATTTGGGATATCTGTGGTCTACTTTTGATCTTTGTCAAGACATATTCTTCTATATATGTTCTGTATCTTTTTGCGTTATGTACTATCTTCCTACAGCAATGGTGTTTAACTGTGGTGATTTTGACTCCCAGAGGACATGTGACAATGTTTGCAGAGATTTTTTGTTATTACAATGGGGAAGGGGGGAGGTGCTACTGGTATCTTATTGGTAGAAGCCAAGGGAGTTGCTAAACACACTAAGATGCACAGGATACCCTCCCACCCCCCAAAGAATTATCTGACCCCAAATGCCAAAAGTGAGGTTGAGAAACACTGCCCAATTATGGTGTGGAAAATTGATGTTAGAGTTACAAGAGAAAATGCCAGACGATGAGTGAGGAGAAGATGGCTGCAGTCTAGGTGAGAAATGATGGTGCTTTAGACGATAGAGGCAATGGACACAAGTCGTGAGATTTTACATCAATTTTGGAGATAAAAGTGATCTGACACTGAGAGGCATTGTGTGTGGGAAGTGAGATGTGCTAAGGATGACTGCCAGGTTGCTATAATGACCTTCTAGGAAGATGGAGATGCAGTTACTGAAATGGAGACTTCCAAAGGAATAATAGATCATGCTTAAATGGATCTTATTTTGTGTAAATTCTGGTTTAAGTATACTAACCCATTTAATCCTCATAACAACCCTGCAAGATAAGTGCTTTTAACATCCTCTTTTTTATAAATGAGAATGAAGAGGCACAGAGAGGTCAAGTAATTTGCTCAAGATGACCAGCCAGTAGTAAGTAGGTTTTGAATGCATTAAGCCAAATTCCAGGGTCTATGTTCTTAACCACTACGTGAAACCCCCTTTTGGAAGAACAGATCCAGAGAGAAAGATCAAATTCTTTCCATGCCTTTATATCCTTCATTCCTAAGATCACTTTAATATTTTCCTGTGTATTTTAACATTTTCCTTGTGAATACTCCCATTGTATTCTCAAGGAAACCCTTCCTTCTCTCAACTTGAACCAGTAATTTTTCTGCTCTCATTCCAAGGTGCTGAACACTGCTGGAGAAGTCCACAGAGCTTGGCCACTGTTATAATTATGAAGTCATGACCACCCCATCCACAGACCTCTCCATAGCAGATCATGCCTCTGTTTTTCAAGACCGTATTCTGTCCCACTTCCCACACTGCCCTCTTCCGAATTCACTCTGCTCAAATCCCCTACTCCATCCTTGTGCCTGCACACACTCAGCGTTAGCTGGACTTTATTGCATCAAGAAAATACAAGCATGGGGTTGATACTGCTTCATCCTCTGAACACTCCCTACCTATAAACCAATCCCATATTCTTTCTTTCATTCCCAAATTAATGAAAAAGCTATCTTCCTTCCCAAGTAAGGTAGCTCCATCCCTCATCTCATGCTCAGAATCCCTTCTCATTCAGCCTCCCCATGGATCACTCTAACCCTCTCTCAACTCTTCAATTTCTCTGACTTGTTCTGCACCTGCCCAGCATTTAAGGGTACTCAATGCCGTGTTATACAATTCCAGAGTGCTGTTCTTATCATAGCTCTTGCTTAGTTGGCATCAAATACAAGAGAATGATATTCAGTGCACTAGGGTAAACTTGAACCACAAACATTTCAGCTCTTTGGCTACAAGGCAGTTTCACATTTTAACCTATGTCTGTAAGAGCATTTATACCATAACTGAAAGTTGCTGCTTTATGTTCCAGTTCCAGAGCAATAATTCAAATCAAAACCTTTAGAAAATATGCAATAACATTTCTTTCCCAGAAAATAATATTTCAACCACAAGGAGGAACAAGCCAGAAGCACTCTTGCCCTTGAGCATAAGTCTACTCTGATGTCGTATTTTCCCATCCCCCAGTATCTTGACAAATGTATATGTGCAGGAGGTGAAATGTGGAGAAAGAACAAAGGAACTAATTCCTCTTGTGAGAGATGAAGGAACAGGAACACTCTCATGTTTCTTGAGTAATGTACATTCTTTCCTTCATTTACTCAGTCATTGAAAAGGCTTATTGAATTCCTAATATGAGTCAGGCACTAAGCAAAGCAAATGCTGAACCTGCCCTTCAAAACTAGTGGGGACTTGATGCCTTTATAAATCTTCATAACACAGCTCTGCAATCCCTGGGCCACATTTCCAAAGTCCAAGGGACTCTGAAAATTGAAACTGAAAGCTTTTTCAGAAGTTTACAACTCTTGTTTGACAGTAAATCTGACCAGACTGATTCAAAACCATTTAGAGACTTCATATAAGCCAGGTATTCAGACATATACCTCAAATATAGTAATATGTTAAATTTATAGCATGCTGCCCCAGAACCAATCCGGCTGTTATGAATATTACAATTCTGAATTTGGAAATGCTTATGGCTCAAGATTGTCTGTGAATGGAGAGTACATGCCTGTATAGAGGGACTGTGATGAGGAAGAAACATTTATTGAGTATAAATATGCAAATTGCTTTATAATTATTTCACTTAGACCTCAAGACAGCCCAGTGAAGTAGGCGTTGTGATTCCATTGTACAGATCTGTAAACTGGACCCCTATTAGCTTAAATAACTTGCATAAAGAAGGGGCATAGTGAGGAGTAAAACTTCTATTTGTTGCTATGTGCATGCTGATATATGAATCAAACCATTTAGGTGTGACAGAGAGAACGTTTGGATCTGAGTGGGGTTCATATCATGTCATAAAAGACCTGAAAAAGGTCTGCAGAGCCATGTAGGCTCATGTTTGTAAAAGAGTCAGAGAGGGGCACTCAGGGGATGCAGGCATGCATATTGTTTTGAGAGACTAGAGAACATATTAAGAGGAGGTAGAATTTGAGCTGATTCTTAAGCAGTAGGCAATCATTTTGCGTATAAGCTGATAAGCATGTTTATTCTTCTCTGCTTGATGGAAAACAGACTCCTGGAATGGGTTTCTGGCATCTGTTCTTATGGGAGCTTCCCCCCAGGATTCTTCCTTATTTTACTCTATGAGTGGAGGCTGAGCTGGGGCTCCTGGTTGTGCGTGGGCCTGTTTCCTCTGGGGTTAGGAGTGGGCCTCTGGGTTTGGGTTCTGCATACTGCTCCTAGCTGCACAGGTTTTTGAAGCTCAGCACCCTGACTGCCAGCCAAAGAAGTGCTCTGGGGATCTCATAAAATAGATTTCATTTAAGCAGGAAGCTTATCTTTGTCATGAGTGGTTGTACATCCAACCCCATTCATATGTCTTGGAACAATGAAAAAGGTTTGTCTTGGCTTTTCAGGACTTGTAAGAGCCTAGTTTCCTATGGGATTTACAGAACACTGGTCTTTCCCTCTCCGAGGGGTATGAAAAATGCTTCCATCACACGTTTCTCTGGTAGCACATCCATTTTCCACCTGCGAGGAACCTACAAATCGAAATGTTTGGCTCATAATCTGGAATGGCAGAATGTTGTTAGTGCTTCTGTGGTGGGGTCGTGGGAAAGGATATTGTCTTCATGCCAGGCTCTGAGGTATTAAATAAGAAAGGGGAACAAACAGGAAAACCAGGACCGGGTCAGACTCAGGCTATAATCACTGCTTAGAATTGGAAAAGGAATTTTCAGCAGGACAGTGCTACTCTGAGGCATTCCCTCCAGGCTGGACAGGCTGAGTCAGAAATGCTGAACTATTCTAGATGGACCACGAATGGGCCTGCAACCATTTTATTCTTCTCCCTGTCCAATGAGGGAGAAGACCTAGATAATCAATCTTTCATGTCTCTTCTTGCTTCATAATCCCTGTGTCTATGATTCCAAGTTTTTAATTGCACATGGAAAATATTCATGATAAAGCCAAGACTGTAAATAATTTTTTAAGTGGGAGCCAGAGAGAGGAAATTGGGGAGAGGATTGTGTCAGAGGATCACCACGTGTCACAAGGGCAACAGGAAAATCAGACAGTAAGGAGTCAATGTGCACTGCAACCCCTGCTCAGAGCTGACCACACTCTGAGGAACAGCACTGATCTCTAATAAATTTTTCTGAGACAGGGTCTCACTCTGTCACCTAGGCTGGTGTACAGTGGCATGATTGTGGCTCACTGCAGCCTTGACCTTCTGGGCTCAATAAATTCTCCCACTTCAGACTCCTGAGTAGCTGTGACAGTGTGACAATAGGCCCCTCTAACCATGTCTGTTTTTTTTTTTTTTGTTTGTTTGTTTCTTTAGTAGAGACTGCGTTTCCCTATGTTGCCCAGGCTGGTCTCAAACTCCTGGGCTTAAGTGATCTAACCAGTGTGAAGGCCTCCCAACATGCTGATGTTACAGGTGTGAGCTACCACATCCAGCCTCTAATGAATTTAATAACCTACCCTGTGCCTGCTCCATCTGTCAGGCTAGGACAGAGTCAGCATTAGGCTTTAGCTGCCAGCCTAGGGATAATGATTACCTAGCCAATTGAAGATTGGCCTTTCATGTGCACCTGTAATGAAAAATTACATGGCTGTCTAGTTTCAGAGCTGACATATAGTGGAACCTTGTTCCATCCCACTCCAAGTCTGTTTCTTTCGAATAATATATGTTGGTTAATAACAACAGCTGAGAGCCAGCGTGTTGTCTTTGTGGATCAGCATTTTATCATTTTGGGCCCAAGGCTTTGCAAATATCCCCTGCTCTTTCACAACTGGGGATGGGAGGGGATATCAAATTGCAAAGGGACCCTAAAAGCGTGAGGGTGTATACTATTGCATTTAAAATTTCATTAAAAAATCATTAAAGTATGCAAATAACACTGTGCTCATTTAACCGCAGGGCTTTAGTCATGTGGGATCTGATCACAGAAGCAGCCAGTGTATAAAGAAGTTTCTAAAATGCTTCTACTTAGTCCCCAAAGATATATGAGTCACCTTCATGTGTTAGAGCAGTGCTAGAAGCTTGGATTACGCAGGTGAGCTGGATTAGTTCTCTGCTGTCAAGGGACTTATAGCAGTAAGGTGAGACAGCCATATAACAAAATAATTATGATGCAGTATGATGCAAGGTGGTGGGTCCTGTGACAGCTTTTGACGCACAACAGAGAAACAATAGGTGGATTAGCTGAAATGTGTGTGTTGTGTGTATGTGTGCATGTGTGCTTGTGTATAACAAGGGAGACTTCCCTTAGTGGAGGTAAGGATGCCACTAAGGGTTAAAATAATTACATATTTAATTGATGGCAAGCATGGGAATGAAATGCTATAATTTCAGATGAAGTGACAGAATTGCTAAGCCACAGAATATACATTGTGATGCTAAGTACAGAGGAGAGGTTCATTCATTGGGCAGATGGTTATTCTCACTTCCCATGTCACAGGCTCTGGGAGAAGGCAGGGCTTTAGCAGTGACAAACAGGAAGATGGAGTCCCTGCCCTCAGATTTTACATTTTAGTTCAGGAGATAGTGCAGAAGTAAAAAAAACAGATAAACAGATAAAAGTTGTCCATTATAGTCAATCAAGTAAACAGAGAGGGTGGATGGAAATCGTGGTCAAGTTTCCTATGAAGGAAACTTCTAAAGAGCCACAGCAGGATTGTGGGGGAGGTCCATGGGATAGGGTGCCAGCTGCCGGGGGGTGAAGTTTAAGCTGAGCCAGGAAGACTAGGAGGGGCTCACCTGTAATTTTCCGTTACAGGTGCACATGCAAAAAAGTGCTCAGGGGAATGTCGGGCAGAAAGAAAAGCGTAAGTGAGGGCTCTTTGGGTGAAAGAAGTCTTTGGAGAAGTGGGGGAGACTAGCAGGAATGAGGCAATGAACGCTGTAGTGAGAGAGGAGGAGAGCGGAGCGAGGAGGCGGCTTCGGGGAAGCACGCCGTGCCTGACTCTCCACTCCACCCCGTTCTGCTGCTCCTCAGCCATCTTTCTTCCCATGCCTTCCCACATGTTGACAGTAAAATACAGGGTCCAGCTAGGGCCCATGGGCTCTCCCAACCTTGTTTCCTGCCACTCTTGTCCTTGCTTCCTGCCCTCCAGGCATACGGTCCCTCTTGCTTTTACTCAAACTCCCTAAGCAGATTCTCATACCAGAAATTGGGTCCCTGCTCTTCCCTCTGCCGGGACCGCTCTGCTACCCGTCCTTGCCAAGATGTACTCTCTCTATTCAATTACATCTTTCCTCCAATGTCAGCTCACTAGAAAGGGCTCACTTGACACCCCCATCCCCTGACACTGGAGTAGATACACCCATCACCTGACACTCTGTCTCCTTGTCCTGCGTTGTTTTTTATAATACATCTTACTCCCAGGCATTTTAGGATACCTTTTCTAGTTTATCCATTCATGTTGCGTGTCTTCCACTGGCATATACACTCCATGAAGTGTACATGTCAGGCAGGGCTGGATTCCTGGGTATGTGATCTGTGTAGCTGAACAGGGTCCCATGCTCAGAAGGACCTGTGCTTGGATTCATCCTCTGCTGTTGCTGTCTTGAGATGCTTAATAATTTTGTCTTTTAACTTGTGTGTAGTAAGTGAAGGCCAGTGTAGCATTGGAGTGTGCACAGAGAGCATGAGCAGAGGCAGTGCCCTGGAGAGTGGCATACACATGCAGGGTGGTCCAGCAGCAATGCCTATATGCACAGGTGGCCTGACCAACTGGTACACCTGCATACACCATGAGGCAGCTGCCATGCTGTGGGGCCCTGAGACAGTGTCCAAGGCCAGGATCAGGCTCGGATTGGGAGCGGTGATGCAAGACCAGTGATAGAAGCAGGAATGGGCATGGCCGTAGGAGAGAGTGCCTCTGCATGAGGGAAGCTTCCTGGACCCTTGATGAGATGCTGGCTTGCCCATCCATTCATCCCTGGAGCCTGCTTCCGAGGTTTTATGAATTCTTGGCCAAAGTACTGGGACAGAAATTGCTGGTGCTCAGCCAGTAAACTTTGTCAGCAAGTAATAATGAAATAAAAGTCTATACATTGACATTGCAAGAAAGCATATCAGGGAGATACAATTCTTCAGAGTCTGAAATCCTTGATCTTGAAGACTGCTGTAACATTGCTTTACTATTCACTAACTTAGAAACTAACTTGGAAGATTATTGCATTCAACAGAAAAGAACACTGTTTTCACATGACTCTTTAGATCAGGCGTCCCCAAACTTTTTACACAGGGGGCCAGTTCACTGTCCCTCAGACTGTTGGAGGGCCGCCACATACTGTGCTCCTCTCACTGACCACCAATGAAAGAAGTGCCCCTTCCTGAAGTGTGGCGGGGGGCAGGATAAATGGCCTCAGGGGAACGCATGCAGCCCGCGGGCCGGATGCCTGCTTTAGATGAACCCGTTATCAATAAAATAAATTACTTTCTCATAATTGAAGATACAGTGATAGAATGTATAAGCATGCATTTTGAATTATATACAAATCATGGAGCCACTTTCAGTTCCCTAAGTTAAAAAGCCAGAAGAAACATTTAAAGAAATACCATTATGTAAATTAGTATTTAAAATTAAATGTGTAGACCTATGTGAAACTCATTTGTATGACAAGTTAAACCTTTTCAGAAAAAATGTTCCGTAAGAATTATCAGCTCTAGAGAAAATAAAATTTATATTTCAAAAGTAATTTGTAATGTATCTCTATACTGTTACTACCTATAAAATACTTTTAACAGCTTCAGGAGTAGCTGCATTAGCAGAATGACCCTTCTCAAAATTAAAAAATTACTAATAATCATTCGTAATCTTGCATTTGTTAAGAATGATTGCTATTTCTTCAATTATATGTATTGAAATGAAGTGGCTAGAAGTATAAAACTTGACATAATTTGTAAAAAAGTGAGCTAGACACAAATTTTGTCAGTCAAGATGTTACATTAATATTATTTATTGTATTGCATAAAAGTATAAAACCAGAAAAATTATTGCTTTTCAGCATGTAAGTTTATATTGTTACTCACTTCTACCCTTATTATATTTAATAAATGATAAAATATTCTTAAAGGGGTTCAAGAGAGTTTAAGAAATACAGAAATGAGCAAGGTTAACCCACAAGGAGTGTTAAAGGAGCATAGATTAGCAGCAGTCGGGCAATGTGACCACACTTGGTACTGCAGAAGCAAGAGAGGCGTGTTACAGATCCCATGGAGAGCTGGGGCCATGGAGCGGGGTTCACCTGATAGGATCTTATGGGCTAGAGGGTTGCAGCCATGCCCAGAATCCATGGCCCAAACCCCTGGGAGTAAGAGGAAAAAATACCCTGTTACCTCTCACCCCTCATCTTCCAATCTCCTGCTGGACTTTTTATTGACTGAACCCCACCAAAAGCTGGAAGGCAAGGGAGGCTGGGTGGTAAATGTCTACAAGGGACAGCTTCTTGGAGTATAGAACAGGGTAGAGTAGGACAGAGAAAAGTTTGCTCTGTGTGTGTCTCTGTGTGTGTGTGTGTGTGTATGCACGCGCACACGTGCACACGCATGCATTGCAAACTGAGAACAAGGACTTTTGTCTGCTAAATCCACTGCTATATCCTCAGCACCTAGAAAAGTGCCTGACACATGGTAAGTGTTCAAAAAATACCTGTCAAATGAATGGAAGATAACCTCACATGCGATTTAGCAGTGCTAGAGGCTTCCTATAGATCATCATTCCTTTCCTCCTCATCCATCTTGTGAATGCTTTGCACATGAATGCATCTCGTTCCAATGAGAACTATCTACAGGAGGAACCTCTGTGGTCTCAGATGTCAGGAGCTTACCGATCCACAGCTGCCTTGCAAGGACAGAAGCCCAGATGGCTTGACTCTCCTCTTTATCAAAACTTCTCTGGGAGGCCGAGGCAGTAAGACCACAAACTCAAGAGATCGAGACCATTTTGACCAGCATGGTGAAACCCCATCTCTACTAAAAATACAAAAAATTAGCTGGGTATGGTGGCATGCACCTGTAATCCCAGCTATTCGGGAGGCTGAGGCAGAGGATTGCTTGAATCCAGGAGGTGGAGGTTGCAGTGAGCTGAGATCACACCACTACACTGCAGCCTAGCAACAGAGTGAGACTCCATCTCAACAAAACAAAACAAAACAAGAAAAACAAAATTGTCTGTGCCTCAGCCAGGCGTGGTGGCTCACGCCTGTAATCCTAGCACTTCGGAAGGCCAAGGTCGGCAGATCACAAGGTCAGGAGTTCAGAACCAGCCTGGCCAACATGGTGAAACCCCATCCCTAGAAAAGACACAAAGTATTAGCCAAGCGTGGTGGTGGACACCTGTAATCCCAGCAACTCAGGAGGCTGAGGTAGAAGAATCGATTAAACCTGGGAGGTAGAGGTTGCAGTGAGCTGAGATCGCACCACTGTACTCCAGCCTGGACAACAGAGTAAGACTCTGTTCCCCGCCCCCACCACCCCACTACCAAAACAAAACAAAACAAAAACCCTTCTGTAGCTCAGGCAGGGCTCTTGAGGTAGACCCAGCCCTCCTATCTTAGCCACGGCTGATGGCCAGATCAAAATGTGACACAAAGTCACAAAAAGTCTTCTGTCTCTGAGGGGGCCTGGCAGGATGTATGCCCAGTAGGAGCACTCTGTTTTAACAGCTGGTAAATTGTTCAAGTCCTTCTTTTGAAGAAGCATTCCTATTGGGTGAGCAGTGAGGAAGTGGATCTTTTCCTGCTTTCATGCCCTGCGCTAAGGACTGGAAATGAGCAGAGAAAGGCACTAATATTTGTGAGAACCTCCTATATGCCAGACATTTTGTAGTCGTGAGAAGTTACACCTAGCGTGCTGAATCCATGATGTGATAAATGAAAAGACAAAAAGCCAGTAGGCTGAGCATGGCTAAGTGAAAGGATAAAAAAGATTTCACTGATGTTATTGCTCTGCCACTGTGCCAGTGCTAGCCATCACCTATCTCAATTTCAATCACATTAAAAAAAAACCCCTCACAGGGAAGGTGGGGAGGATGGGGAGGGATAACTCAGGGAGAAATACCAGATATAGGTGATGGGGGAATGAAGGCAGCAAATCAACCTTGCCATGTATGTACCTATGCAGCAATCCTGCATGATCTGCCCAGGTACCCCAGAACCTAAAGTACAATAAAAAGAAAGAAAGAAAAAAACCCCTTTACTTATAGTTGTTTCAGCTAAGTATTCTGTTAATAGCAGCATTCCTAATGGATATGCTAGTCGGCCTTTTCAAGATATAACCCTTTTCTTTCCTCCTCAGTCTCTTCTGCTTTTAACTGCCATTGGCATCCATGGGCATTGCTTTGTTTCACTGGGAGCTCTTTCTGCTGATGAATTTGTGGGAGTCTCCTGGAATTTTGTCTTCTTTACTAGAATCAGAGTTTAAAGGCACAGCTATTAAGTGTTTACAGATACATTGTTACTACTTTTCATTACTCTATTTTATGGCTCCATTTTGCTGTATTGGAATAAACTATGTGTCATACTTGTGTTACAATTTTTAGAGTGGTAATCTAGTTTTAGATGTGTGTGTGTGTGTTTGTGTGTGTGTGTAATTCCTGGAATAGTAGGCAATTTGTCTACTGTCTTACCTGTAGATCTGTGAGGGACAATGCAGTGAAAAATGTGCAGTCTAAATCTAAACAGCAGGGAGAGTTGGGATGGGAACATAAAGCACACAATCAGTACAACACTTTTAAACAGGAGTTTTGTGAAAGTGAAGTTGTTTTAAATTACCTTTTAGAAACAGAAGATATATGAGGGAGGAGAAAGGCAATAAAGGCTGAAGGATGAGCAAACTGTCTCCTAATGAGGTTAGCTGAACTTTTATCCTTTGTCTTCAACTGTCAAAGATGGTTAACTATTACACTGAACCACATGAAATTGCTGACAGTCAACATTTTTTGATCTATTTCATCTAGGATAATCATAGCCTTAATTAGCAATGATTCAAGCTTCAAAAAAGAGGAATAATTTCTTACTACTGTTACTATTATGTATTTATTATATAAGTAATACATGTTTTCTAAAGCAAAAAGAAATGCCAGTAAGTGATGATAATTTTAGAAAAAAGAAATGCTGGTAAGTGACAATAATCTAAGATACGGTCTTAATTAGCAATGACCCAAGCTTCAAAAAAGAGGAATAATTTCTTACTGCTATTAATATTATGTATTTATTATATAAGTAACACATGTTTTCTGAAGCAAAAAGAAATGCTGATAAGTGATGATATGGTTTGTACCTATGTCTCCTCCCAAATCTCAGGCTGAATTCTCATGTTATCCCCAGTGTTGCCAGAGGGGCCTGGTGGGAGGAGATTGCATCATGCATAGAATCATGGGGTGGACTTCCCCTTGCCGTTCTTGTGATAGAGTGAGTCCTCATGAGATGTGGTTGTTTAAATGCATGTAGCACCTTCCCCTTCACTCTCTTCCTCCTGCTCCAGCCATGTAAGATGTGCTTGTTTCCCCTTCTACTGTGATTGTAAGTTTCCTGAGGCCTCCCCAGCCATGCTTCCTATACAGCCTGGGGAGCCCTGAGCCAATTAAACATTTTTTTCTTTATAAATTACCCATTTCAGGTATTCCTTTATAGCAGTGCAAGAACGGACTAATATAAGTAAAAAGAAAAAAATGGTCACATATACCTAAATAATATTGTATTTAAATATGGTCTTTTGCTGCTTTTTTAGCACTTCATTTTTCTGCTTATATTGCCCATTTGTTCTCACATGCTCTCTACTTTATCCATTAGAGTGCTTACCATATTAATCATAGTTGTTTTAAATTTTTGCTGTAAAGGAATTGTGTTAATATGCCTTTAGGTATGTGGTGGTAAGTGGTCTGGGAGGGAAAGCATTCTTGGCCCTATAATTAGGTCTCAGTCCTTTAGTGAGCGTGTGCCTTGGCCCATGGACTTCACAGAGCTTCATCAGTTCCTTCTACCTCCTTGCACCCCCTTAGGTGGGACAGAAGAGCTACAAATGGCTGGAGTTGGGTATTTCCCTCCCCTAGGTTGGTTAAACTCTGGAAAAAAACCTCAATAGGTTAGGCTCTGGTAAAATAATTTCTCTTGAGGTTAGGCCTTGTTAAGAACAGAATGGTCTGGTGTAATTAAAAATGGTTCCTTTTCCCCTTCTCCCTGCCAGACATGAAGCTCTAGGGGGCTTTTCTCTGATATTCACTGTCAGAACCTGGTTGAGCTTCTGGAGGTAAAGTTCACAAAAGCGTGGAGCTCCTCTGTGACTGAGTCTCCCTGGAGTTTTTAACTCATGGATTTTCCCACAGGTATCCTGCAGTAATTCATCAATTATAGTTCAGGCTTTCTTACCTCCTCAGTGGTTTCCATGGAGATTTCTATTCAGGGGTTTCTGCTCTGGTAAACTGTGATTCTCTGAATATGTATGTTTGTCCCTCCAGTTTTGGAGACAGGGGTTTGTCTGTGGCCTCCCTTCTCTGACAGATCTAAGAACAGTTGTTGATTTTTCATTTTGTTTGGGTTTTTACTTGCTAGGACAGAGTGATTACTGCCAAGCTCTTGATCAGAAATGGGAAGTTTTTATGTTCTTTGATAACTTGATTTTTTTCCTTTACAATATGTTATGCATGTATTTGATACCAGTTAGTGATGTTTTTTAAAGTTTAATACACATTTCATTGTATGGATACACCATACTTGATTAAAGAACTAGCAAAACTTAATGGTTAAAAGCACAGTTGCTGGAGTAAGACTACCTGAATTCAAATTCACCTCTTCCACTTATTAGCTGGATGATTGTGAGAAAATTAGTTGACCTCCTTATGCTTCCATGTTTTGGCTGGCAAAGTAGAGAAAATACTAATACCTGTGTCACGGGGTTATGGGAGGGTTAGATGAGTTAGTGAATATGCAAAGTTTCTGCAATAGTGCCTGGAACATAATGCCTCTATGAATGTGTTAGATATTAAGTCATCTTCTGCCATTGGGCGTTTCTGTTAGTTCTAATTTGTTACTATGATAAATAATCCTGCAATGTCTCCACTTAGACCACAATCTTTGTTCACAGTCTTAATTGTATTCTTAGCATATGTGTCTATTAGGACACTGTTTTGACAAGTGACAGAAAATCCAACTCAAACTGGCTCAAGCAAAATAAGTAAATAGTGAGTGTTTAGACCAATTTCCCCTTCAAAATTCATATGCTGAAAGCTTAATCTCAGTGGTGATGGTATTGGGAGGTGGAGCCTTTTGGTAGGTGATTAGGTCACAATGGTAAAACTCATATGAATGGGATTAGTGCCCTTATAACAGAGACCTCAGAAAGTTGCCTTGCCCCTTCCGCTCTGTGAGGACACTAAGAAGGCTCCATCTCTGAACTAGGAAGCGGGCACTCACCAGATACCAAATCTGCCAGTGTCTTGATCTTGGGCTTCCT
This sequence comes from Saimiri boliviensis, assembly GCF_048565385.1. Lineage (NCBI taxonomy): Eukaryota > Metazoa > Chordata > Mammalia > Primates > Cebidae > Saimiri > Saimiri boliviensis. The sequence continues at coordinate 66,276,109 of NC_133459.1, forward strand.
AGTCTCCAGAATGCTGAGAAATAATTTTTTAAATTTATAAGTTACCCAGTTCATGGCATTTTGTTTTAGCAGGCCAAACTGACTAATACAGATGGTTAAATACTTTGAAAGTAAATGAAAGTATTGGCTCACTTAAGTGCATTTCTTATAGGACAGGTCTGGTGTTGATGAAGTCCCTCAGCTTTTGGTTATCTGAGAAAGACTTTCTTTCTCTTCCATATTTGAAAGATATTTTCACTGGATATAGTATACTAGAAAAAAGGAAATTTTTTTCTTTGGCACTTTATATACATCATGTCAGTTTCTCCTGGCTTGTAAGGTTCCACTGAGAAGTGTGCTACCAAAGGTATTGAAACTCCTTCAGGAATTTGATTATTAAATACCTTAAGGCAGTCCTCTTTGGGTTAAATATGCTTGGTGTTCTATAACCTTCTTGTGTTTGGATATTGGTCTCTTCCTCTAGGTTTTGGAAGTTCTGTTGTTAGCCCTTTGAATAAGCTTTACCTCTATTTGTCTCTTGAAAACCAATAGCTCTTAGATTCACCCCTCTGAGGCCATTTTCTAGATCTCTCTGTGTGTGCTTCATGCTTTTTTATTATTTTTAAATTTTGTCTCTTCTGAGTGTGTATTTTCAAATAGTCTTCAAGCTCACTTATTATTTCTTCTGCTTGATCAATTCCACTTTTAAGGGACTCTGTGCATTATTCAGTTTAGCAGTTGCAATTTTTCAGCTCCAGAATTGCTGCTTGATTCTTTTAAATATTTCAATCTCTTTGTTAAATTTACCTGCTAAGGGTCTGAATTCCTTCTTTGTGTTGTCTTAACTTTCACTGAGCTCCCTCAAAACAGCTATTTTGAATTCTCTGTCTGAAAGGTCATGTATCTTTGTCTCAAGCAGGTCTGCTTATAATATAATGACCTACTGCTATATTCTTACACCAGCACCACATTGTTTAAATTCTTATAGACTTACAATATATCCTAATACCACATTTCATTGATTCTAAGGTTTTTTTTAAACATTCTAAGATCTCTAATATCAAAATGTCTCTTACAATAAAAAAAAAGAATTATATCACAACTTAACTGTCAACATTTAAAATTATTTTTAATAGTATGTAAAAATAATGGTTTTTCTTATAGTCAGTAACACCTTCGATTGAATCAATTATGATATATAAAAGTGCTTGTCTACCTTCTTAATCATCTTTCAGTGTTTTGGCTCTTATCTGTTTACTCTTCCAGGTTAATATCAGAATCACTTTGTCAAAATATTTTGTAATTTATTGGGAATCGTGATAAATGTCTAGATCAATTTAAAAAGTATACTCTTTAAAATATTAAATATTTTTATCTAAACACAGGCATATTTATTAAATTTTTCTTTAGCCATCAATAAAGTTTTATGGATTTTTAAAAAATGTACCTTTTACATATTTTTAGACTTTTTTTTTGAGACAGGGTCTCAGTACATACCCCAGGCTGAAGTGGAATGGTATGATCACAGCTCACTGCAGCCTCGACCTCCAGGGCTCAAGTGATCCTCTTAGCAACACAAGTAGCTGGGACTAGAGGCATGCATCAACACAACCTCACTAATTTTTTGTATTTTTTAGTAGAGATGGGATTTCACCATGTTGTCCCAGCTGGTCTTGAACTCCTGAGCTCAAGTGGTCTACCTATTGCAGCCTCCCAAAGTTCTGGGATTACAGGCGTGAGCCACTGTGCCTAGACTTTTAGATTTTTTAAATATCAACTTTAGTTTGTAATACGGCTTGGCTCTGTGTCCCCACTGAAATCTCATCTCTAATCGTAATCCCCACGTGTCAGGGAAGGGACTTGGTGAGAAGTGATTGCATTATGGGGGCAGTTTCCCCCATGCTGTTCTCATGATACTGAGTGAGGTCTTAGAAGATCTGATGGTTTAAAAGTGTTTGATAGTTCCTTCTGGCTCTCTCTCTCCTGGTACCTTGTGAAGACGGCGCTTACTTCTTCTTCGTCTTTCACCTTAACTGTAAATTTCCTGAGGCCTCCAGAGCTGTGTGGAACTGTGAGTCAATTAAACCTCCTTTCTTTGTAAATTACCCAGTCTCGGGTAGTTCTTTATAGCAGTATGAAAATGGACAGTTTGTGTGTCTGCTCAACTATGAATGGGATCTCTTTTGTATTATATCTTCTAAATTATTATTCATCCTCCATGAAAAAGCTACTGATTTTTCTTTGTTTAGGCATATTGAATTTATCCTGAGAACTTAGATATCAGAAAAAAAAACTGGGGAAAAGTAAGAAGCTTTTCATAATCAACTCTCTCTCCCCCAAAATGATTGGGTGCCAGAAAAAAGCATTAAGAAAGGAAATTACAAGAACATAGAATGCTTCATTTTAGTCATAAGTTTGGATTATCTTTGCCAAGCAACATTTTGTTGGAACTATGTGTGACTCTATTAAGGAGCTATGTGTGACTCATCAGTTCAGACTGCTATAACAAAATAACTTGCTTATCACAAAACAATATCTATTACAATTCTGAGGCTAGAAGTCCCAAATCAAGGCACCGGCAAATTTGGTGTCTAGTGAGGGCCTACTTCCTGGTTCAAAGATGGCACTTCCCTGCTGTGCCCTCACATGCTGGAACTCTGAGGCCTCTTTTAAAAGGGCACTAATCCCATTCATGAAGGTTCCTGCCTCCATCATTTAATCACCTGCTAACGGCCCCACTACTTAATATCATCACATTGGTGATTAGGTTTCAACATATGGATTTTGGGAGGACACAAATATTCAGACCATAGCAATGGAGCACAGAAATAACTATAGCTCAGAAACTTCACCCTGCCCCTGAAGGTCTTAGCACCTTTTTGGGGTCCAGAGACTTGGGTTCTGGGTCTGGCTCAGATCAGGTGAGATCCTATAGGAGACACTCATATTTTTAGAGCTATACTTCCTCAACCGTAAAATGATGACTTTGGGCCAAATTAATCTAAGATTTTTCTGCCCTAATGTTCTGGGGACTCCTAATGAGTAATAAAATGGACTGATAAAGTTTATTCCCTTTTTGTTATTGCCTATCCTCAGCCAGCAAAAAGAAACATTAGAAGGCAAGGACCAGGGAAGGAGCCAGAGAAACAAGGTGCCCATAAAATATATAATCTCAACATTCAACCCTCGAGTACCTGAATGTTGCTTTGCACTGCTGAACAGAGCAACAGAGCAGGTAGTGACCTCTGGTACCAGGTACCATCCGGTTTAATACCGGCCTCTCATTGGTAGCTCTTTTGCCCCAGACAATGTCCTATTTTATTTTGTCTTGACTAAGCACCTGCCTCTACCTACTACCTTATAAGAAACCAAATCTGAAAGAAGGAAAAAGAAACATGGGAGGAGCACAATAGCTGGCTGTTTGTTCACTGAAGGAGTATTTATAGACCTTATGCCTATTCAGGACCTAGAATGCACCAAACACTATGAGTGGGACCTTCGTAGGGACCAAGCATAATGTTTTCTCTCCACAATGGGTGACAGGTATATAAACAAACACTCATGCAAAGGATTATTTTAGGTGCTATGATAGAAATCTTCATTAGATATTGTGAGGATACAAGAGAAAGAGTTTAATTTTGCAAAGATGTCCAAGAAAGGCATAAAGTAGCTGAGCCTGGTTCCATTTTGAAAGGTAGAGGTGAAGAAGAATATGTCCATATAGGGAATAGCAAAAGCAGGGGCAGGGACATGACCCAGCCTGGAGGGGTTGCAGGTCTAAATGTAGGTTACAGTGGTAGGCACAGGAAAAATACTAAAGGTAGGTTTAAACCATGTTTAAAAGTTGTGGAATTTACCTCTTAGTGAAGCTATGGCAGGCTTTTAAGCAACAGAGTGCTGCTGGCAAATTTGCATTGTAAAGAGATCATTCTCAAATTTACGTTGCAAAGAGATTATTCTACCATATGAAACCTGGATGATTTGAGAAGCTTTCAATGCACTGATAAGGAGTCTAGTGAAGAGATAGCTGCAGTAGTCCAGATGAGAGAACGAAGTCCACATTGACACGAAAAAGTGGAAGAAAGTGGCACATCCATGTGATGATGGATTGGTTTTCTATCATGGCATAACAAAACATCACAAACTTGGTGGCTTAAAAGAGCACCCATTTATTAGCTCATAATTCTGTAGTTCAGAAGCCTGGGCCTGGTGTGGTTGTGTTCTCTGGACAGGGTCTCACAAAGTTGAAATCCAAGTGTCAGCTCGAGCTATAGCACTCATCTGGGGCCAGAGGACTACTTCAAACCTCATTCAGGTTGTTGGCAGGATTCATTTTCTTGCAGTTGTAGGACTGCGGTGACAATGTCCCTGCTAGCTGTCCCACGGTATCCACTCTAAGCTGCTAGAAGCTGTCCCTTTCCGTCTGTAGTTCACAATATGGATCTTCATTTTCTTCAAGTCAGCTGGATTGCATCTCTCTGATTTCCCTTTCTGTGACCAGCCTGAATAAACTCTTTTCTCTTAAAGGATTTGTCTGTTTAGGTTACCCAGATAACCTCTTTCCTAAAAGTTATCTGTGTGATATTACCTAACCTAATGACAGGAGTATAATTATTCATATTCACAGTCCCAGGTATTATTGGCAGGAAATCTTAGGAGGGATCATCTTAGACTTATTCCCACCACGAAGGGAACAAAACAACAGCAACAACATTAACAAGAGTAAAAAGTAGGCTCCATACTACTGGTTCCTAACTGCATGAAGGAAGAAGAAAGAGGAAAAGACTAAGTGATGTTTCTGTTTTTTGGCTGGGTGGTATAATATATCAGGGTAAGGAGGATGAAAAGACAAAAGGCTGTGATTCCATTTTGGGCTTGCTGAGGCTGACATGTCTGTGAGCTATGCAGGTAGTCCAGGAGACAGTAGGATTGGGACTACAAGAAAAAGGTTGGGAAGGAAATACAAGATGTTTAGTTAGTAGCAGAGAGATCCTAGGAAGGACATGGGACTGGATAAAATTGGTTTTATTTTAATTGTGTAAACTTCTCTGCATTCCTGAATTGTATGTTCCTTGATGGCAGATCTGTGTTTGCATTCCTGTATGTTGGGTGCCTTCCATATGGCATGTACTTGAGAATGTTATGGATGGATGAATTGTTGAGATTATGCAGGGAAAACATGCCAAGTAAAAAGATAGGGCTGAGAACAGAACCCTGGCCTATATTAGCATTTATGGAATGAACAAAGTATGAAGAGTCCACAAAGGGGGAAATTCAGGCAGAAAATCAGGGAAGAGCAATGCCTCCAAAAGACAGGAGAGTCTCAAGAGGAAAAGCTACCATGAAAACAACACTGAACATTTTACTGAACACTTACTCTCTGCCAAGTAACATGTGTGAAGTTTACTTACCCCTCAAAACAATCCCATGGGGTAGGTACTTTTTTTCTACAGAGGAGGAAGCTGGAGCCCAGAGAGGTAAAAATTTTCCTGTGTCACATTACTGCTCAACAAGAGAGATGAACTCTTAAGCCCTGAACACATGACCCCAGAGCCGAAGCTCTTAAACACTAAATTATACAGCTCTTCTCCTCTTTCTCCCTTCTTGCTGAAGAGAAAAACCCCCTAACCAGGACAAACAGAGAACCCAGGGGAAGAAATAGCATTTGGCCCTTGATAGATGGGCTGTACATTAGCAATAGAACTGAGGGAAGTCTAGCTGGGTTTGCCAGATTTAGCAAATAAAAATACAGAACACACAATTAAAACCGAATTTCAGATTCAGATTTTTTTTTTAAGCATAAATATGTGCCCATTATATAGCATGCTCCAGTTAGGATAGAATTTTACCCTCCCTTTTTACTTCCATAGTTCATAGTTCATGCTATTCATCTCTGTGGCATGCTCTACCCTTTCTTTTTGCCAGTCTTAATGTTACCCACCCTTGAAGCCCATCCATATTGGCTGTCGTTTGCCCAGCATTCCTATCTACAAAATACATTCATATAAATGACCTCATTTGGTTTACAAAGCACTTTTGCAAGTAAACATGATATGCATTATTAACCCCTTGTGCAGATAAGAAAATAAGCTTGGGATCCAACTTACATGGATCATTCATTCACGTGACTGGTACCCCAGGGTCTCATGACAGCAACTTTCATTCCTTTTCCATTAATTCACGCTGAGAATAACATCAGCCTTCCGCTTTGATTCTCAGTGTTCATGTACCTCTTTTTTTCCTTCACCTCTTAGTTTGGCTCTTGATTTAAAGTTTACTCTTATTTTTCAAGTCTTATATTTCCAACACCATGTATGTTCTCTCAGAACAGGAAGCTGCCTTGTACACCAGCTTTGGCCCCTGCTCTTCATACATGTCCATACAAAATCAGTTTGATTTTCTCCAAATCCTGTTAAAGTCTTGAAACTCACTCAGGTCTGAGCAATCCTCCAACTCCTCTGAGTTCTTAGCCCAGTGAGTCGCCAGTACTTGTGATTAAAACTGTTTTTTTTTGTTTTTATTTCATAGAATTTCAAAAATTGACAGCTCCCAAAATGTGGTCAAATATACTTCCCTGCTATCCCCAGCTTAGTGATTTCTTCTGGATAGGCATTCCCATCCACCACAGAAATGTACAAAACAAATAGCCAAGGAATAGGCAAGTTTATCTAATAGTAATTTATTCTTCCATTCTTCATTCAACAGTATTTAATAACACCTGCAATATGCTAGATACAGTGTTAGTCAGTGGTGATCAAAGATGAGTGGGATGTGGCCCTTCTTTTCCAGGAATTCAGTCTGTTGGAGGTGATTCAACTTTATACAAATACCAGAGAACAAAGCACAATAGATAAATGCTGTGAAAATGCAGCATTTATCTCCACTGATTAGAGAATTCTAATTATCACAGCTCACTGCAGCCTTGACCTCCAAGGCTCAAGTGATCTTCCTACCTCAGCCACCCAAGTTGCTGGGACTAGAGGCATGTACCAACACAATCCAGCTAAATTTTTTGTATTAGGGAGGTAGTTACCTCCACCTTGGAAAAAAAGGAAAGGATAACTTCAGTTTTTAACTTTGATTTTCCCCTAAAATTCTTACAGCCAGTTCTGATATATGAATCATGTGGATTGTAGCCTCGGAATAATTACTGTGATTATCTCAAGAATTTTAAAAAGGACTAAATGCTAATGTGAAAAAATGAAAAGAGACAGTAGAGGAAGCTGTTAAGTACAGTGGGGAAGGTTGAGAATTCCCACCCCTTCTCTTCTTTGGCTCCTCTGCTCCAGTGAGAAATGGCATAATCACTCTCTGCTTTGTATTCATTATTCTTTAGCTTATAACCATCTTACAGAATGAATCTCTTTCTCCTTCTCTCTTTCCTTCTCTTCCTCCTCCTTTATGTGATAGACATCTGTCATTCATATCTTATTTATCTCAGTATACTTCAGAAATTGCCTTTCTTAATTTGTTTCTTGAAATTTCCTCCTTTGCATCATTCATACATCATTTATGCCAGCCAGTGTTTGTAATTGTGATTTGGTAATGGTTATTCAATGAATAAGTATCACCTTGAATAACTGAGCTACAAAATAATAATAATACTTTATACTGTTAGTTCACTTTCTAGTTTCTTACATATTTGTGTGTGTGTACTTTTTTTGTGAATCTCAAAGACCTTATGACATCAGTCAGCTTTATATTATGTAGATCAGAGGAGAGAAACCTGGACTTATCTACATTTGATTTAGAGCCAGCACCCTCTAAGTCGAATCTCCTGCGTGTGTTCATTGCCTCCCACACAACACTTAATAAGGTGCACTCTCCACCATGATGGTCACAAGTACAGTCATGCTCTTGTTGCTTCTATTAAGCTTCAAGCCAGTGAGCTGTCCTCTGGCTGGTGGGAATATAGCTCCATAAAATGACACACGTGCCATACTCTCTGTTCCGCCCTTTCTCCCAGAGAACCATTTCTCTGCTTCTCACCTTGGGAGTAATCTTTCTTTGCTTTTACCAAAGAACTACTGTGGTAATTTAGCTTGAGACCAGGGATTTAACTGGCTTAGAAATTTAACATTTATTTAAGGATTATATTTAGCAGAAAGATGAAAAAGTATCTTACTCAACAGGTATATGAAAAGATGTTCAACGTCACTAATCTTTAGGGAAAGGGAAACTAATATCAGAATGAGATATAACCTTACACCTGTTAGGATGGCCATTATTAAAAAGATGGAATGTAACAGGTGTTAGTAAGGATATAGAGAGAAGGGAACCCTTGGACACTGTGGTGAGAATGTAAATTGGTACAGCCAATATGGAAAACAGTAAGGAGTTTTGAAAAAAATTGAAAGCAGAGCTCCCATATGAACCAGAAATTCCATTTCTGATTATATATTCATAGGAAATAAATTCAGTATGTAAAAGAGATATTTGCACTTCCATGCTTATTGAAGAATTATTTATAATAGCCAAGATATACAAATAATGTAAGTGTCTATTGTCAGACGGATAGAGAAATTGTGGTGTGTGCATACACACACACACACACACACACAGAGGAATATTATTCAGTCTTAAAAAAGAAGGCAGTCCTGCAATTTGTGACAACATGAATGAACCTGGAAGATATTGTGCTAAGTGAAGCAAGCCAGATACAGGAAGAAAAATTCGGAATGATCTCCCTTATACGTGGAATCTTAAAAAGTCAACATCTTAGCAGCAAAGGGGAAAATGGCAGACAGGTGGAGGTGGGGAGCAGGGAGATGCTGGTATAAAGTTTCAGTTACTTATGTAGGATTAATAAGTTCTGGACATCTAAAGTATAGCCTGGTGACTATAGTTAATAATACTGCATTATCTACTTGAAATGTGCTAACAGGACAAATTTTAAGTGTTCTCAACACACCAAAAGAAGTGGATTGTCTGAGGTGAGATCTCTGACCTAGCTCCCCAAACAGCCAGCCCAAACCTCTCATGCTGGTGGGCAGACTTAGCCACTGACCTTCTCTTCCCTCCAATGGGTGTTGGTAGCATGAAGGATGGCTCATCCAACTGCCACTGTCCTTAATGTGCATGTCCTCAGTAGTCAAACTATGTTAGAAGAAAGTTGAAAATAATGGCTGAAAACAGACATTCCGCTATTTGGTCCCATTGTGATCTATCACTATGGCAAATTCCCTGAAGGAACAGATGTCCTTGCCATCCCTGAACAGTCCCCTTTAGACTTACACATCCTCCAGCTGTTCTTACAAGTATCTCCTCCTACATATTGAGCCTCATTATTGCATTCGATAAGCCAGGCCACCAGGCTCTAAACAGATGAGAACTACTAGCTGCATAGGAACCTGACCCAGATGCCACCATATGTAAAATTCAAACACAGTGTTGCCCCAGTAAAATTTGTAATATCACAATGATTACAAAAATAAAAACAAAGGTTTTACAAATAATAATATTCCATTAAGACTCATTCCAAATATTTGGTACTGAAGGCTCAAGGATTTAGGATTCTTTAACCACTGGATTTGGGGAAAGTCTACCAGTGGCAAGCTCTACTCCAACAGGTCATGTTATTGCTATTTATTTCTAATGCTGTTCTGTTTTCTGGTATTGTGAGGGCTCCTGTAGCTACCATGCTAACCACTGCTACAACCCAAAGCCCTCCTCCTGTAGCCCCAGCAAACCCCACATCTACACCAAATTCCTTCTCTGTCCTCCACCAATGGAACCCCCTTGCCTTTTGACTTCCTTGGAGACCTGAAAGTCATTGGATACCCTGGCCATCTTTTGTGGACACAGGTCCATATATTTTATTGGAGATATATTAGTCTCCACATAATTCTCAATTTTTAACAGTCCTCATTAATGCTATATCCTAAGTCACTGTGGTGCCCAGTGAACCTTCAAAATTTAAAAAGGGGAAACACTTGACAATTAGGGGTGTCACTGGGCATTGAGTCTAAGGAATTCAAATACCTTAGAAATATATATTCAAACACCTTTTCAGGCCTCACATATTATAGTTAAAATCTCTCATGACTCAGCTTATGGCAAGGCCCCTATAGAAGAGTCAGTCTTTAATAAAATAGTTGACCAACTTGCTCAAGTTTTTCAAATAAATTTAGATATTACCCTATGCTCTTGTCCTTGGCTAATGGGCCTATGAGATCTTTGGTCATCATATCCCTGGGACCCAAGTGACTTTGGATCAAGCACTGTGACTAGTCATGCTATTGGCTCTAGCCCAAACCCAAGACCCCCATGGTAACTCTGTTCCCTGTACCCCTACTGGTTTCATACCAAGGAAAACAGGGATTGCCAATGGGGATCTATACCAGTGATGGGCATTCCTTCTCTCATTGGCAAGATGATTTTATTAAACTGTTGCCCCAGTCTGCTGGCAAAAATTGCTGTGCCTCAGTGATGGTTGATATTTATGGACTCCTTGCATATTCTTGGCTTATCCTTTCCAGCATTCTACTGTCAACACCACGATTACAGGTGTTACCAAAACTTAGATAGCTCTCTTTGTGCCCCCAGATATCATTGACTCTGATCAGGGTACATATTTTGCTGCTCATTCATTTCAGGTGTGGGCTTTACTTACAACATGGCATTATTTGGAACTTCTGTTTGTCCTATTGTCCACAGGCATTGAGGCCTGATAGACAGACGTAATGGCTTACTCAAGGAAATTCTCTTAAAATTACAAAATAAATAATGGTCTCCTAAATTGACCTCTCTTTTGCCCACTGCCTTAGTTAATCTACAATTTCAAGCTCTAGAGCCTATGACATCCCACCAACATATAACAGGAGCTCTTATCCTCCCTTTTATAACCACAAGAGTATGCTTCTCACCTATGAGTTTGTAATATTTAAGTAAAATTCCTCTTCTCAATTATACCTCGATTCTGCTACCCCTTGTCAATCCTGGCACCATCCACACTAGATTGGCTTCTGGATCAGTGGTGAATATTATGGAACTCACCGAAAATTGAGAGGCATTATTTCCCCAAATATGTAATACTGTGTCCCTGAAAACTCTCTGCCAAAGCTTGCTGTCCTTCCCTATATGATGGTTTTGAAGGTTTGCTAACTGTAAGTCCCTCTTTGCAGGGAATGAAAATCCTGGTGCCTTTTCCCATACCTACAATTGTGTGGATCTTCCAGGAAGAAAAAACAAGATTTTAAATTAGTTTTCAATGTCAACATTTCTAAATAGGATGCATCTCTGGCTCCATCCCATTATAGTTACTTTGAATGGGTGACTCCTACAGGATAGGGGATAATAGTGACCAGGACTACCACTGTAATAAACAGGCACCCCCCCCCTACTCCCCGCCAGCATAACAGCCTATGCCAAAAGCCCAAAAATATCACTATGGAATAATTTGGTTTATCTTGGCCTGGCTGTGCTTCATTTGGCTCAAGACTGGGTCTGGGATTCTATGACCCCAGCTCAGTCTCAAATACCATAGGCTCCTTTCTGCCAATGCTGTCATCCCTACTTGTGTGGGACAGTCAATCAATCCACAGCTGCCCTGTAAAAGTTACTCCTTAACTTCTTTTTATTTATTTATTTATTTATTTATTTATTTATTTATTTATTTATTGCATTTTAGATATTGGGGTACATGTGAAGGACATGCAAGATTGTTGCATAGGTACACACATGGCAGTGTGGTTTGCTGCCTTCCTTCCCCTCACCTGTATCTGTCACTTCTCCCCATGCTATCTCCTCCCACCTCCCCACCCCCCTGTCCCTCCCCCATTTCCCCCCAACGGACCCCAGTATGTAGTGCTCCCCTCCCTGTGTCCATGTGTTCTCATTGTTCAACACCCGCCTATAAGTGAGAACATGTGGTGTTTGATTTTCTGCTCTTGTGTCAGTTTGCTGAGAATGATGGTTTCCAGGTTCATCCATGTCCCTACAAAGGATGTGAACTCATCATTTTTGATGGCTGCATAATATTCCATGGTGTATATGTACCACATTTTCCCTATCCAGTCTATCATTGATGGTAAGGGGCAAAGGGATATTTATCTTCAGACAAATGTGTAATAATTTATCAAATGTATATCTTGACCTCAAGATCTTGGGGCTAGTCAAGGGCTCATATCAAGAACCCTTTGCCCCAACCACACTAGGGTCCTTAAGGTACCATCCATAGGTCACCTGCAGTCAACAGCACAGACAATGGCCATCATCTCAGGAATGATGATCTCAGAGCAGCAGACCGAAGTGTCCCAAATGATAATTTCAGTGTGACTTATAGTCCCAGCCTTGACACTGGTAACTCAAGTGAGGACACAATTCCATGCTGAACGCTGCCAAGATTCTGCTTCCTGATCCCTTCTTTTCTCCCAAATCTAACGATGGTTCTTCCACACTCTTGCCTCATGACTTACCCCTGGCCCCAGGTTTGAATCTATGCAACCTGCTTCCTCTCTGCTCCCAACCTAGGTGATGACAATGTCACCATCGTTATTGTGACCGCTTAATTACAGGCGTCATCCACTCTGCTTATGGAGTCTCTGTGACTCCATTCCTCTCCTGTGCAATTTCTCTCCATTCCACATTCCTACAAGAGCTAATGCTTATTGGCAGGATCTTGCCTGCTTATACCGAAGCCTGAGGAATGACTCTATACAGGGGTCTGTCTTTGCCCGTTACCTAACCTGCTGCATGGAGTCTCTATGACTCCACAAGGAATGGAATCATAGAGACTCCATAAGCAGAGTGGATGACGCCTGTAATTACATTAGATGTGTGCTTGACTCACTCTTTTCTCTTTTCATAGGATTTTCTCTTGGTATAAGCTAGCATCCTGCAAATTAGCTGATCTATACCCACCGGTCTTACCATTTTATTTCTCCCCTCAATACCAAAACCTGAATCAGGATTCCCATCTCCACTCTCCCTATTCTTACAGCCACATCAGCTCTGATTTCCCCTCATCCAACTATCCGCCCTTCACTCTCCACTACCTCCCTCTCACCATCTCCACTTCCTACTTTCCTGAACCTGAGGGACAATATCTAAGTAACAGTAACAGGATATGTCACCCGAGAGCTGGGCCTGCTACTGGGTGCCCCAGCCTGGGCCACAACTTATTCAACTAATTTCTGTTCCTTTGGAGGTCTATGATACTTGTACTAAATACTTATCATTATCTCTGTCCCCTGTATTTCCCCCATCACTCCCTTGACCTTCCTAGGTGCTTCCTCATTAATCTTCGTATCAAGGACCCCTTGCCTTTCTCAGCCCTCCCTACCAACCAACGTATACAGTTGTATCTCCCCCACTGCACCCCAATTTTGAAGTAAGTTGGCTATCACACATCTGCATTGATATAAATTTGCCCACCAGAAATCCCCCGGCTTAAAGACCTTTGAGCCACTCATTCTCCTGGGACGCTGCTCCTGCTCATCAGGTCTCATACTCTATTCCTACATCCCGCCCTCCTCTAACCTGTGTGGCCTGCCTGTGTCCTAGGGCCATGTAGTACCCCGGTCACCCTACATCCAACTGGAGAATTCACATCTGTCATACAGCCTTCTCTCAAGAGAGAAGGTTATTTTTTTAACTTGTTATGTTGGGCCTCATCACAATCTTTAGTACAACAAATTGAAATTGTTGTATCTTTGAAACAAATTGAAAATTTAGGTATTTTCAATTCTCTAAACCAGGCTCAACTCAGAGGAGTCACACAGACAGTGTCACACTCCCACAAGACCACATACATCAAGAGGCCAAAGCCTTAGATGCTGGGAATAAGGGACAAAGCTCTGTGGTTGCCATGGTAGCTAAGAACAGAAAGTGGAGTTTGTGCCTTGATGGAAACCTTCTCCTGCATGTGGGTCAATAACACAGGAAAGGTCTTCAGAAGAGTTCAACAAATAAAGCAAGAAAGCAAAATAGTCAATGTTGTTACTCCAAGAGATTCTGTGGATTCCACTGATTGCTTCTGGATGCCTCCTTCTGCCTGGGGCAATCGACTCCCGACTGTCTTTCAGAAAGCTTATAATAATCATTGCTAATTATTATTATAATAACTATTATTTTGAGTTAGCTTTGCAAATTTGGTTTCTGTCAAGTACATGTGTGTTTACGGGAATCCTTGGAGTTTGCCATGCTAACCCAAATATCACGGATGAATTGTGAAGATGACAGGGAAGAAATAGGAAAAAAACGGAACCCCAACTGACATTTGATTTAGTGCCAGTAAAGCCTGTCTCGCCTCCCACCTGTGTCTATCAACTCCTGGACAATAAGGTGTGCATTCTTTCACTCTGCCCGGCAAGTTCAGGTGCAGCCTTACTGCCTCTTTTAAACTTCATGATGGGAACTGTCCTCCCACCAGCGGGACTTCACTTTTACAAGGCTCGTACTCACTACCCTCTCTCTTCTGGACCTTCTCCAGGAGACCCCTCCCGCTCAGTCCTTTCCTTGGGACTTCCCTATCTATGTGAACAATCAGACTTCCTTTGATTACATGAAAGGATTGCTCTTGAGAGTTTTGACATCTGAAGCTAACCTTGGGAGGGGGCTTCCTCATGTTACAATGGAGGTGTTATTATGTATATTATTACAGTTATTTTGCTGAACTTTGAAGCCATTCTAGATGATTAGATCCTGCCTGACATCTAACGCTAATATGATCACTGCTCTTAGAAACAAAATTGTTTATGATAAACTTAAGCCTACAAATCTTTGGTGTATGGTGAAATATGTGCCAGCAGATTTCTCTAACTGGGAGTGACTTTTTTTTTTTTTTTTTTTTTTTTTTAAATACAGAGCCTCACTCTGTCAACCAGGCTGGAGTGAAGTGACCCTATCTTGGCTCACTGCAACTTCCACCTCGCAGGTTCAAGTGATTCTCCTGTCTCAGCCTCCTGAGTAGTTGGGACTACAACTGTGCGCTACCATGCCTTGCTAATTTTTTTTATTTTTAGTAGAGATGGGGCTTCACCATATTGGCCAGTCTGGTCTTGAACTCCTGATTCCAGGTGATCTGTCTGCCTTGGCCTCCCAAAGTGCTGGGATTATAGATGTGAGCCACCATGCCCAGCCTGGGAATGACATACCTGTGGCAAACGTAACAAAAGAAGCTTTTAAACCACCTAAAGATGGGGTGGGTGGGGCTGGGGCTTGTATTCGCCCTGAAGTCCTGATGTGCTTGTGTTAGGGGATGGTCCTCTAGGAAGTCGTTCTTATTCCTGCTCATTGTGGCCAAATTCTTGTGCTCAATTTGTGTAACCATCTATCTCATGGCAAAAAATACTTCAGCTTTCTTACTCCCTGTCAAATGGATTTTTGAGTAATCAAGTATACAATGAAACCACACTCATTAGAACACTCAGGTCATGACGACATTCTGGAATGTAGGGGTTACCAGCAGAGTAGAAGAATCATATTGCTCAATCTTCACTGTTTGCAAATTTCTCTAAAATGCATTCATCTGCTTTCCTGCAAAGAGAAGTTCAGAATGCTGAGCATGATTGATAGTCTTTTTATACTCTCCTGGCAGAAAGTAAACCATGGTACTTGTTTCTCTCTCACTTGTGATGTTAGAGAACCCTAGGATGGCAAAGTAGTATGCACTGGCTCCAGGATATACCAAGAAATAGTAAAATAATGGATTCTCTTGTCCTGAGCATATACATGTGCCAGGCAATTTACTTGCATTATCTCTTAAATCCTTAAGCAGACCTGTGAAGTAGCTGCTGTAACCCAGTAGTCTCGATTGCAAATGCATTTGAAACCGTTTCTCCTTTTCCTTTTTTCCCTAGTCTTAAGACATAATGTTGAGGCTTACTGCAGAAACCTCTTTTCATCTCCTCAGTCTTAAAATGTAGCTTTGATATGTACTTTCTCTAAAACACCACATCTCTTCTCTTCTCACCATACACTCCCTACGCAATGCACATTTAGCAATAATTGTATACTTTTATCTAATTATGTGCTTATTTAGCAGTTCCAAGGGGCTAATCTGGAAACAGACCAAGCATAGAGACCCAGCTGCAAAATTCCGGAGTTTGCGTTAAGGAAGTTAGTCGGTAACCTGGCCATTGTTGAGATGATGCCAGCCCTCACTCCAGATGCCAGATCATGGCTCCAGATAGCCATAGGAACAGGAGACACAGATATTGTATCGTACTCAGTACCTGTCTCACATGCTTTTTATTACCAGTTCCCCCTTTTGAGCCCATCTTCCCAGCCTAAGGTTTGAAGTGATTACTTTTAATAGGAATCCAGCCACGTCCTCATGACTAGTTTTGGTTAATAAAGTCCTTTTTTTGTTTGTAAGTTCAGGGGTACAAGTACAGGTTTGTTACATAGGTAAACTTGTGTCATGGGGGTTTGTTGCATGGATTATTTTGTCACCCAGGTATTAAGCCTAATACCTTTTAGTTATTTTTTCTGATCCTCTCCCTCCTCCCACACTCTACCCTCGAATAGGTCCTGGTGTATATATGTTGTACCCCTCTGTGTGTCCAGGTGTTCTCATCATTCAGCTCCCACTTTTACTGGAGGACAAGTGGCATTTGGTTTTCTGTTCCTGCATTAATTTGTAAGGATAATGGCCTCCAGCTCTATCCATGGCCCTGCAAAGGACATAATCTCATTCCTTTTCATGGCTTTGTGGTATTCCATGGTATATATGTACCACATTTTCTTTATCCAATCTGTCATTGGTGAGCATTTGAGCTGATTCCATGTCTGCTATTGTGAATAGTGCTGTAATGAACATATGTGTGCATGTGTCTTTATAATAGCATGATTTTTATTTTGGGGGGTATAGACCTGGTAATGGGATTGCTGGGTCAAATGGTATTTCCATTTCTAAGCCTTTGAGGGATCACCACACGGTCTTTCCCAATGGTTTAACTAATTTACATTCCCACCAACAGTGTATAAGCCTTTCTTTTTCTCTACAGCCTCGCCAGCATCTGTTATTTTTTGACTTTTTAATAATAGCTACTCTGACTGGTGTTAGATGGTCTGTCATTGTGGTTTTGATTTGCATTTCCCTAATGGTCTGTGATGTTGAGCTTTTCTTCACATGATGATTGGCCGCAGATATTTCTACCATACCTTGCTCTTGTTATTGGACTGCAAGTGGGAAGCCGTTGGACCTGCATTTTGTTACATTACTAGTGCCATTCCTATCTTACAGAAGGGAAAAGTGAGACATACACATTTCAAGGTCATTTCATTGGCACAAGACTTAGCTGGTTTTAAAGTCCATGTCACTTTCTGAATCCAAAATTATTACCAGTGTCTCTCCTTCCTTTGATGTCAGTGATAGGCCAAATGATGACCCTCCAAAGATGTTCACATCCTGATTTCTAGAACCTGCGGCTATGTTACCGTACAAGGCAAAAGAGACATTACAGATGTGATACAGGTGTGAATCCTGTGATGGGGAGATTATTTTTAGGATTATCTGGGTGGGCTAATGTAATCACAAATACTTACAAGAAGGAGACAGAAGGGTCAGGGTCAGAGAAGGAAATGTGACAATGGAAGCAGAGGTTGGGCTGATAAAGCTGTGTGCCAAAGATTGCTCTCTAGAGGCTGAAAAGTCAAAGAATGGATTCTGCCCCAGAACTTCCAGGACTGCAGTCCTGCTGACATCTTAATTTTAGCCCTGTAAGACCAATTTTCAGCTTCTGTCCTCCAGAATTGTAAAATAATAAACTCGTATTGCTTGAAGTCCTTAGGTTTCTGGTCATTTGTCATAGCAGCATAGGACATTAATACAGTGTCCCACTGCACTTTAAATGCACTCTGTGATGGAACCACTTTTTATCTTGGATTATATAAATTTTTTTAAATTATAAAAATTTTCAGTTTTTATCTCTTTTTTCCTCTATATCTATCAAATGTGTATTTTTTTTAGTACCTATGTTATAACAGGCACTATACAAGGCACTTTACAAATAAAGGTTTATTTAATTTTTTAACAACCTGTGGTAGAGATAGCTAGTTTTCCATATAAAATGTGTGCTTTGCTTCCATAATATGGAGTAGTTTCTAGAAATTGGCTGCCCAACCTGCACAATATTTCTTGTAAGTATTCCTGTAAGTGTATCTAGGTGTAGCTATGTGATTAGTTTTTGCCAGTGAAATCTGAGCAGAGGCGATGTGGTTAGGCAGCATGTGGGTCTCCCCACCCTACTTTTTTCTTTCCACAGCAACTTAGGAAACTGTGTGTTAGTAATGGGGGGGTGGGGAGGGATAACATGGGGAGAAATGCCAGACATAGTATGCACCTAAAGTTAAAACAATAAATTTAAAAAAATAAAAAATAAAATTAAAAAATTAAGAATAATAACGGCAGGTCCATAAAGTGGTCCCTTTTCACCACTGTAATCTTTTACGAGCAAGGAAGAAATCTTTTGTGTAATCTTGTGAGACTTGGAGATTTATCTGTCCCAGCAGCTACTGTTAACCATACTCCAACTCTATGAAGTAAAACCTCATGAAGTATGAAGAATTCACATCATGTGTAATGACAGTGAAACTAGGGTTCAGAATGATGAAATAGCTTGACCAAGGTCACAAATTTAAAAGTGACAGAGGCAGAATCCTGACTCCAAAGACCATTGTATTACCAAGATGCTACATAGCATTTTATTGTTCAATCGCCTGTTGAAAAAAATCCATTTAAAAAACAACCAAGCCTCTGAATTATAGATATTAGACCTAAAAGGCAGTTTACAGATGATCTTCCTTAAAATCTCCTACAGTGCTTCAAAGATGGGAAAAAAGGAAGCCTAAAAATAGCAAGTGGCTGGCCTATGTGATGAGACACAGCCAGGACTGGAACTGAAGCTTCCTTTTTATGACCCAAATTGCTCCTTTGGATGAGTTTGTATAGGAGTCAACTCTTTGTCATAAAATGGTTTCCAAATATTTTGATATAAGATTATTCATGGCCATAAAGACAGAGTTTTCTTTTTCGAATGAAAAATAGGAAAAATAATAATTATCTTCAGGAATAAACTCCTTTGAGGCTATTACATATAATAATTTATCTGTATATTTTATATAGATATGCCATATAATTATATTTTTATATCTATATAATATAGTTCTGTTCTTTATTTTTTTTGCCTTGAGATGGAGTCTCTCTCTGTCGCCCAGACAGGAGTGCAGTGGCACAATCTTGGCTCACTGCAACCTCCGCCTCCCGGATTCAAGCGATTCTCCTGCCTCAGCCTCCCAAGTAGCTGGGACTATAGACACGTGCCACCACGCCCAGCTAATTTTTTGTATTTTTACTAGAGACAGAGTTTCACCATGTTAACCAGGATGGTCTCGATCTCCTGACCTCTTGGTCTGCCTGCCTTAGCCTCCCAAAGTGCTGGGATTATAGGCATGAGCCACGGTGCCCAGCCAGTATAGTTCTATTCTTAATCTCTTGTTCTATTGAGATGAAATTATCTTCATGTTATAAATATAAAAGTGGCAGAGCACTGAACAGATGGAGAGTTAAATGAATGAACTGAGGATTCCACATCTTGGCTGCCTGAAAATATGTTCTACTACAGTAAACATATTTTTAGTAAACAAATAATGGCAACCCACATGTTGATCTCTCACCAGAATTTTCTAGCTTGGCTCATTTATTCCCTGAGGATAGCTGAACTTCTTTGCAAGAAACAGATATTTCCCACACTTTTCAAGCCTAGAAGCAAAATTGAGAATGTCAGAGAACTGGGTGAAACTATACAACTACACTTAGGGTTTTGCACTGGGTGAAAGGTTTCTAGTGCGATCAGGACATTGTATAGAATGGACCATTCTGATTTCGGCTACTGTCTTAATTCCTTAATTTAACATGGAAATTCTCATATGTGTGTAATTTTCTCAGAAAACTCATGATTTAATAATGACAACTCTGGGAAATTTTAAATATACAATGTGCTACGTGTTACTGGCTGGCCCATTGCATTTTGATTCTCCATGTCAAATTTTGATTTCAATGTAGCATCTTAGCATCAAGGAATATCAACCGTGGAATAGAACTGAGAGCATATAACAAAGACTGTGCCCAACTTCTATTATCTGAGAATTGTCTTCAAGCTCTACCTGCATACTGACTGTGCTATTCATTTCCTAGCAGTTTTTCTGTAAATGACTTTTAAGTTGAGTCATTATTAAAAATTAGCAACTTTCTTGAGGTGTAATCTATGTTCCATACAATTCATTCATTTTAAGTATAAACTCAGTGATTTTTAGTGGATTTGCTGAGTTATTCAACCATAACTGCATTTAAATTTTAGAACATTTTCATTATCTCTGAAAAATTCCTTATGACCATTTCACTGTTGGTTCTCATTGTAGACCCTAAACAAACAATCATCTACTATCCGTTCATATATATTTGCCTTTTCAGCATATTTTATACAAATGGAATCATGTAGTATGTGGTCTTCTGTGTCTCACTTCTTACATTCTCTCAGAGATGTCCATTGATCTGTCAAACCAAAAACTGGGGTCTGCTGACCCCTGGGACTTTTGGGGGAGCCTGCAGGGCAACACATAGGTGAGCTCTCCCTATATGGTTTTTGACTGCAGTCAGATCACACCTCTATACCAGGTCCGTGGAGAAAGAAAAAATTGATTTTGATCCTTCTTCAGGTTCACCTATGAAAACATCATTACACATAAGTTCTTTTATGAAGTCGAATTTCACCATAGTCTCAGAACTCCACCAGGGTCATGGCCTTTGCAGTGAAGTCAATCCAAAGGCCTAACTAAACCATACACAGTCATCCCTCAGTATGCATGGGGGATTGGTTCTGGGACCACCTGTAGTTACCAAAATCCATGGATACTCAAGTTCCTTTTGTAAAATGGCATGGTATTTGCATGTAACTTACACGACTCTAGATTACTAGATTACTTCTAGATTACTTGTAGTACCTATGTAATACAATATAAATATTATGAAAATAGTCTTTGCTGGGCGCGGTGGCTCAAGCCTGTAATCCCAGCACTTTGGGAGGCCGAGGTGGGTGGATCACGAGGTCAAGAGATCGAGACCATCCTGGTCAACAAGGTGAAACCCTGTCTCTACTAAAAATACAAAAAATTAGCTGGGCATGGTGGTGCGTGCCTGTAATCCCAGCTACTCAGGAGGCTGAGACAGGAGAATTGCCTGAACCCAGGAGGCGGAGGTTGTGGTGAGCCGAGATCGCACCATTGCACTCCAGCCTGGGTAACAAGAGCGGAACTCTGTCTCAAAAAAAAAAAAAAAAGAAAAAAGAAAAAGAAAGAAAATAGTCTTTATAAGTGAATATTGAGTATATTGATAAACATAGATGCAAACATCTTTAACAACATACTGACAAACCAAATTCAACGTCACATTAAAAGGCTCATATACCGTGATTAAATCTGATAAAAGGATAATTTAACATTTGTAAATCAGTAGATATGATCATGTTAACAGAATGATCATCTCAACAGATTTTTTTTTATAAAATTCAACATCCTTTTATGATAAAAAGTCATATCAAATTAGGAAAGAATATATTTCAACATAATAAGGGCCATATGTGATGAAGCCACAGTCAACATCATTCTCAATGGTGACAACTGAAATCTTTCCCTCTTAGATCAGAAACAAGACAGAGATGCTGTAAGATGAACAAGTTCTGGGAATCGAATATACAGCATGGATGGTGATGGATGTTTTAATTAATTTGGTTGTGGTAATCATTACACAATGTATCCATGTATCGAATGATTACACTTGTATCCATGTATCCAGTCATCACACTGTACACCTCGAATATATATAATTTTATTTGTCAATTACTACATTTAAATAAACAAATAAGTAAAATATGACTACAGGAAAGTTTTACAAAATGGCCAATGGAAAACTATTTATTCTGTCTGTGTCTGGGCTGGGCCAGGATGACTGTATGGAGTCTGAGTAAGCTACAAGTGCCACTTCTAGGGAAAACTCTTCTGTCAGTTTTTTCAGGTTTCAACTTTGCACCCATACTTCCATCAGAACCAAAAAATTTTGATTTTCTGGAGGCTGCATTAAGGGTCATGAGAATAGTGAGGTTGCATGGCCTAGTCTGCACTTACGATTGGGACTACAGTGCATATATCTGATCTCTATAGGAATCTGATCAAACCTCTGAGTTTCCTCTTTGATTAAGGAAAGCATTCTTGGAAAATGTTTTCCTCTGGTTCTTCTGGGCTACAAGAATTTCACCTCTAGCTGAACAATGCCAAGCATCCCCAGCTGTCTCTCTAAGCATGGCTTCAGTTCTGAAAACGAATGAGACAGAGCTGCAGTCTTAATTTCTTTATTGTGAGCTTTGGTATCCATGTGGTGTAAGACTGCTTTGAATATTCTGTTGCCTGTTTTTAACAATAAACACTCTGGCTCCCATGAGACACTCAGCTAAGCATATCAAAAATGCCAAAAGGACTTTGAAGAGTCAGGGAGTAGAAACAGTATGTTTTTGAGCTTCCTCCATGTTTTAGCATGTATCAGTATTTCAGTTTTATTGCTCAGCAGTGTTCTATTATATGTACGTGCCACAATTTAATTATCCTTTCACCAACCGACAGTGTAATTATTCATTCACCATTTGGTGGGTATTAGAATTGTTTCCCGTTTTGGATATTATGCATAAAGCTGCTATAAATATCCATGTCTAAGGCTTCGGGTGAATGAATATATGTCACATTTCTCTTGAATATATGCCTGGAAATACAATTACTGGATCTTACAGTTTAAGTTTATGTTTAATTTTTTTAAAATTTCCAATGTTTTTCAGAGTACCTGTACTGTTTTAAATTCCCACCAGCAATGTCTGAATAATTCAGTTTCCCTACATCCTCTCGGCATTTGGTGTTATTATTGTTTTTTATTTTAGCCATTTTTAGCGGTGTAGTAATATTTTGTAGTTTTAATTTGTTTTTCTCCAATGACTAATGATCCCGAACATCTTTTCATGTGATTATTAGCCATCTATACGTCCTCTTTAATAAGTATCTGTTTATATCTTTGCCCGTTTCCTAAGTGGACTTTTAAAAATATTGAGTTTTGAGAGTTCTTTATATATTCCAGATAAAAATAGTTTGCCAAGTGATTTGCAAGTATTTTCTTCAAGCCTACAATTTGTTTCTCATCCTCTTAGTAGGATAGTTCATAGAGCAAGAATTTTAAACTTTGATTATTACTGATGAAAACTTATTAATTTTTCCTTTAATAGATCATGTACTGTGTCACATCTAAAAACTCTTTAATCATTACTAGTTTCCAAAGACTTTTCCCTATGTTTCTTTCTAAAAGGTTTATAGTTTTACATTGCTCATTTAAATCCATGATATATTTTGTGTTAATCTTTGTTTAAAATATGGAGCTTAGGTTGAGGGTTTTTTTTTTTTTTTTTTTTTTTTTTTTTTTTGTGGCCAATACATGCCTACATTAGTCAGATTGGGCTGCCATAACAAAATACTATACAGTGAGTGGCTTAAACAACAAAAGTTTATTTTCTGACAGTTCTGGAGGCAAAAAGGCAGAAAGTTTGAGATCAGGGTGCCAGCACCATCAGGTTCTCATGAGAGGACTCTTCCTTGGGTTGCAGATGGCCTTCTCACTGTGTCATTACATGCTGAGGAGTAACAGGTAGAAGAGAGGGAGCAAGGAGAGAGACGGCCCTCCCTTTTCTTATAAGGCCATTAATCTTGTTGGATTAGGACCCCGCCCTCATAATAACATTTAACCTTAACTATCTCCTAAAAGCCTATCTCTAAATACAGTCACATTGTGAGTTAGAGCTTCAACATATTGCTACAGGGGAAATGAAATTCAGACCACAGCAATGTCCATTGCTCACTCCTGTACCATGTAGAAAAGGCTATCCTTCTTACATGAACTGCTTTCAAATCTTTGTTAAAAATCAGTTGAGCATATTTGTATGGGTCTATTTCTGAGTTCTCTATGCTGTTCCATTGATCTATGTGCCTTTCTGACTACATTTTGATTACTGCAGCTATATATTAAGTTTAACATGGAGAAGACTGATTCTTTATACTTTTCTTTATCGAAATAATTTTGGCCATTCTAGGGCCTTTTTGTTTTATGTTAATATTAAAATAAGCTTGTTTGTGTCTACGACACCACGTTGGGGTTTTTTATAAGAATTGCATTAAATCTGTAGATCAAATTGCAGAGAATTGGCAGCTTTATCATGTTCAGTTTTCCAATCCATGAACATGGCAAGTCTCTCTTAGGCTTACTTAGGCTTGCTTTGATTTCTTTCATAAGCATTTTGTAATTTTGAGCATTCAGCTCCTATACATGTTTTGCTAGATTTGTACTTAAGTATGTAATTTTCTTTGAAGCAATTAAAAATAGTATTATGCTTTTGATTTCAGTTCCATGTTGGCATATAAAAATACAATTTATTTTTGCATTAATCCTGTGACCTTGCTAAATTAACTTATTAGTTCCAGGAAGGGATTTTTTTGGTGGATTTCTTGAGATTTTTGATTTAGGAAATTATGCCATCTTCAGACAGAGAAAGTAGTTTGATTTCTTCCTTTTCAATCTAGTCGCCATTTTTTTCTTGTCTACCGTGCTGCCTGGAACTTCTAGTACCACACTGTATGAGAATAGTGACACTGAATATCCTTGGCTTGTTCTAGATTATAGAGGGAAAGTATTCAGTTTTTTTACTATTAAATATGATGTTAGCTAAGATTGATTTGATTATGTAATCTTTATTAGCCTATTAATATGGTGAATTACATTTATTGATTTTAAATATTGAACCAGCCTTGCACACACTTGGAATATTATTCTTTTTATATATTACTGGACCTCATTTGCTTTTTTTTTTGAGACAGAGACTCACTCTGTCACCCAGGTGCAATCTTGGCTCACTGTAACCTCAGCCTCCTGGGTTCAAGTGATTCTTGTGCTTCTCCCAAGTAGTTGGGACTACAGATGCCCATCACTACACCCAGATAATTTTTGTATCTTTAGTAGAGCTAGTGTTTTGCCATGTTGGCCGGGCTGGTCTCGAACTCCTGACCTCAAGTGATCTGCCTTCCTCAGCCTCCCAAAGTGGTGGGATTACAGGTGTGAGCCACCACACCCAGCCCTGATTTGCTGATTTTTTAATGAATTTTTTTCATATAAGTTAATAAGAATTATTGTTCATAGTTTTGTTTTTTTTTTTTTTTTTTTTGTACCATCTTTGCCTGGTTTCATCTCAGTGTGATAACAAATTCATACAATGACCATGGGAGTGCTTCCTCCTACTTTATTTTCTGGAACAAATTGCATAAAATTGTGTTATTTCTTTAAATGTTTGATAGAACACTCCGGTAAAACCACATGGGCCTGAAAATTTTCTTTATGGAAGCTTTTTAATTACAAATACATTTATTTAGTTGTATAGGGCTAGTCAGGTTATCCTCTCTATCTTCATATGTTATTGTAAGTTTTTGGATTTTGAAGATTTGCTCCGTTTCTTCTAATTTTTTGTATTTACGATGCAAAATTATTCATAGTATTTTCTTACTGTTTTTTAATGGGTGCAGGGTCTGTAGTCAGCGTGTATTTCATTCCTGATATTGATGGTTTATGTTTTTTTGATCATTTTATCTTTGTCAGTCTTGCTAAAAGTTTTTCAATTTTGTTGATTATTCTCAAAGAACCAGTTTTTTGTTTCATTTATTTTTTTCCATTGTTTTCCTGTTTACAGTTTTATTTATTGCTACTCTTATCTTCATGATTTTCTTCCTTTTTATCTTCTTTGGGTTTATTTTGCTCTTCATTTCTAGTTTCTTGAGATAGGGATGATATAGCTTGAATGTGTGTTCCTGCCAGTGCCAAATCTCATGTTGAATGGTAATCTCC
Organism: Saimiri boliviensis; assembly: GCF_048565385.1. Lineage (NCBI taxonomy): Eukaryota > Metazoa > Chordata > Mammalia > Primates > Cebidae > Saimiri > Saimiri boliviensis. Next base: position 66,302,009 of record NC_133459.1, read on the forward strand.
AATGTTGGGGGTGGAACCTGTGGGAAGTAATTGGATAATGGGAATGGATTTCTCAAGAATGGTTTAGCACTCTCCCCTTGGTGCTGTCTTCATAATAGTGAATGTGTTCTTACAAGATGCAGCAAACCACCATGGCACATGTATACCTATGTAACAAACCTGCATGTTCTGCACATGTACCCTAGAATTTAAAGCATAATAATAAAAAGATAAATAAAATCATTAAAATAGTAAAAATAAATAAATAAATAAAAGTGTGTTGCACCTCTCTCCCCCTCTCTTTCTTGTTTGTGCTTTTACCGTATGATATGCTTGCTCCATCTTTGTCTTCTGCAATGATTATGAGCTTCCTGAGGCCTCCCCGGAAGCAGACGCTATGCTTCTTATACAGCCTGCAGAACTGTGAGCCAATGAAGCCTTTCTTCTTTGTCAGGAAAGCCTCAGATCTGTTCTTACAGCCTTTCAACTGATTGAATCAGGCCCACTCAGAAGAGCTGGGACAATCTCCCTGATTCAAAGTCAACTATTATGGACTTTAATCATATCTACAAAATACCTTCCATAGCAACACCTAGATTTGTGTTTAATTGAATAACTGGGGAGTATAGGCTAGTCAAATAGGTAAAATAGAACCACAGGGAGCCATTGAATGATTTAAGCAAGGTAGAAATATTATCAGCCTTGCTTTAGATAATACACCCTCTGGTGGCTAGGTAGAGAAAGAAGGAGCTGGAAGTTCTTGTAAAAATCAAATTAAAGAGACACTAAGTGCCTAAATTAGCACTATAGCACTGAGTTTGAAGAAGAAGTTTGAATTACCATAAATATTTTGAAAGTAAATATTTCTAAATGTATTTATATTTAATTTTAGGTTCAGTTACACAGACAGTGTACTGTTGGTATATAGAGTAAGAGTAATACTCTGTCTCACATTTTACATTAGGTCTTGTCTACTGGTCATCTATTAACCTCTTGGCTTTCCGTTTTCTTATTTGTACCTTTTTCCCATCAAGAAATATTTTTTTTTTTCCTGAGTTCTGGCAATAAGCCCCATGCTGAAAGCCCTGGTTATCTGAATTGCTTTCCAAGCAAAGACCACAGGAAGTGAGATAGAATACTCTGGAAGATGAGCATATCTCATTTCCTTAGGCGTATGTTGTAAAACCTATATACGTAAAAGTGACTCTTATGGACTGACTAAATGCATGCCCAAGCTCAGAGAAGCTCTAAGAATATGCACAAGCAATGAAAGAGGCCCAGGTGGCCTAGAATGCATTAAATTGTATTTATCAGTAGGAGGTCTGCTCTTGGATGAATGCAGGAGTTGAAGCTGATTCTGCTTCCCTGCCCTTGCTTCTAGAGCCTCTTGTGGGTTCCCGTGCTACCAGTGCCAAAGTCCCAGAGAAACCAATCACAAGACCTGAATTTGAGTCCTCCTGTTTCTTCTTTATGTGGTCCTGGGCGGTGGCACCTCTAAACATTGGGGTAAAGGACAACCTCCAACTACCACTGACCTTGGACTGCTAAGTTTCAAGGGCAAGATACATAGAATACGAACCCGAACGAATGGTTCCTTTTCATTAACAGCTATGATTTCAACTAATTTCTCTGTAGAGCTCTTAGTCCCAATAATCAGAACTGGGAAAATATTAAGGACTCTCTTTGCACTTTTAGCTTAAGGGTTAGACTAGGAAATACCTCAGCAGACAAATGAAACCTCCTTTTCCCAGATCCCTGTATTGTGGTACCCTTGTGGTATCTACTTGACCTTCCCAGCACGTGGATGCTCTTTCCTTAGCCTCATGGGAGAAGAGGTATTTTCAAAGCCAATGCAGAAGACAAAAAGGGAAAGCTGAAGATCTAACATTCAGATTCTAGGGCTTTTAAAAAAAATTGTTTTCCTTATCACGCTGAAAGCTCTGCCCCAACCCTAAGCCTCTATCCTCCATGGTCTTGATCCAAATCAGTACTTTAGCGCTCCATAGAGACAGAGTTGGGGTGATGGAGGGGGTAGCCTTGGCCTCTCTCTAGAGGCTGCCTTTCCCCCAAGCCCTCTCTAACTGTAACTAAATCTGTTTGCTTGAGAAATTGAGTTTCATAAATCATTATGCAGTTCATGTGGGTGCTAACATTTAGGTAAGCCTGACAGCTGAGCTGTAACAAATCATTGCTTATTGCTATGCTGCTCCTTAGAGTCCTGAGAGAAAGAGTCTATAGGCTACTGTGTGTCCTCAGGGCACCCAGAGCCACAGCTTTCACCTTTCAGTGGTTTCATGCAGGTTGCTGTCAATTTTTTTAGTGGGACCCCTCTGTGCACTACGAAACCCAGCTCAACCCCCTTCTGTGAAGTCTTTGCAGCCCCCATTGCTGCTCTTCCAGCCAAAGTATAATGGATCACCTCCCTCTTCTGCGATTGTTCTAATAGCATTCTTTTATTATTGTGCTTCTAGCATGATTGATTTTTATTATTTACTGAGCTACTGTCTACTTTAAACAGGTTATTTAAGCCTTAACAGAGATTTTCACTGCCCTCACAAAAGTCGATAGTCTTCAGCATGACTCATCTGCCAGCCTCATCTTACACCATGCTTCCCTCAGTCTCTGCTAAGGGGAGCCAGGGAATGTTTCAAAGCAGAGGAGAAACGCAATCATGTTTGTGCTTCTGCCAGTTGACTCTGCTGGTGATGAAGGATGGAATAGTTGGGAGGAAAATGGGGGTCTAAGTTACTGGAAAGTGGTCCTTATCATGTGAAAGATGATGAGGTGGGATCCAGCATGGGGGCAGTCAGAATAGAGAATACATCTACTTTGATTCTAATGTGTTTAGTATTTTTTACGTTAAAAAAAAATGCCACTTAGATCTCATAATCAGCAAAACGGGAAAGTAATTGCTGTGTATGGCTGAAAGGAGATAGGGCAGGAAAAGCACCTGGCCTGAAGCTTGGCACATAGTAAGTGCTCAGGAACTGCTTCTTGTCTCCCTCCTTCCACCGGCAGCAGGCATGGCTCTGGGCTCTCCTCCTTCTTCTGAAGGAGAGAAGAAGGGAGAAGAGTGATGTGGCAGCAAAGCAGGGCAGTGACCTCATCGGTTACAGGTGAAAAAGACAGATCTAAATTGTTCGAGCAAATGAATGAATGGTCTTACCACTCTTGCACACCAGTGGCATAATAGATCTGTTCATTCAAGATTCAGATTTTAACCAGGAACAGCAAGAGGACAAGTTTCTAAGGCAAAGACAGTTGTTAGAATTCACAGAGCAAAGAAGCTCTTTAAGAGACAAGATTCCTGATGGTCTTTTTACCAGGAAGAAGAATACTGATTACAAGAGAAGGTTCTATGTATGTTAGGCCCCGATGCCCTCCCTCCTCAGGAGAGGAGAGGATGCTTTGGGAGCATCAGCTCAGTTTGGTGATCTCTTTTGTTTCTTCCTGTTTCCTTCGTTCATGGCTGCTTCAACCCAGAACAGGGCAAAATAAAGAAATTCTGACCTTTAGCAACTTCGTTATGCTCTCTTTCTGCTTTTTCAATCTGTAGTTTAGAAATAATCCTATTTCCCCCACGGAGTTTTTGTTAGAACTGAGGCAGAGGAAAGCAAGCTATGCGACATTATGTATCTACCTTAAAGCATTAGCTACAGACGTTCCCCCATGCATTGGCCACAGAGGTTTCTCTAAAACACTAAACAGGTTGCTTAAACCTTAAAAGGGCTTCTCAGTGCCCTTACGAAAGCCCACAGTCTGCAGCCTCATCTTGTACCATGCCTCCCTGGCTCTCTGTGCTCCGGCTGCGTTGGCCTTGGTCATTTGAGAGAGATGCCATACTCCTGCCAGCCTAGACCTTTGCTCATATTGTACCCCTGCCGGGCACACTTTTGTGTCTCCTCCCCACCGGACTATCTCTCATCCCTCTTTTAGGATTGATATAGTTTGGCTTTGTGTTCCCATCCAAATCTCAGGTCAAATTGTAATCCCCAGGTGTTGAGAGAGAGACCTACTGGGAGGCGATTGGACCATGGGGGCGGTTTTCCCCCTGCTGTTCTTGTGACAGTGAGTGAGTGAGTTCTCATGAGATCTGCTGGTTTTATAAGGGGCTCTACCCGCTTCACTCTCTTTTGACTGCTATGTGTAAGACAGGCCTACTTCCCTTTCTGCCATGACTGTAAGTTTCCTGAGGCCTCCCCTGTCATGCAGAACTGTGAGTCACTTAAACCTTCTTTTTTTCTGCATTGCCCAATCTCTGGCAGTTCTCTGTAGCAGTGTGAAAATAGCCAATACAAGGATCCCAGTTAAATTCACTTAAGTTATTCAAATTTCAAATATTTATTGAGTGCCTACTATGTGCCAGGCACTTTTTTAGATGATGGGGAAAGTAGTAAATAGGAAGGCAAAGTCCTATGAATCTCATATTCTAGCACTGGAGAGACAGAATGAATACAAGCAAGCAATGAAGGAAAAAGATAATGTTTTTATGGTAATATTGAGAAGCAATACAAGGGTAGTCGGATGGGGCAGGTCAGGCTCTCTGGAGGATGGTGGTTGGGTGGCAGAGGGCAGTGTACATTAGATTAGATTGCTTCTTAGTGTTATGAGCTGTGAGTTGAATGATAAAAAAGGATACGCGCAAGAGAGGTAGCAGCAAGTACAATGGCCTGAGGCAGAGATGAGCTTTGTAAAGTCAAGGGAAAAAAAAGACCAGAGTTCCTAGAACACTGTGATGGAGTTAGAGAAACATAAGATAAATCAAAGAGGTGCAGGGTCACGGGTGGGCAGAACATCTAGGGTCTTCTAGACCATGGGTAAGGGCTCAGAGATTACATTTAAATGGAAGCCATTGGAACATTTTAATTTATACTTGCATTTTAAAAATATCACCCTGGATGCTAAATGGAGAATGCCTGGGAGCAATGACAGAGATAAAGCACAGGGTGGCGGGGAGAGGGAGTTAGGAGGGGTGGCAAAAACTTTTGGATGATCCGTACAGAATTCAATGTGGAGATGTTGGTGACTCAGATGAGGGTAATATCATCTGAGTCACCAATAGCTCCACTTCCAATATCTTTATCTGGCATATTAGGGAACTGAAGAGAAGTGGGATACACTTTGGAGTTAAATCCTATAGATCTTGTTCATGGATTGGGTGAAAGGTGAAGAAAATAAATGAGACAATAGGAAGAGCAAGGAAGGAAAATGCTCTGCAGAGAAATGAAGATTTTGGCATCTGCTATGTGAAATGACTTTCTTATGGAAGACTTTCCTGGTCCTTAGTCCTGGTTAGAGCTTTATATTGGTTGTTCCCACACAGAGCAACATGTAGCTCTCCTTTGTAACTCTCTAAACATTTATCATTTGTCATTATTTCTTCCTAATTTTCCTTTACTAGACTAGAGGGGAAGACCCCACCTTTCTTGTTTAATGCTGTCTCTCCAGTGCTTTGCACAGCACCTGGCATATAATTATAATATATAATATAACATATATTATGTATTTAATATAGAATATAACAATACATAATATAACAAAACATAATATAATAATCCGACATCTAATATAATGGTATTAACAATAAACAACAACACTTGAGTTTCCTATATCAGGTCCTATTCTGAGTGCTTTACAGGTGATTGTCACAGTAATCCCCTGAAATGGATACTGTCATGATGTTTGGCAGATATGCAAACTGAGGCACAGAACAAGTAAGCAAACTTGTCCAAGGTCGCACAGCCAACAATTGCCGAGAAATGAATATTTTACAAACGATATCTTGTTTATACTTCATATTACCACCGTGAGATATATTTTTGTGTTCCCCTTTTAGGTTTGAGCAAAGTGAGACATAAATCCGTTTGAGGTGTTGATACTGGGAAGTAGGCTTGGCAGGATTTTAGCTATCCAGAAGCTGAGTGAGACAGGCTCACTCAGTCTGTGAATGTTGACAGCATTCACTGTGAGGCCAAGCTGGCCTGGTCTGAAATCTGTCTCTGCCACTTACTAGCTAGGCTTGTGAGACTGGTTAAATTAAATGCTTTGTACCTCCATTTCTTCATCTACAAATTGACATTATTAATAGTACTTGTCTTCATGAGGACTGGCTGTAATATTTGAAGAGCCCTTAGATTAGATGTAGACTTTCCAGAAAGGACCTATAAGTTTGCTTATAGAAAAAAAAAAAAAACAAGGAAGAAGGTCCACTGATCCCCAAGTCTTCTCCATGGATCATAATCACTGGGGTGCCAGTTAACAGTCATCTAATTCACTGCCTCTGTTCATTATGTAGATAAATAAGCTGGGCATGCTGCGAGGGTAAGTGAATGAGATGGGACAAAATCCTGGGGAAACTCCTGAAAAAAATGTGATACCTTCTGTGTGTTTGAAGTTTTATAAAGATGAGTTATATAATCTCCAGAGCTAGAAAATCAGTCAGGCACTTTTTGTGATTGAAAGAAAAACCTTTCCAATCATTTCTAAGATGACTTCTCAATTTTCTGTGATTTGGGGATCAAAGAGAACAAGGAATATTATGCTGTTCACTGATGTTCTAATTTTCCTTCTGCCAATCAAAAAAGAAGCCTAGGCAGTGTTGATTTTTTTCCCTTTTACTCTTTCTTCCAGACCTCTGGTGGAGGTGTTAATAAAAAGTGAATTGGTCAAATCCCAGCTTATCAGGAGGAAACAGAAAAGGGATAAAAATTCAGGGTAGTCAGGCTCCACGTAATAGGGATTACTTATTTTGAAGCTGATTTAACAATAAGGTGTCTGAAAAATCAGTCTTCCCATTTCTTTAAAGCACCTTCTCTGAGTTGTATGCCTTTCTGTCAGTCAATGAACTAACTCAATAACATCAGCCTTCATTGCTACTCCCACAACCTAAGCGGTAACTTATCTAGTGCCTGGTCCACTGAACAAATCTGGCTTCAAAAAGAAACTGTCCTGATCTGACACATCATCCAAGTCAAAATATTTGAAACCCAATTTGAAACTGTGGTCTAGCATAATCCACACGATTCAGGGCTAGATTCTCAGAAACTGACTCAAAACATGCAATCCTCTGGTAGAACTTTTGCCCAGGGCTGGTGGACATGCAAATTATTTCAGTCTTTCCAGAAAGCAATTTGGAAAAACAGATAAAGAAACTTTAAAAGGCTCGGATCTTTTAACCGAGTAGTTTCACTGTTAGATAATATCAGGCTTGAGAAAACATTCAGAGACAGTACTAAGGGTACTGTCTTGAAGCACTATTTGCAACTAAAGAAATCAGAGAAAATATCCAATAATTAACAAATTGCTTACATCATATTTCAATCATCCCAATATATGTTTGTTTAAAAGAAATGTTCAATGGCATGGGGAAAACATACCCAATATGAACAGAGAGAGAGAAAACCCAGGATTCCAAATTATAAATAATATGATTTAAATTTTGTAAATCAATTCCATTTTTCATCCATCCATTCATCCATCCATCCATCCATTTGCCTGTTCTTTATCTCTTTATCTATTGAGGGGATATAGGCCTAGAAAAATAACTGAATATAAATAAATATGTTAACAGTAATTATCTCTGTTTTTCATCTTTGCACTTTTCCATATTTTCCAAATTTTCTGTGGTGACCGTGTCTACTTTACAATAAGGAAAAGAATTATAAAGACTATCCTTTGCAGAAACAAGCCAGCCCTTATCTCTTCTTTGAACTGCAAAAAAACACCTAACCACATATTCTTTTTCTCCTTCAATTTGTGTGCTACACCATCTGCCATATTGATTTTTCTGAGCCATTCTTTTTATTATAACGTCCTTTCCCTTAAAGATTCTCTGGCTCCTCACTACCTATATAAATAACTGTTCAACTACTTAATGTGGCTTTCCAGGCCTTCAGAAATCTGGCCCTGTTATACAATCCATGGACTTTTATTAGTATTTTTTCTCCTTAAATCTCAGCTCAACAGATATGTATGAAGCACCAGCTCTGTACCAGGCTGGCTTTTCTCTTCACTCCCCAAATTCTCCACAAGTGGCCTCTTCCCTCACCCAGTCTCATGTGCTCCCACCTGTAAATCTCTGTTCCTTGGCATGCTCCTTACAGGACCCACGGCAAAAGATACAATGTGTATGCAGCATCCTCTCAGAGACTTCTGTTTATCCACCCGACTGGGGCACATGCTCTAGAGACGTAGGCAAGTGCCTCAATCCCTCATTGCTTTCATTTTTCTATTCGTATAATGGAAACTATAGTCTCAATATGTAATGTATTCATTTGTTATGACGCTCCAAAGAGCTGATATGTGCCAAATGCTTAGGACAGTGTCTGGCAGAATGTAACAGTCCAAACATTTATCATTTGTAAAGTCAAGGGAAAAAAAGAAACATTTCTTATTTGTCTTGTAACTTCCTTCAAGGTAGGATCCTAGTCTCATTCCACTTTATAACTCCCATGGAACCTAAACACCTTGCGCTGTCTCTAGTTGGATGCTGAAGAAATTCTTGTTGAGTAATGTATTAATGAATGGCAGTTGCTATAGACTGAAGGTTATGTCTCTCCCCACTATTCATATATTAACACCTAATACCCAATGTGTTGGTGTTTGGAGTAGAGCCTTTGGTAGGTGTTTGGGTCCTGAGGTATAAGCCCTCATAATAGGATCGGTGTTCTATAGGAAATATCCCAGAGAGCTCCCTAACCACTTCTCCTATGTGAGGACATAGCAAGATGCCCATCTGTAAAGCAGGCCCTCACTAGACACTGAATCTGTCAGAGTCTTCATCGTGGACTTCCCAGCCTCCAGAACTATGAGAAGTACATTTCTGCTGTTTATAAGCCACCAAGTCTATGGTATTGTTATAGAAGCCTGGATGGACTAAGACAAAATTTATATGAGCTTTTACTGACCATGTATGTCCCTTCTTCTTCTGGACACCCTGTCCCCGACTATAAACTGTACCCATATCATTCACCACTGAGTGGCCAGTGTTGGTCCTATCTATTCATTGTGATTATGGGCAAAGCCTCTGCTGTAGCTGTCCAACTTGACAACAGATTCCTTCTGTTCCTGAGGTGTTGTGGTAGTAGATGCTTAAAAAACTTGCTCACGGATTTCGATACTGTTCCCATTTCTCCATAGCAAGTTGCAGAATAGCTACCTTATATTTTCCAACCTTAATTTTTTTGTCCACAAGCCTGAAGGAAATTGCATTAAGCCTTTCCCTTTAAACCCATGCATTGCATTATCCCAGATGAATGTCACTAATTCATTTGAAAATTAGAGAAAAATAAACAAATGATAGTTTAAAAAAATAACCGATTTATTTAGGGACCACTATGTGCCAGGTACTGCAATAATCCCTTTCATATAGTTATCCTGTTAAAAATGTTAAACACATTTAGAAGCTGTGTGACCACAGTCAAATCAAGTTGTCCCTCTAAGCCTTGGCTTGAGCATTCCCAGGCTATACTACTGCCTGCCCAAATATATTTTGGGCTCCTGTTTTCTGCCCCATCTGTCAACAGTCTTCTAGAAAATTCTACTTACATATAAAAGTAGAGTTAATTATTTCCCATTTCAAAGCTATTCTTTCCCTACCATCCACTCAGCCGCCCAAGTCAGAAACTTAGGAGGCCCCGGTCTACCTTTCCTATAACCACATGAGTGCCGTGACTCCAATTCAGGCCACTTTCATGTTTCATTTGCTTTAATAGTAACAACCCCTTAATTGAGTCTTCTTTCATAACCCTTTCTTGACTGATCTAATCTACTTTTCTCATTATAGCCATGATCTTTGCAAAATAGAAAAAGTGGCCCTGTTACTCTCTGGCTTTTAAGCCCTCAACAGCTCTTCATAGACTCCATAAGATACGATCTGGCCCCTGCTTCTCTCTCAAGGTTTTTTTTTTTTTGTTTTTTTTTTTTTTTTTGTCTGTATACTCAAAGTAGGTTTTTATTTATTTATTTATTTTTATTATACTTCAAGTTCTGGGGTACATGTGTAGAACACGCAGGTTTGTTACACAGGTATACATGTGTCATGGTGGTTTGCTGCACCCATCAGGCCATCATCTACATTAGGTATTTCTCCTAATGATATGCCTCCCTGCTTCAAGTTTTATATCTTTAACCCATCAGTTTTTCCGTTATACACTTTACATTTTATGTGCTATGTGAGAGGTTCTCAAAGTGTGGTTCTAGGACTAATGGGGTCTCCGGGCCCTGTCAAGGAGTCTTAGGTCGAAACCATTTTTATAATAATATTAACACATCATTTGCTTTATTCACTTTCATTTTCTCATGAGTTTATGGTGGCATTTTCTAAAAGCTATATGATGTGTGCTATTATAAAAAACTGAATGCAAAAAATAGATGTGAGAATGCAGCTGTCTTTGATTAAGCCAGACATTACAGAGATTTGCAAAAATGTAAATCTACGTCAGCTTCTCACTGATTTTTTTGTTCTGAAAAATATATTTGTTTTTTATAAAAGAAATTTTTGTTAGCACATAATGCATAATGGGCTTATTGTTATTTTAAATTAATAAATAATACACATTTAAGCATTTTTAATTTCAACATTTAATATGGTAAATACCAATAAATATATTCCTCATAAAATCTTTTGAGGGTGCTTAATAATTTTTAATATTATAAAGGGGTCCCAAGACTAAAAAGTTTCAGAACCACTGCTCTAGTCAAATGGAACTATTCAGATTACACCAAAATGTGTTCTTTCTCTTTCTCTCCCAGAAGCCCTTGGGGCTTCTCCAATCACCTTAATTGTTTCTCTCTGCTTCTTCTTTGTCTGCTTAAGAGTACCAGTTAGTGAAAGCCTTCCTTTGAGCTTTACAGGAGTAGCTAGAGGTTAACTTTTGCTAAAGGCCTCTTGTATGCTAAGCAAATAATTTCTTTATGTGCATTTTCTCCTTCTTAAATTATGCCGGGGCAAGGCCAGAGAGGGTCAGGGAGGAGGAAAGACAACATCAGCTCCAGTCTAGAGCTAAGAAAATTTAGGCTTGGAGGGCCGGGCGCGGTGGCTCAAGCCTGTAATCCCAGCACTTGGGAGGCCGAGGCGGGTGGATCACGAAGTCAAAAGACCGAGACCATCCTGGCCAACATGGTGAAACCCCGTATCTATTAAAAATACAAAAAATTAGCTGGGCATGGTGGCGCGTGCCTGTAATCCCAGCTACTCAGGAGGCTGAGACAGAAGAATTGCCTGAACCCAGGAGGCGGAGGTTGCGGTGAGCCGAGATCGCGCCATTGCACTCCAGCCTGGGTAACAAGAGCGAAAGCCTGCCTCAAAAAAAAAAAAAAAAAAAAAAAAATTAGGCTCCGAGAGGTTTGGAAGTTGCTCAGGTCACACAGCTAGTGAGTGGCACAGCTGATTTGAATTCATCCTCTTCCCACTCAGTGGTTCTTATAGTTCAGTGTGCCTAGTGGTGTGCTGGTAAGTAAAACAACTGGCTCTTCAATGGGATGAAGCCCTCATTAGTAGTGTTTGGCAATTTCCATGGTATAAATGCTCCTGCAGTGGCCAGTTTCAGGCTGGCAATGTGACATCATTGAACAGAGAGATCAAAGGGATGTGCAGTCATCCACATCATAGAGGATTTTCACCACACACATGCAATTGATGAAAAACTCAAAAGCACAGGTAATAGTTAAGTGTAGTAAAATGGAATTACAGTGATGAATTCTGAGTATTTTGAATTTGAGTATATTTGTTTTAAATACAATTTCTGTAACTATAATTGATCTAACCTACTTGTTTATAGTTGTTAATAATCACTGTGTTTAGCAACCAAGTTACATAATTCCCAAATGTGTAACAATTGACTCTTGAACCTCAGAATTAACTTTGAGCCTCTGAACATCACAGATGTTCCAGCCCTCTTCCAAACCTACTGAATCTATCTCTCCAGGCTGAGGCCCAGGCAGTTATGTTTTTACCAAGCCCTCCAATATCATCTCATGCTCACAGGAAGTCATTTATTCACTCTTCACTCATTCACCTAGTCAGCACACATTGAGCACACATTGACCGAAGTCCTACGTTATGTTAGACATTGTTTCAAGGTGCCTGTCTCATGGTACACATTCCTACCAGACGGTATGCGCCTTTAAAGCAGGGATGGAGTCTATCTCCCAGAGCTTGGTGCAGAGTCTAATGTGGCATACAAACTTAATAAATGTTTGTGCTGAAGCAAAATAATAACAACAAGCCAGGTTTTACCTGGCTCAGCTCTGATCAACCTAAATCTCTGGGATTGGAAAGCATAAGCACCAAACGTGGGCTTTGGCGTGAGATAGGCTTGGGAGTTTGAGTCTGATTCTTGGACAAGTAAGTTAATCTACTACTTTTTCATTTTCTCCACTGTAAAAGGACGAAAACCCACTTTAGAGGGTGGTTATAAGAATTACATGCAATCATGTTTTCGTCTCATGCTTTGCAAAGTGTCCTGGTCACATTACCTGAAAAGCATCCTTGGCCACTCTTGGTTCCTTCATCTGTGTTATTTTTCTTCATTATGCTTATCATTGTTTGATGTTATAGTATGTATGTATGCATGTATGATATTTAGGTATTAGATTATTGTGTCTCCTCCCCATACTACCCACCCACTAAAATGGTGTTATATCAAGGGAAAGACCCAATTTGTTGCATTCGTCTGTGTATCCTCAGCATCTAGAAATGTCCCTAAAATCTAGTAGGCTTCCAGTAAATATTTGAAAGATAGATAAATGGATGGACTGAGAGCCCAGTGTATGTTAGTTATTAGTAAAAACTATATATATATATATATTTAAATATCTCCCTTTGAGGCTGTAGTGAGCCCCTCTGAGGCTGTAGTGAACCGAGATCATGCCACTGCACTTCAGTCTGGGTGACAGAGTGAGACTCCATCTCAAAAAATAAATAATAAATAAATAAATAAATAAACCTCCCTCTGTATTAGGAACCCTGTTGTGTGTCTCACTTGTGGTTAAGGATCTAGAATCTGCTTCCTTCTTGTACATGTGCCACGTGCCATGCCTTCCTTCAGTTCCTGGCCCATCCTCATCCTTATAGTTCTAAGTCTTGTAGTGACATCATCTTTTCTCCTATTGTGTTCTGGCATTGTTAAGATGATTACTTGCAAACTTTTCTTCATGATTCTGCCAGAAAACTGTTTGGTCTCTTACTGGTATCTGATGCCCTAGCAAGGTTTTCTGCTTCAGACCTGACGAAGTCGACCACAAAGTGACAAGTTTCCCTGCAACATGAGGGTCATCACATTTCTAAGCGTGTACTTATTCAGCCCCTAGTAAGTTCATACATTGTTCTAGACATTGGGGATACACCAGTGAGCAAACATCACACATGACCTCATGCTCATGAGTTGTCTTCTCTATCTGGTTGGTAAACTATTAAACAAACAATGCTACAAAGGGGAAGGACAGGGTTTGATGGGCGCTTACAATGGAGATACAACCCAGTCTCGACAATCAGAGAAGGTCTAAGTGAGGCAGTGTTAATCTGAGTGGCAAAGGACAGATATAGGTGAGTGGGCTGTAAGGAAGGAGGAATGAAGGTTGAGTCTTCATTGAGCTATGGTTTAGAACTAGAGGTGAAGGCTCTGTTTTCAAAATAGGTTTGGCAGGAGACTTGGCATACAATTTGGAATATAACTCCTCATATACCATCATTTAGACTCCCTAATTGCCTGCTATGGATCTTGAGTTTAAAATTCTATCATTTTAAAGATGAAAAAACTGCAATCCACAGAAGTTTCCACAGGCTGCCAGCTAGGTAAGAATAGCAGAGCTGATATTAAAGTTATTACCTTAATGTATATCCATACCGTCAGGGCAGGGGGCATTTTCACTCAGATGGGTATTTTCAAGCAACAATTCCAAATACATGAAGAACTGCCTTGTCCTCAAAAAGTCCAACTACACAGCACAGCTTAATCCACTTTTAAATTGCACTGGGAACAAATACATTTCACGATGTTCAGCTTCAGGTTGCAAAGAATAACACTAATAGAGAGTTGCAATTACCAGTCATTTTCCTCCAAATCAGTCTCTTTTGGGCCCACTCTGGATTAATGACTACCTTTACAAAGAGGCCACATGCGCTTTCAAAGAGAAAGAAGTAAACAAGAGGACACGCATTAACATGGCCGGCTAGTCACCTCCCATGCCTGAATGTACAGCTTTTAGAAATGGAATTGTTAAGATGTGCTTCTCTTGAAAATATAAGGTAAACATAATCTCTGAGAGTCCAGAGGTAGTGGCTGTTGGGTAGAATGATAATTTAGCCATGGAGTAAATACCTAGGAAAAGTAAAACGTGAAGGAGACATCTAATTCATCTAACAGGTTGAGGGTTTACTCAGTGTCAGGTACTGTAAACAGGGATTTCATAGGTGCTTTATTTCATTTGCACAACACACCAAGAAATAAAAGACATGAGATTAAACCCACATTTTCTAACTCTGGACTCATTTTGGTGACATCAGGCGATTTGGGTAAGAATCCCAGTTCCAGCGATCTCAGCAGTAATCTTGCGTTACTTATTTAACTGTTCTGCTCTTCATCTATTTCTCATCTGGTAAATGCCACATGCAGATGCGCAATACATTTACAGTTTGTTTGTTTTAATTAGACCACGTGGCTCCTCACTGGGATTACTTTAATATTAAATAAAATTGAAAAACACTGAAGTTGGTGTCAGAAGATTTGGATCCTAGTTTCTATTCTGTCCTTTCCTTCTGAAACTCATAAGGAAATTATTTGTTTTTTAAAATCATTAAAATGTACAGAACTCCATGAGAATATAATTCAAAAGGTATGAAAGGGTATTAAATAAAAATGGATCTCGCTTCCCCACTAAACTGCCATTTCCCTTCTCAGAGCCAATGCCTATTAACAATTTCTTGTATATCCTTTCAGAAGAATTTTCTATTATACAACCTCGCTCCCTGCCTTCTCTCTCTCTAATTCTTAAATGAGAGTCGCCCCCAGGCAGACTGAATGATGCTGTAATGCATGTCTTTGTCTGCATGGTTTTGTGTACGTTTGTCAGAATATCTGGCAAATGATAGATCCTAAGAAAAGCAACAGTCTAATTAAATTGCATTTTCAAAGGCCAATGTGATAGCACCATGAGAAATAGACCTATCTCATAGCACCTGCCTGTTCTATGACACATTTTTGTTTTCTTACCTGTTTCCCTTGCTAGAATTACAAGCTTCATGAAGGCATGGACTCTGTACCCCAGGGCTTGGCATACGGCTGGAATATTGACAACTCTTCCTAACATGTGAATGAATTAACCAAAAAGGGAAGCTTTCAATGGGAGTGGTATCTGGTATTTGAGCTGGGTTTTCAAGGGTGAATAACATTTGGGTAGGCAGAACAGGAAAGGAAAAACATTGTGAGTGAGGAGACCGCAAAGAAAAGACTTCATGGGATATTTGAGGGACAGCTAATTGTCCAGGCTGGTTGGGGAAAGGATATATGGAGTGATGTACTCAGAGAAAACTACAGAGGAAGTCTTGAGGCAGGACATGGGGACTCCAGTGCTATTTTGAGTTTGGGGGGTCCTCTCTAGCCCATGCCCATTCACCTGGAAGACAGAACAGATGGTATCTATGAACCCACCCACATACACCCACAATATGTCAGATAGTTAACTGTGTTTGACTCACAGCTTGCAAAATTGTGTTTATCTCCACACTAGGCTTCTTTCCTCCACTTCTCAATAGCAAATGGATGGCAGCTTTCAGAGTCAGTATCAGTAGGCTGGCAAAACAGCATAGCAGTGCAGTGGAAATATTTTCAGTTTTCATTTGTTTTCATCCTCACCAATGCCCTGAAATCAGGAAGTATGACTTTTTTTTCTAAGCTCTGAGCCTGTGAGCTTTGGTTTATAGATGTAGCTTATAGATATGCTATTCAAATTCATTTGCATGCAACCATATCTCAGTGGATTTCGCTACACTTCTGTTCATCTTGAAATTCATGAAATTCCTCAGACATCTGCCAATGCATAGAATTTTGACTATATGCTATCATTTTTCTAAGACACTTGATTGTTTATCCTGCCTAATGTATTTAATCAAACTCAAATTAGAAATTGGTTCCAACAGCCAGCCTTATAGATCGGCACTAATCAGTAGGAATGTAAAGTAAGTCACAAAAATGAGTCATGTGTTTAATTTTAAATTTTCTGATAGTCATGTTTTAAAAAAGTAAAAAGAAACATGAAAGTAATTTTAATAATATATTTTGTTTAACCCACAGTATTCAAAATATTGTCATTTCAACATGTAATAAATATAGAGAATGATGAGATATTCTGCATTTATTCTTTTCACACTAAGTCCAAACTATTTTATACATGCAACACATTTCACTTTAGCTACATTTCAAGTGCACAATAGTCACATAAGGCTAAGAGCTCTAGATTCCAGCTCCTTGGAACAGTTAGTTCCTTCAAAGAATGGGTAGAATGATTTATATCCCCCTTCCTCCTGCCCCCATCCAAGCAGTAGTATTTCAGAATTTCTCTCTCATCTATGGATTTTTGGGGTGATAAGCCTAAGAGATTATCTTGTTCCCAACTTTTATATAATGGTCAATGAAGCGGAGATCCATGACTGAAAGAGTCTTGGTCAGTTCAGCCCTGTCTCTTCTTGTGTCGGTGCCGTCTCCACTCCATGAAGCATGTCCACAGTGATTAAAGACAGGAGGTAGTCTGAACTGAGAACTGTAATAAGGAATGACTAATACAGTTTACAGAATTACATAATGTAGATTTGGGAGGTGTCTTGCGACAGAAACTTCTAACTATATCCATATATATTCTCTTCTTCCATGGTAACAAAACCCTTAACTTGGCAGGGCACATATCTCCTTCATCCTTTATATTTTTAGGATAAAGAAGATATGTGCCAATCTCCCTGAAGATATGTGCTCACTTTCCTGAAAGCTGAGGAGAAGGGCATGAACTAAGTTCTGACAGTGGGATGTTTAGGGGAGTGATGAGTATAACTTAGGAAATGTACATAAGGGAAAGAACATTGTTCCTCCATTCTCCTCCTTCTTATTTACTGGAATGTGTGAGTGATGTCAGAGCTTCAGCAACCATCCTGAATCATGAAAAGGAGAGAAGCAAAGTGGGTAGAGAAAGAAGATAGGAGGAGCCTGACTCCTGACACTTCGGAACACCATGCTAGTCCTAGGTTGACCAGCTACAGAGCTTTTGCCTATGAGGGAAAAATAAACTTCTATTTCACCTAAGCCATTGTCATTTTAGATTTTCCTGCTACATGTAGCTTAACCTATATAGCCTTCACCCTCAAAGTTTTCCTTGATTCGCACCACATACCCCTCTGTCCTGCTACCATAGGTTGGGTTAGCTGCCCTTCCTCTGCTCTCATAGCCTGCTGTAAGCATTACCATCATAATAACTTATCATAGTGTATTGTGATTATTTATGCATGTCTCTCATTTTATTCGTTGCATGTGTACTGTGTATTTATTGATCACTTGTGGCAAATTATTCATGATCTATGCAAAACTAGAATTGCTCCTTCTACATCCTTCTTTGTGACCCAGAATCCCTTCCCCAAAACCAATCCAGGTTGGATATCTGGCAATTAGAGTCACTCAAATAAGATTAGAAGGATGAAGCATTTGCTTATTAACCGGGCAGCATTTGAGAACAAGCAACTAGAATAATCAGTGGGCTCGACTGACAATTAAGGATACTGAACCCTTGCAGATTTTTTTCAAGCAGTTTCTTTACCTTTATCTCCCCAGCCTTTCACACAGCTGTATAATTCCAATTGATTTAACTAAATCTCTCTAGACTCAGAATGTCTAAAGTAGCTTTTATTTTCCTGAGTGAAAATCACCTATTACATGCCATAACATGGAGTAGCTAAAATAGTAATGAACAAGGGAAAAAAAAGTCCCTCACCTTCTAGAACAATCGATCTTTCCTATAAGCTTCCTGATACTGTCTGATTTGTCTTTGGCCAGTCCCAAAAACAGTACCTGGCATATAATATGTTCTTAAATAAGTTCTGGTTGAATGAGCTGACTTAGATAACATCTAGTTACCCCTGAAGTTTAGGTATTATTAGGTATCGTTAAGTGAAGGTGTATACAGATAAAGAAACTGGCCAAAGATTACACTGCTCAGTAACAGCAAAGTTGAATGTCAAACACACACCTCCAGATTCTCAAGTGCATGACTTTTTCTAAAACATTCTAGGGCAGAGAATTCAGCTAGCTTCAAGTTTCAGTAATCAAAGGTAGACGAATAGTTTTCTGCCACTTCTGTAGTGTTTAAATAAAAGTAATTTTGAAAATAAGGCAAAACAAAAGTAAAAACAAACCTCCACCTAGAAACACTGGGAAGCTGTGGGACACTGAACAGGGGGAAATACTGCCACAATATGCAGCCTGGCCAGAGGTGAGCTCTTCTTTCCTGAAGGCCAGAAAATGCCTTTCCCCATCTAGAGAAGCAAGTGCCTGATGGCCAGTGGTCAACAATCACTTACCATCTGCACAGGAGAAACAAGAAGTCTTGCCTAGGAAGTGCTCTCCATGTCTGTGAACTGAATATTCTCTTTCCCTCCCTAAGGCACTTAAGTCCCAAATTGTTAATTGACAGCAGATGGTCTAAGTGTACCAACTAAAAGTCAAAGATTGGCAGACTGGATTCAAAATCATAAAACACAACCCAACTATATGCTCTCTACATGAAACTCATTTCAAATGCAATAACATGGGTAAATTGAAATAAAAAAGATATATTATGCAAACATTAATTTTAAAAAATCAAAAATGGCTATGTTATGAGATAAGGTAGACTTTGTTGAAAAAAGAATTACTATAATAGAAACAAAGATGGATATTATGTAATAATGAAAGGACCAATCCACCAGGAGGAGATAATAACCCTAAATATTTTTGCACCAAAATACATAAAGCAAAACCTGATAGAGATGAAAGGAGAAATATATAAATGCTCAATTTTATTTGGGGACTTCAATATCCGTCTCTCAGCAACAGATAGAACAAAAAGTCAGCAAAGATTCAGGAAAGTGAACATCACAATCAACCAACTATTTCTAGATAATATGACTCTCTATGTAGAAAATTCCAAGAAATATCCTAATACTAATGGCATATATAGAACACTCTATCCAACAACAGCAGAATACACATTTTTTTAAGCACCATAGAATGTTCACCAAGATAGATAATATCTTAGGCCATTAAAAAGCAAACAAACAAACCAAAATCAAACAATCAAAAAGTCTCAACAAACGTGAAACAATAAAATTATACAAAGTATGTTCTCTGACCATATGGAATTAAAATAGAAATCAGTAGTAGACAACAGGAAAATCTCTACACACTTGAAAATGAAACAAAATACTTCTAAATAATGCATGAGTTGAAAAGTAAGTGTTGAAGGATGTCAAAGACATACATAAAACATAATAAAATTAAAAATATAATATATATCAAAATACATAAGATGTACCTATAACAGTGCTAAGAGAAAATTACATGGTACCAAATGCTTACATCAAAATAAATTAAAAATCTCAAATCGAAAATTCACATTTTTACCTCAATAGATTAGAAAAGGAATAATACAAACTGAAAGCAAGTTTAAGGAAGGAAATAAAGAGCAGAAATTAAATAAACTGAAAATAAGAACATAATTGAATAACAGGTAGTTCTTCAAAAAAAATCAATAAAATATGTGAACCTACAGTAATACTGAAAAAGATAAAAAGAAAAAATACACAGATTATCAACATTAGAAATAAAATGATTTACCACTACAGACCCTATAGTGATTAAAAAAAAGAAGTAAAGGAAGAAGTTATGTTTAATTCCACAACTTAGAAGAAACATACATATTTCTCATAAAATGCATACTCCCAAAAATCATCCAAGATGAAAGATATAAATAATCCTAAACCATTAAATAGATTGAATTCATAATTTAAAAGTTCCCTCAAAACAAATCTACAGGCCTAAATGAATTATCTAGAGAATACTGCCAAATATTTAAAGAAGATTTAAAGCAATTTTACACAATCTATTCCAAATAATGGAAAAAGAAGGAACACTTCCTAACTCATTTTACATGAAGTCAATATTATCCTGATGCCACAACCAGACAAAGAGAGTACCAGAAAAACTCAAAAAGTTCTCATGCAGTTATCTTCGGTATCTCTCATGAACTTAGACATAAATCTTCAACAAAACATTAGGAAATGGAATCCAGTAATATATGAAGAGAATTATACTCCATGAACCAGTAGGATTTATTCCAGCTGTACATAGCTGGTTTGACAATTTAAAATCAATAATGTAATTCACTATATTAGGCTAAGGAATGACAACATCATTATATCAATTGAAGCAGAAGCTCTTGATAAAGTCTGACATTCAGCAAATTAATAACGAAGGAGAGCTACCTCAACATAATAAAAGGCATCTACAAAAACACTGCAGCTAACATCACACATAGTGGTGAAAGAGTAAATGCTTTCCATCTAAGATCAGAGCTAAGACAAGAATGTCTACTGTCACAATTCCTAGTCATTGTAACTGGAATTTCTACCCACCAAAATAAAGCCAGAAAATAAGTCACAATAACTAGGAAAGAAATTAAACTGCTACTATACTAGATAATATGACTCTCTATGCAGAAAATTCCAAGAAATATCCTAACACTAATAATTGAGTGTATTAGTCCGTACTCATGCAGCTATAAAGGACTGCCCAAGACTGGGTAATATAAAGGAAAGACGGTTAGTTGACTCACAGTTCTGCATGGCTGGGAAGGCCTCAGGAAACTTACGATCATGGTGGAAGGCGAACCAAACACATCCTTTCTCATATGGCGGCAGGAGAGGGAAGTGCCAAGTCAAAGGAGAAAAGCCCCTTATAAAGCCATCAGATCTCATGAGACCTCACTCACTATTACAAGAATGGCATGGGGATAACCACTCCCGTGATTCAGTAACCTCTCACCAGGTCCCTCCCACAACATGTGAGGATTATGGGAACTACAATTCAAGATGAGATTGGGTGAGGACATAGCCAAACCACATTACTGAGTTTAGCAACCACCACAGCATATAACATCAACACACAAGAATCAATTGTATTTCTATATACTAACAATAAATATTTGGAAGCCAAAATTTAAAACACAATACTACTTACAATTGCTGTAAAGATAATGAAATAACTATAAGCACAATAAAAGACATGCAGGATTTGTATACTGAGTTACACAATGCTTATGAAAGAAATTATAGATGACCTAAATAAGTGACAGGACATACTATCCTCATGGAATGGAACACTTAATAAAGATGTCAATTCCCTTGGAAATGAGCTATAGATTTAATGTAATTCCCATCAACATCCAAGCAAGATTTTTTTGTAAATGTAGATGAACTTCTCTAAAATTTATATGGACAAACACAAAACCCAGAATAGTTAAAACAATCTTGGAAAAGAAGAAATTGTTTGTTAGTTTCCTGTGACTGATATAACAAGTTAACACAAACTTGGTGACTTAAAACAATGCACATTTATTGTCTTACAGTTCTTGAGGTCAGAAGTCCAAATCTGTTTCACTGGACTAAAGTCCAGGTGTGACAGCAAGGGTTCCTTCTGGAGGCCCCAGGGGAGAATCTTTTTCATGCTTTTTCCAGCTTCTAGATGCTGCTGGCCTCGCTGGCTCATGGGTGCATTACTTCAATTCTGCTTTCATAGTCATACTGCCTTCTCTTCTGCAGTAAAATCTTTCTTTGCCTCCTTTGTATACAGACACATATAATTCACTTAGGGCCCACACAGATAAGAAAAAATAATTGTCCCATCTCTCAAGATCCTTAATCCCCTCTGCAAAGTCACTTTTCCTATATAGTTGATGCTTGAACAATGTGGGGACTAGTGGTGCTGGCACCCTGCACAATAGAAAATCTGCATATAATATTTTTAAATTATTTCAAAACTTTTTGGAGAACAGGTGATGTTTGGTTAAATGGATAAATTCTTTAGTGATGACTTCTGAGATTTCGGTGCAGCCATCACTCAAGCAGTGTACATTGTACTGCTACACTTTTATCCCTCACCCCCTGCCACACTTTCCTTTGAGTCCCCAAAGTCCATTGTATCATTCTTTTTTTTTTTTTCTTCAAGTTTTAATCAAAGCTTGTATACAAGATTCCTTTATTCCTGCATCTTCTCAATTGTTTCTTCCTTGTATTTGCCCTTTCCTGTCCTACTTGGCGAGGTTTGGCTTTCCGTTCAAGGAGCTTTTTGCGGTCTTTGTCCAGTTGTAGCCTAGTGATAAGCACCTTGCTGGGGTGAATGCCTACGTGGACAGTTGTGCCATTAGCTTTTTCCCGCTGCACCCGTTCAATGTAGATTACGTATTTCTTCCTGTAAACCTGGACTACTTAGGCAATCTACTGACCTTTATAGTGTCCTCGTGCAAACTGAACTTCATCATCCTTTCGGATGGGCATGGATCACACGTTGTACTTCTGTCTCAGCTCTTTGGAAAGAGGAGAGGACATAATCTTCCTGCGGATGTGGGAAGGTGCATTGAAATGCCTTTTGCGATTCTTGCTTCGGTCGAAGTCACAAAGGGATTGAACTTCATTTTGGCAGCTGCCACTTAGTTGATGACCGCCCATTGTATCATTCTTATGCCTTTGCATCCTCATAGCTTAGCTCCCACTTATGAGTGAGAACATACAATGTTTGGTTTTCCATTCCTGAATTACTTCACTTGGAATAATGGTCTCCAATTTCATCCAGATTGTTGCAAATGCCATTATTTCTTTCCTTTTTATGGCTGAGTAGCATTCCATGGTATATATGTACTACCTTTTCTTTATTCACTTGTTGATTGATGGGCATTTGTGCTGGTTCCGTATTTTTGCAATTGTTAATTGTGCTGCTACAAACGTGTGTATGAGTGTCTTTTCCATATAATGATTCATTTTCCTCTGAGTAGATACCCAGTAATGGGATTGCTGGTTCAAATGCTAGATCTACTTTTAGTTCTTTAAAAAATCTTCACACTATTTTCCCCAGTGGTTATACTAGTTTACATTCCCACTAGCAGTGTAAAATCATTCCCTTTTCACCACATCCATGCCAACATCTATTATTTGTTGATTTTTAAATTATAGCCATTCTTGCAGGAGTAAGGAGGTATTGCATTGTGGTTTTGATTTGCATTTGCCTGATTTTCAGTGATGTTGAGCTTTTTTTTTTATGTGTTTGTTGACTATTTGTATATCTTCCTTTGAGAATTGTCTATTCATGTCACTTTTTGATAAGACTGCTTGTTTTTTTCTTGCTGCTTTGAGTTTCTTGTAAACTCTGCATATTAGTCCTTTGTCAGGAGCATAGTTTGTAAAGATTTTCTCCTACTCTGTGGGTTGTTTGTTTACTCTGCTGCTTATTTCTTTTACTATGCAGAAGCTTTTAAATTTAATTAAGTTTCATCTATTTATTTTTGTTTTGTTGCATTTGCTTTTGGGTTCTTGGTCAGGAAATATTTGCCTAAGCTAATGTCTAGAATTTTCCAATGTCTAGGTTTTTCCAGTGTTATCTTCTATAATTTTTATGGTTTCAGGTCTTAGATTTAAGTCTTTGATCTATCTTGAGTTGATTTTTTTACAAGGTGAGAGATGATTATGTAGTTTCATCCTTCTACATGTGGCTTACCAATGATTTGAGCACTATTTGTTGAGTAAGATGTCCTTTCCTCACTTTATGTTTTTGTTGGCTTTGTTCAAGATCAGTTGGCTGTATTTGGCTTGATTTCTGGGTTCTGTATATTGTTCCATTGGTCTATGTGCCTGTTTTTATACGAGTACCATGCTGTTTTGGTGGCTATGGCCTTATAGTATAGTTTGAAGTCAGGTAATGTGATGCCTTCAGATTTGTTCTTTTGGCTTAACCTTGCTTTGGCTATGTGGGCTCTTTTTTGGTTTCATATAATTTTTAGAATTTTTTTTTCTAGTTCTGTGAAGAATGATAGTGGTATTTTAATGGGAATTGCATTGAATCTGTAGATTGCTTTTGGCAGTGTGATCATGTTCACAATGTTTATTCTACTTATTCATGAGCGTGGGATGTAATTCCATTTGTTTGTGTTATCTACAATTTCTTTCAGCAGTGCTTTGTAGTTTCCTTATAGTGCCCTTTCAGGGATTCAGGGATGGTTTAACATACAAAGTCAGTAAATGTGATACACCCCATAAGCAGAATTAAAAACAAAAATCACATGATTATTTCAATAGATGTAGAGAAAGCACATTGAAAAAAATCCAGCATCCACTTATGACTAAAACCCTCAGCAAAATTGAAACAGAAGGAATATACCTTAAGGTAATAAAAGCCATCTGTGACGAAACCCAGCCAGCGTTATACTAAATGGAGAAAATTGAAAGCATTCTCCCTGAGAACTGGAACAAGACAAGGATGCCCACTCTCACTACTTCTATTAAATGTAGTTCTGGAAGTCCTAGCCAGAGCAATCAGACAAGAGAAAGAAAGAAAGGGGATCCAAGTCAGTAAGGAGGAAGTCAGACTGTCACTGTCCACAAATGACCTGATTGTGTGTCTTTAGAAAGCCCTAAAGACTCATCCAAAAACCTCCTAGAACTGATAAATGAATTCAGCAAAGTTTCAGGATACAAAATTAATATACACAAATCAGTAGCCCTGCTATACACCAACAGCAACCAAGCTGAAAATTAAATCAAATAATCAACTTCTTTTATAATGGCTGCAAAAATAAATAAACAAAAGAAAATACTTAGGAATATACCTGCATATAACTTTTGACTCCCCCCAAACTTAACTACTAATAGCTTACCGTTGATGAAAGCCTTGCTGATAACATGAATAGTTGATTAAGACATATTTTGTAGGTTTTTACATATTTTGTTCTTACAATAAACTAGCACAAAAAGAAAATGTCATCAAGAAAATCATTAAAAAGAGAAAATATATTCACTGTTAATTAAGTGGAAGTAGATCAACATAAAGGTCTTCATCCTCATTATCTTCACATTAAGTAGGCTGAGGAGGAAGAAAAGGAAGATTTGGACTTGCTGTCTCAGGGGAAGAAAAGGGGAAGCGGCACTTGCTGTCGCAGGGTTGGCAGAGGTGGAAAAAGAAGAGGAGATGGAAGGCGAGGCAAGAGGCAGGAGAAGCAGGCGCAGTCAGTGTAACTTTGTAGAAATAGAATGTAATTTCTTTCTGACTTTTTTGCTTTATCATTTCTCTAGTCATTTTGCAGAAATAGAACATAATTTTTTCCTGACTTTTTTGCTTTTTCATTTCTCTAGGATGTTTCTATAATACCTATCCTTCCACCATTTGGTTTCGTTTTAATGCCCATTAGAAGGGTCTATGTCACCAAAAAAAAGTATCAAAAGAGGTCCTGAATAGTAAGAACTGTTTTGGCAGGTTGTCTAATATCGGTTTGTTTTCTGGCCCTGCTTCTTCTACATCTTCTTCTTCATAATCTGGAACTAGTTCAGAAGTATTCCTCGAGTCATCATCTGTTAATTCCTCTGGTGTGGTGTCTATTAGCTCTTGAATGTCCCCAAGATCCATATCTTGAAATTCTTCATCCTCTACTTTTTTAACCATATCCAAAGTCTGTTTTACAATTTCCTTGACTGGCTCTGTTGTAAATCCTGTGAAGGACTGCCTTTGTTGCCCAGGCCTTCTTGCTGTACAACCAAAAAAAAACCTGGCAACTGGTATTTATATTTTGCTTTCAAGTCTTGGGGGTTAGCAGCTTTATAGAGAAGGGCAGTCATTATCATAAACCCAACTGCATTTGCACAAAATCTTAGCGTTAGCTCATCCCCTCCTGTGAAAAGTCCTGACCTTCACTTCTTTTTCTTACTAATAAATGTCCTCTGTAGCATTTTTTTTTCCTGCAGAATACAACACTTCTGTCTACATTGAAAAGTTGTTCAGGCAAATTTCCTTTCTCTTTTCTTAATGGGATCTGGACGTTTGTCTGCTGCCTCTTGGTCAGCAGGAGTTTCTTCTCTTGTAATCTTGACATTTTTAGAGCCAAACATCTTTCTAAAATTATCAAATTGTTCTTTGCTGACATGAAATTCTCCAACTTTGGATACTTCCTCTTTTTCTTTTAAGTTGTCATATAGTGATTTCACTTTTTCTCGAATCACATTAGAGTCTATAGGTGTGCCTTTCTTATAGCAATCCTGCACCCACATAAAAATTGCATTTTCAATATAAGGATGTTTTACAGAAAGTACAGGTTTTCATACCCGAAGCAATAGTTTCACAAATATACTTTTCTTTGTTTACAACAGATGTATTTATGCTGGATTTATTTATCTTGAAATGGCAGATTGAGGTCTCAGTTGCAGCCCTCAAGCTATGGTACATATCGAACAATTCAACTTATTTTTTGTAATGTCAAGGCTTTTCTCACTTCTTAGGAGTCCTTCCAGCATCACTAGTGACACTTCATATAGTTCCCATGGTGCTATTTATGCTATTGCACCAAATATGATAAAAAACACATGAGAACCACGAGAGATCACTTTTTACTGTGATAGGCAGTTTACTGGAGAGACATAAACTGCTCACATGGAGATGCTTAGCGTCATCAGCATTTTAAGTGGATGCTCGCAACACTTGAGCTCACAACAATAGCAACAGGAGGTGGCCACAAAATTATTAAAGTGATATGTGCTATAGTTAATGTTATGCTGTTATGATTGAATACTGTTGTATTAGTCCATTTTCATGCTGCTGATAAAGACATACCAGAGACTGGGAAGAAAAAAGAGGTGTAATTGGACTTATAGCTCTACATGACTCGGGAGGCTTCAGAATCATGGTGGGAGGCAAAAGGCACTTCTTACATGGTGGCAGAAAGAGAAAATGAGGAAGATGTGAAAGCAGAATTCTCTGATAAAAGCACTAGATCTTGTGAGACTTATTCACTACCACGAGAACAGTATGGGAGAAACTGCCCCCATGATTCAAATTATCTCCCATTGGGTGTCCCTCCAACAACACATGGGAATTATGGGAGTACAGTTCAAGATGAGATTTGGGGTGGGGACACAGAGCCAAAACATATCAACTGGATCTTCCTGTTTGTTTACATTTCTCTCAACTGCGAGTGGTCTTTTTGTGTAGATTTTGATAAATTTTAACTTTTTATAATAAATTTGTATATATTTTATGGCAGCAAATAATCAAACTAGCATCTCTCTGTTTTATGTATTCAGTACATTCCTGTTTCTTTTTTAAAAAATATTTTTAGGTTATATGGTTCGTCTTCAATTTTTTTCAAATTTTCAGAACCCCCCCCCAAAGTTTTTCAATATGTTTATCTTGAAAAATCCACACGTAAGTGGACCCATACAGTACAAACTCATGTTATTAAGGGCCAACTGTATAAGGAGCATTCACGAGTTTCAGATGTTAGGACCAGAATAGTTTTAGGGCCATTATTCAGCCTCCCAAAAAAGTGGCAAAAATAACTCTACCTAATTTTAAGGTTTATTATATAAGGAAAGTAATCAAAACAATATCAAATTGGTGGAGAGATAGACACATAGATCAATGGTACATAACAGAGAACGCAGAAATAGACACACACAATTATGTTCAATTAACTGTGCAAAAGCATGCACTAGGTGCAAAAGCAATTCACTATAGGAAGATAGTTGATATGTGTATTAGTCTGTTTTCATATCACTATTTTAAAATGTCTCAAGATTGGGTAATTTATAAAGGAAAGAGGTTTAATTGACTTACAGTTCGACATGGTTGGAGAGACCTTAGAAAACTTACACTCATGGCAGAAGGTGAAGGAGAAGCAAGGCACCTTCTTCATAAGGCAGTAGGAAGGAGAAGCACTGAGTGAGGGAAAGGAGACCTGTATAAAACCATCAGATCTCCTAAGAACTCACTCACTGTCATGAGAACAGCATGGGAGAAGCCACACCCATGATTCAATTGCCTCTACATACTTGGGCTCTCCCTTGACATATGGTAATTAGGAGGATTTAAAATTCCCACAGCCAATGTCATACCAAATGGGCAAAAACTAGAAGCATTCCCTTTGAAAACCGGCACTAGACAAGGATGCCCTCTCTCACCACTCCTATTCAGCATAATATTGGAAGTCCTAGCCAGAGCAATTAGGCAAGAAAAAGAAATAAACAGCATTCAATGAGGAAAAGAAGAAGTCAAATTGTCCCTATTTGCAAATGACATAATGGTACATTTAGAAGACCCCATTGTCTCAGCCCAAAACCTCCTTAAGCTGATAAGCAACTTCAGCAAAGTCTCAGGATATAAAATCAATGTGCAGAAATCCCAAGCATTCCTATACACCAAAAACAGACAAACAGAGAGCCAAATTATGAGCAAACTCCCATTTACAATTGCTACAAAGAGAATTAAGAGAGAGGAGAGAAGGTACATCAGGGGGCGGGGAGGTTGGGGCAGAATAACACCAGGAGAAATGCCTGATGAAGGCGATGGGGAAGAGGAGGATGGAGACTGCGAATCACCACGGCACGTATGTACCTATGCAACAATCCTGCAGGATGCAGGATGTGCACATGTACCCCCAATAAAAAAAAATTCAAGATGAGATTTAAATCTCATGTTGAATTGTAATTCCCCATGCTGAGGGAAGGACTTGGTAGGAGGTGATTGAATCATGGGGGCAGATTTCCCTCTTGCTATTCTTGTAATAGTGAGTGAGTTCTCATGAAGGTTTAAAAGTGTGTGGTGCCTCCCTGTTTATTCTATCTCTATATCTGTCACCATATGAAGATATGCCTGCTTTCCCTTTGCCTTCTGCCATGATTGTAAGTTTCCTGAGGCCACCCCAGCCATGTGTCCTATATAGCCTACAGCACTGTGAGTTAATTGAACCTCTTTCTTTATAAACTACCCAGTCTCATGTAGTTCTTTATTGCTGTCTAAGAATAGACTAATACAATAGTCTTTCCAGCAAATAGTTTGGGAACAATTAAACATCCATAGGCAAAAAAAAAAAAAAAACTTAAAAAAAAAACCAAAAACCCAACCTAAACCTCACACCTTATATAAAATTAACTTAACATGGATCATGCACTTAAACATAAAGCATAAAGTATAAAACTTAACAAACAATAGGAGAAAAATCTTAAAAATCTAGGTGAAAACTTCTTAGACTTGACACCAAAAGCATAATTCTTAAAGAAAAATTTGATAAATTGGACTTTATCAAATTTAAAACTTCTGTGAAAACCCTCGTTAAAGAATGAAAACACTACCTACAAACTGGGAGAAGACATCTGAACATCAGATATCTAAATAAATGACTGAATGACTCAGAACTACAAGAAAGCCTGCTAACCTTTCCCCACTGTCCGGAGCCCTCTAATTTCCCAGCTGGTGTGGCCTGAACTCTCCAGGCACCACAGAAACCGAGATAGCCTGAAAATGGCTTCTCCCAGTTCAAGTGTGGTAGATTTTTGGAAGTTTTTTGCAGAGGCAAAGCACGCAGTCTTCATTTCAGGGGCTAGCGTTAGTGCGGTAAGCGGGGTTCCACCCTTCAGAGGAGCCGGAGGTCATTGGGGAAAATGTCAGCCCAGGCCCTGGCGGCTCCTCAGACCTCTGCCCACGCCCTCCTGGGTGCGGGAACTCCCCAGTGTGAGTGAGAGGTCAGGCAGAGGCAGGAGCACAGCCCCGCGCCTCGCCACCACCAAATGTGAGACCCTGCTGGGTGCACAGGGCTACCGGGGCATGATCATGACAGAACATCCACGGGCGGCACCCCAGGCTGGCGCCAAGAACCTTCTGGAAATCCACCTTAGCTTATGTTAAACTCCATGTACCTTTTGTGGAGTGGTGTCCGAGAATTACAAGAGTCCCGTTTGTCCACCTTTATCACGGGAAGGTGCTCCAGGACCTGGAACTCAAGATGCCAGAATCCCAGTTGAGAAACTTCCCTGGTGTGAAGAGGCAGAGAGCAGGGCCTTGCTGCAACTTCAGCCCTGTGGTTAGGCGAAAACCTGGATCCTGCCATTCCGAAGGAGGCTGACAAGAGAGCTCACCCTTGTGACTATGTCTAGTGGCATAGTCTCTAGACACTCCCCCTGTGGTGTACCGCACCGCTGTGTTTGCCCATCAGATGTCTGCCAGGGGAGTGCCAGTGACCGAATTTAACATGGAGACTACCCCAGCCATGAGCAGATTCAGGCTTCATTTCCAGGAACCCTGTGGTAGGGTGCTTCCTGAAGCCCTTGCTGGTCATGAAAATGAAACTGTTTCTTAAACATCCTGGGAAGAAATAAATTATATTATATCTAAGTATGATCCAAAAATATCTTGATTCCCTGGCTGGAATCTAACCTGTTATTAAGTGTTTG
This sequence comes from Saimiri boliviensis, assembly GCF_048565385.1. Lineage (NCBI taxonomy): Eukaryota > Metazoa > Chordata > Mammalia > Primates > Cebidae > Saimiri > Saimiri boliviensis. The sequence continues at coordinate 66,332,484 of NC_133459.1, forward strand.
GGGCTCAGAAGTAGCAAGAACAAAGGTATTTTGAAGGCAGAGAACTATAAAGTTAATGCATGTTATTTGATTTGAACTGAAACATAAGAGACCTTTGATAGATTTTGTCAGTTACTGGGAGGAAAAAAGTGTTGTAATTAGGTTGTCTTAAAAAAGGTAATTATCTTGATTATATTTTTCATATTTGGGCAAAGACAGAAGTAGAGGGGTAAAACCTTCCTATTTAATGTAGAACAAGTTTTAATGGAAAATAAAATTATTCTGTACAGTAAGATAACTACCTGCTTGTATAAATATGTTACCCCAGGAACAAAAATTCTTTTCTAACTATTACCTGTAACATTGAAAACCTGTTCTTCCCTTTCTCAAGGTTAGTATTTGCCACCTGAATTTTAATAATCTCTTTGCTCACCTATGAGGAACAATAAAGGCAATATATTTTAAAGGAGAATTATTTTGGAGAATAACCAAGGTAGAGTATTTTCTTTTAGAAGTGCATTTACTCCATTAGGAACTTCAGCAAATAATTGGTTTTGTTTTGTTTTGTTTTGTTTTGAGATGGGAGTTTCACTCTTGTTACCCAGGCTGGAGTGCAATGGCGTGATATCGGCTCACCGCAACCTCTGCCTCCTGGGTTCAAGCAATTCTCCTGCCTCAGCCTCCTGAGTAGCTGGGATTACAGGCACGTGCCACCATGCCCAGCTAATTTTTTGTATCTTTAGTAGAGACGGGGTTTCACCATGTTGACCAGGATGGTCTTGATCTCTTGACCTCATGATCCACCCACCTCGGCCTCCCAAAGTGCTGGGATTACAGGCTTGAGCCACCAAGCCCGGCCTGGTTTTTTTTTTTTTTTTTTTTTTTTTTTTTTTTTTTTTTTTAGAATAGAATTTATAAAAAGCTATATGGTAGAGTCACTTGGGTATTTTCCAAGTGATTGAGAATAATTGCTATGAAAATGAATAAGGAAAATTTTAAATAACTATTTTAGAAGGAGCCACTGAGTGGATTTTCCAAGCTTGAAACTGTCTATAGTACCATGAAATCATGTTTATGATTCCTTCTCAACAATGTGCTTCTCCTCTAGAAACACACACATTGTTCAATAGATATTTTTTCAATTATATTTTGCGGCCAAAAAAAAAAAAAAAAATCACTAGATTAAGAGCCTCTCCTCTGCACCTCTCTCAAGTTGAAAAAACTCTCAAAAGCAAGGACATGTATATTTATTCCCTCACTCAAAAAATTATGTTCAAATATAAAATTAATCTCTAAAAACTCCCTTATGGGGGAATCTCTCAAATATCATTTCTCCTTTTATCTTTCATCCTGCTCCCTATTGCCTATATCCAGTATTTCAGGCCACAGAGGGCAGAGGTTTGCTTTTCACCTGCTTCCTCTGAGACAGCAACACTGTGACCATCTTCCTCAAAGATGCCTGGAGTTCTTCTGGATGTCAGTCCAGCAAAGATACAAAAGAGCTCTACATTTCAGGGACCTCCCTGAAACACCTCCCTCCCACATTGGATAATTTCAACATGGCAGGGACATCCATGTGTGACGTTCTCATTGGAAACCTTTAACAGATATGGTTTAAATTTTAATACAATGGGCGACGTTCTGTTTTCTAATGAGACAAATTCGTACAGCTGATTGCATGCAGGAAAAGCTTTATTAAGTCAAGAAGCTGTTACACTTTTAAAGACTGCTAGCAGAATACGCAAACATTTTTCAATGACATGGGAAACTACTAACATCTTTAGTGAGAGAATTCCACTTTCACAGTTTTCTCTGCTCCCACACCCCAATGCTCAGCTACAGCACATTCATTTTTTTTGTTGTTGTTCAGCACATCTGTCTCGAAGCACTTCATCAAAAGCTTTTGTTGTAAAAACACATTTCTTAATTACACAATTAAATTCTAAATTACACGATTAAACACTTACAGGATGTGGAATGTTTTAAAGGGATACACAATAATAGGATTACCAAAAGGACACCTTCCAATTTCTCTTTCTATTCATTTTGACATTTTGTTCTTTTCAAAACATATTCTCTTATTACATTTATGACTAAAGGCGTTACTTTGCATGCGTCATGTTCCTTTTTGTTCTCCTCTTCCAATGTCCATGTTTTAACAATCTGAATTATCTGGCCTGGGAAAAGGTAAAGTTATCAACTTACAAGGTACGTGTATTGACAATATGATTGTTACAGTCTCAACAACAGCACAAAATCAGCCAGGTACAGGTAACACAGTGAAATTAGTCCACGTTTTCTACACACTACAGGGGAGGAATCGCTGGCTCTCAAGTCCCGGGGCTCACATGATTGTGCACTTGTCAAGCATCTTCTCAATGGTCTTGGGCGTCTGGGACTTCTTCTGGGGCTCCTCGAGGTCGGGGTCGGGCTGGTTCTTGTAATCCAGCAGCATGTGGAACAGCTCCTGCACATTCACATCTGCCTTGGCCGAGATCTCCATGAAGGCGCAATTCCACTCCAGCGCACAGGTGGCACCATCACTCAGGGACACCTCCCGGTGGGTATCATCACTTTTATTTCCCACCAGCACGATGGGGAACTTATGCAGGTTGTTACCTTTGATCTTGCAGATCAGCTCATAGAAGGTCTTCAGCTCTTCCAGGGTTTCCTTCTTGGTGACCGAGTAGACCAGGACGAAGGCATGGCCCCGGGCTATAACGTGGCGCTGCAGAGCGCGGTTGTGGTTGTCGTCGCCACTCTTGCTGTCGGTGATGTGCAGGGAAAGCACGCCGTGGCTGCAGCCCAGCAGCTGGCAGTAAGAATTTTCAATCGTTGGCAGGTACTCGTGACGGAAGTTGCCGGTCGCCCACTTCTGCAGCAGCGTGCTTTTCCCCACACCAGCGGTGCCGACTACCACGACGCGGTAATCGCTGATGTTTCTGTGGGGCTTGAAGGCGCGGAGGATGAGCATCGCGGGCAGGAGCCGCAAGCGCTCCAGCAGCTGCCGCTGTTCCTTGGAGCCGAAGCTAACGTTACCCATCGTTGGGATTCGGAGGGGAGATGCGCGCTCAAGTTCTCTCACACTTAGCTGGCAGCAGGAGACTCCTGGAAAGAAAGCGAGAGGGAGAGAGATGATATTGGTAACTGCGATGTTGTCAGATCACGTCAGCCTGGTCAGCTGGTCCACTAGGACTCTGGAGAGAGTCCACCCTGTGACGCAAAGAAGTGCACACAGCGAGAAAAAAAATTCCCAGGCACACAGTTCAGCCTGCCGAACCGAGGGACCAGCAGGTGACACATATGCAACAGACCTGTAGTTTGCTTTTTACCATCTAGAAAGCGCAACAAATAGTACCTTTTGTTTTCTTTCCTTAAACTGTTTTATTAAATTCTCACTCTGCCCCTATAAGAAATTTATTCGTAAAAATTACTTACTCTCATTCCCTCGCTTGTAAAATGAGGATTTTAATTGAAGAGGACTGAACAGTCACAGAGAAACAGGTGGGGGAATATTCCCTGCACACCGGGGCTGAATGCCAAGGGGACATTTAGAGCGACACCACTGCCCTGGTTAAAGCTACAGAATCATCAATACAGGGGAAAGGAGAGGGTTTTTGGAGTTAATGGTGTGGAGGGGGTGTGGGAAAGGTGCCTGCAGTCAGCGCAGCCCCAGAGGAGGCATGGGTGGCACCTTTGCTCTCAGCATGCTGTCACCCTGTGCCACCAAGAGCTGGGGGAGGAGGTCTCAGTTTGTGAATCCTTAGTCACAATGATAGTGGAGTTAAAAATACATATATATATGTGACACTTTCTTTTCAGGATCTCATCTCTGCTAATAAAAGATTCTAAATATTGAATGAGTTTTTCTACAGAACAGTGGTTTCTCTTTTGCAATGGACTATCTTTAACAAAATATTTTTAATTCAGCCTTATGCAAATAGAGGAAATTTCAGGATTTAAACAGCCAATGAACTTTTTGAGTTCAGGAATAAACATGGTAGATTAGGTTTATGAGAACTTTTTCTCAGAGGTATCCTCAATACCAGACAGCTGTCCAGTGGGACTGCTTTAGAAGCATCCTAGGTCAGATGGAAAAAAGTTCTAGGGACTCTGCCTACATACCACACAGCTGGCCTCTGTACAGAGGTAGGAATAGTGTAAGGCAATGCCATTCCTCTGGCTCTAAGTATAGAAAGATATACACATCTTTATACACGTTTCTAGTTGACGATGGTCATTAAAATATACTTCTCTTTAGGTACAGCTACGATAGTGTCATGTACAATACCAGAAAGAGAAGAGAGGCTTTTTGTGAGTGGCACTCTCCCTATATAAACTAGGCTTTCTTGCTGGCTGCATAGTTGAACAGGTACTCTCCCAGTACTAAGGAAAAAGACCCTTTTTAGAATGTGCAAGGTCTATGACAGTAATATGTCCATATTAGAGTTTTGGTGGGCTTTTTTGTTTGTTTGTTTTGAGTCAGGGTCTTGCTCTGTCCCTCAGGCTGGAGTGCAGTAGTGTGATCATGGCTCACTTCAGCTTTAGCCTTCTGGGATCAATCAATCCTCTCACCTCAGCCTCCCAAGTAGATGGGACTACAGGCATGTGAAACTATGTCCAGCTAATTTTCTTATTTTTTGTAGAGACAGGGTTTCATTGTGTTGTCCAAGCTGGTCTTGAACTCCTGTGTTCAAGTGATCTCCCAACTCAGCCTCCCAAAGTGTTGGGATTACAGGTACAAGAAAATATGCCCACCCCATAGTAGAGTTTTGATTTGAAAAAAAAAAAAAAATGTTGTTGCTGGTTGTTATACCTTCAGACTTACTTGCTTCTAATTCCAGTCTGCCTTCTTTAAGATAATGTGATTGTAAGAATGTTCTAAACTTAAGTGGCAAAATTTAAGTAGATGATTTTATATTTTTGATTAAAGGAGACCAGGGATGTTAAAAAATATTTGAAATTGATATAAAATAAATACATACATATAACTAAACCATTAATTTTTGCAGCTTTCAGGTAAAATCTAGCACTTCGTTCCAATCTATGAGATGTGTTTAGTGGATATTATCTAATATTAAGTAATGACATCAGTTATCCAAATCCTGGGCACAATTCCTTTAGCAATGATGAATTTAATAGAATTTAGCTTAAAAATGTAGGAGATTTCTGCTACAGTGATACAATCTTACACATCTTATTTGCAAAAGTCAACAGTGCAGATTTCCGTAGGTCCTCATGCACTAATAGTTCTCTAGTCACAGACATCCTAACCCTGTCTGCCCTGTCCACAACTATTACAAATTCCATGTTAGTATAACAAGAGTTTCAGCAAAGACCAAAGTATCTCTTGGCCACCAACATCCCACATTAGGAAATGTGCATTATTAATGACTCTGTTTTACATTACTTCCTACTGTAGGGGATGCATGTACAAATTCATTCATAGAAATTTGGTAAAGCAGCCAGGCACAGTGGCTCATGCCTGTAATCCCAGGACTTTGGGGGCGGGGGGGGGGGTCAATGTGGGAGGATTGCTTGAGTATAGGAGTTCAAACTAGCCTGGGTAACAGCGGGAGACCCCAGTCTCTATCAAAAAGAAAATGAAAGAAAAAGAAAATTGGTAAAGGACGCACGCGTTAATTGAAGTTTCCAGATGTGAAGAGAATTCTCATTCTCAGGCAGCGGACCCTTCTCCCCACAACACTCCGTCCCGCTTCCCAGGCCGCCTGGCCTCAGGCTGAGGGGGAGGTGAAGCTTCCAGGAATCAGAGGGAGACCAAACTGCGCGGCCGTGCCGCGCTTGAGGTCCCGCCGCCGCTGCTGCGGCACTAGCCTGGGTCGTGGACACCACCACGCGCCTACAGGGTCGGGCTTCTCTCTGATGGCTGCAGTGGCAGCTACCCTCCCTGCCCATTTCAATCTTACTTTCATATCCCACGACTCCACTCTTATTTTCCGAACACTAGCAACCTAAGCAGCTGTAATAGTGGATACTGTGTCACCCTTTCAACGCGCACACTTACCAAACCTCGTTCTACTGTATTAAAAAGTGCTAGTTTCCCAACGGGACTATCCTAGTTGCAGTTGCGGGACCTGCTAGGATCCCGCAGGGGCTGCGGATGGCTCTTGCATAATCGCGCCAAGAAAGACCTGGTGCTAGGTGCAGGGACAACTCGCACATAAACTTCCACTGTGTGACAGCATCTGCTGGGTCTGGCACACGTTGTTTTTAAGTATCAAGTATCCCTAAAAAGAGTGAAAGAGACTTACCTTTCTCGGAGGCACGAACTAAGCAGCCTAGAAGACAAACGCGCTGCTCGCAGAGATGGCCGAGGCAACCAATCGGACAGTCCAAGCGCTCTCTGCTCCGCTGCTTTAAATTCCGACGTGATCACAGGAGCGGGGTGTGGGGGCGCAGGGAGTGTGGGTAACAGGCATAGATTCCGCTTGCGCCATCGTGGTGAGAAAACAGCCCTGAGGGGCTGACCCAACGCAGAGTGGCCCGAGGTCCGCCTGACATCGCCAACGCTTGAGTCCAGAAGTTCAGGGCGGGGTTACAAGCTGGGGAGGAATGATTAAACTGTGGACTTTTCTCACCTGTTGGAATAAGCTTCAGGCTAAACTTTGCCAACACAAACCCGTCCAACTGATTTTTGACAAAGGTCCAAAAGCAATTTAATGTAGGAAAGATAATCTTTCCAACAAATGATACTGGAAAGATAGGATATCCATAGACAACCCCCTCCCGAAAAAAAACAAAATAACAAAACAAACAAACAAACAAAAAAACCCTTAAATAAAAATTAAGTAGCTAAGTGGCTAGACATAACTGTAATGTGTAAAATTACAAAACTGTTTTAAAAAACAGTAACAAAAAATCTTTATTGCCTAAGGCTAGGCAAAACGTTCTTCTTCTTTTTTCTTTTTCTTTCTTTCTTACTTTCTTTCTTTTCTTTTTTTTTTTTTTTTTTTTTAAATAATTTAAGTTCTACATGGATGGGTACATGTGCAGAACTTGCAGGATTGTTGCATCGGTATAGGCAAAATGTTCCTACATTGACATACATAGAAAAGAAATTCTGATGAATTAGACCTCATGAATTTAAAACTTTTGCTTTGTGAAAGACCCTATAAAGATACTGAGAAGGTTTACCTAGGAGAAACTATTTACAAGCCACATATCTGGCATATAACCAGTATCTAGAATATGTAAATTACTCAAGAGTCAATTATTTTAAAAATCCAATTAGAAAATAGTCAAAAGACATGAACGGTTATTTCGCTGAAGATATACGCCAAGTAACCATATGAAATCTTTAATGTCGTTAGCTACTAGAGAAATGGGAATACGAGGCTTTCGTTGTTCCTCGCCTCCCGCTAGGGCGGATCGAGGGTCTGGCTCCAGCAGCCCCAGGTGCCTCTCACTCCTTAGGCACTGCTATCGTCCTGGCAGAACCCTCGCAGGACGCCCCATCGGTCCGCCGGCGGCTCGGAACCCTGGCAGATGCGCCGCTCCTTTCTCCCTCCGCACCTCCCACCGCCCGTCCCTCTTCAAATTGCGCTTGCGTCTGCCCTCCGCATTTCCGAGCCTGGTCAGGCTTCTTTTTACCTTGTCCGTGAGCGCCCGGCGGCGGATGCAGGGAAAACCGCAGGCAACCTCCTACTAGCGTTTTGGGGAGTGTATGGCAGTTGTCGGCAGCAGGTTTTCACGGCCGCGCTCTGTCGTCTTGGTCCTTCGCGGCAGCACCACGTTTTGTGCGCCCCAGCCAGCTGAGGCCAGGGTGTGTGGTGTGCGGCCGCTGGTACGGCTCTTCCGCCACTATAATATCTCTTCTTACCTGCTGCGTAGAAGTTTAAAGACCTGCGGAGTCTGGCCTGGCACCTGTAATCCCAGAGAATCAGTAGGTTGAGGCCAGGAGCGACATGGGGAGAACTTGTCTCTACTTTAAAAAATTTAGTCCAGTGTTGTGGCAGCTGCCTGTAGCCCCCCTCCTCCCCAGCTATTTGGGAGGCTGATGTGGGAGGATCACTTGAGCCCAGAGATCAAGGCTGCAGTGAGCCGTGATCGCAGCCACTGCACTCCAGTCTGGGCAACAAAGTAAGAACTTGTTTCAAAACGAACAAACAAAAACAAATTCCAACCTGACTCTGGTATAGCATCACATGACAGGTAGCAGCCCTAAAGGAGATCAAAGTGTTTTACCCCAAAGTATATTTCTGACATATTTTGGAATGGTCCTGTGCAAAGCTCTTTTGAGAGGGAAATTTGCATTCTGTGGAAAGACCTTCCCTTTCCAGGTCTTTCCCTGATCCCAGAGAGAGTGAACTAAAGAGTCTGACACCTTTTAAGGTCACTGACCTTTCAAGATACATACACCATCTGTTCTCTCTGAGGCATATTACAGGCTTCACATACATAACAACAACCTTGGCTTCCACAACCTTCTTTCTGCCACTACTGGCCAAACCCTTCCTCCTCCAAAATATCCCTGCTTTTCAGGTCAAACCAATGTATACCTTACATATATTGATTTATGTTTTTGCCTGTACCTTCTGCCTTCCTTAAATGTATAAAAGCAAACCATAATCCAAGCACCCTGGGCACATGTTCTCAGGACCTCGTGATGCTATGTCAAAGGCCATGGTTACTCATATTTGGATCAGAATAAACCTTTAAATATTTTACAGAGTTTGGCTTTTTTCATTGGGTTTCCCCATTCACTTTATTAGCATTAGAGCATACCCTTTTCATCCAATCATATTTCTCCCTGGCTGTCTATATTTTGTTAAGCCTAAGCATCAAAATAGACAATTTCCTCTATTTCTTTGGGTCATCATTCTGCAGGCTCCCATGTATACACATTAAACATATGTGTATGCCTTTTATCCAATTAATCTGCCTTTTGCAGGTTGATTTTTCAGTGAACCTTCAGAGGGCCAAGGGAAACCTTCAGGCCCCTTGGCCCCTACACTGGTAACTAACTGAAACTGCTTCACCAAAAATGAGTTCATAGCGTTTACCTCACTTGCCAGGAAAATAATTTGGATTGAACTGTTTTCTATAAACCACGGAGTTTAGATGTTTTACTATCTGGCAACTAAAATTCTAAAATAAAAGCTAGAAGACCTTTATTTGTGTGTGTGTGTGTGTGTGTGTGTGTGTGTGTGTGTGTGTGTTTAAATGTATTTATACATATGTACATGTATTATGTTGTATGTTATGTCTACATAATAAAATTCAGTGTAATGGGCCAAAATCCCTTAAGAAATGTTAATCTGATTGGTTTAAATAGATGAGTACTCATAGAAAATATATAGTTATTAACCTTTTTTTTTTTTAGTTCATGAGACTTAAGTAAATCTTGAAAAATAAATTGGTTTTAAAACCAATTGTTGACAAAAAAATTAAAAACGTCTTCTAAATTGTCAACATATATTTTTGCCTTTGTTTACTGGTGTGGGGGGGCCATGGCTCTTGCACCCCAAAGATTTGCTGGAAAATCACTGACATGGGCCAGATTGATTGGTAAGAGAAAAGGCATACATATTTATTTAATGTGTATACAAAGATACTTTCAGAATAAAGATCCAACTTCTCAATGAGTTATAGAGGCTTATATACCAGTCTTGAAATTACAGAAAGAATGAGGGGCTTAGATTCTGGTAAAACAGATTATGGGAGGGGAGAGAAGACGAATTCCATTGAGGGGCAATAAATGACTGGTGAAAGAATGATTGGATTGAGGAACAGATATTAACTTGAAAATAGTTCTTTCTGGAATTCAAATCATCCTTGGAGGCAGTCTTTGTACTTCTATAAGGGTCTGCTGGGGTGTGGTCACATCGTGGTCTTCTTTTCTATGGAGAACAAACAATTGTTCTCCTTGGTAGATCTGGTCCTTAGGCAGATAAAGGAACTTCACCTTCTTTGGGAGGGATGGTGGGGGTGAAGGAAAGATCAGAGAGACCCTGAGGCTTCTTTAGTTCAGCATGTCAAATACCATGTTTTGGGGTATCAGTTTCTGAGCATCAGCACTAGTCAGTTTTATATTTGCTCTTAAGGTCATGAAGCTGTAAACCAGGCCTAAAGCAAAGTGATGTTTGTTTATGCAATTCTTTGATAAATAAGATTAATTTAATATTATTTAATAAAAACAGCAGTGGCTGAGTAGTGACTACCACCTGTAATGCCAACACTTTGGGAGGCCAAGGTGGGAGGATCTCTTGAGCCCAGGGGTTTGAGACCAGCCTAGGCAACATAGCAAGACCCCATCCCCATAAAAGATTTAAAAATTAGCCAGGTATGTGCTTATGATCCCAGCTACACTGAAGGCTGAGGAGGGAGGATCCTTTAAGCCCAGGAGTTCAAGGCTAGAGTGAGCTATGATTGCACCACTGCACTCTAGCCTGGGCAACAGAGTGAGGCTTTGCCTCTAAGGAAAAAAAGAAAAGTTATATCTTCTGAGTTATCTACAGGATACCCATGTATTTAACTTTATGGCTCTTATGTAGGTAAATACCTGATGCTAATTGGCCATATAATTATTTAATAAAAAAGAATGTGAAACAATGACCAGCTCCATCTAATATCTCAATTTGCAGAAGAAATCTAGGTATAGTTGTTAAAAAATAAATTAACTGTAAATGAAATAAATGTTTATAAATGAACTCATAGAATTTAAAGTCTTAAAATTTAGGTTAAATTATATCATATATACAAAATAAATGTCTGTATCATAGTCAAATAAGATAAAATGATTGGTTATCCCAAATTAAAAAAAAAAGAAAACTTATAGGACTAAGAGGTAGGGGTTAGGAAAATAATAAAAGTTAATAATAATAAAGTTGAAGAAGATTTATAAAGGATGAGCTAATAAAGGAAGTTTTATGTGTGATTGACTTGGTTGGAATTAAAAAGAAATTGTGTAATTTTCTAAAAATTAAACATTGTTGGGTAGGGGATGGGGGAATGGGCATTGATACAGAACTGGAGTCTGGTTCCCTATATTTAAAACAACAAGGTTTCTTGAAGTACTGATCTCATTGTAATAAAACTGTAATGGCTTTTGATTTTTAAATTTATAATGTATTTCTTTTTTTTTTTGAGACAGAGTTTCACTCTTGTTACCCAGGCTGGAGTGCAATGGCACGATCTCGGCTCACCACAACCTCCGCCTCCTGGGTTCAGGCAATTCTCCTGCCTCAGCCTCCTGAGTAGCTGGGATTACAGGCACGCACCACCATGCCCAGCTAATTTTTTGTATTTTTAGTAGAGACGGGGTTTCACCATGTTGACCAGGATGGTCTCGATCTCTTGACCTCGTGATCCACCCGCCTTGGCCTCCCAAAGTGCTGGGATTACAGACTTGAGCCACCGCGCCCGGCCAATGTATTTCTTTTAACAGGTATCTTCTCCTTGAGATCTATTTAATTTTCCTAGTTTCAGATTAAAAATGTTGTCTTCTTGATTTAAAGTGGTAATTTTTAGGAATTACCTTGAGGTAAAGTTTTTTTTTTTTTTTTTTTTTTTTTTTAATTTCTCAAATTCATATTGTGGAGGTTTATCTTTTGCCATTTCTTGCTGCACATGATTTGCAGGTCAATATGTCATTTCCTTCAGCTTCTTCTCCTCTGGAGAAGGCCTGAGATAATCATTCTTTTATTTGACTTTTCCTGGTTCTAACACTGCTGTTTTGGCCCGACATTGAAATATTTATCTTGAAAGCCTAGAAAAGCAGTGTTGTTCTCCAGTATAACTTAATTTTGTGCTCTTGGCTTTTTTGGCTTTTTTTTTTTTTTTTTTTTTTTTTTTGATATGTCTGAATTGTTCCATGTAACCAGAAAAGTTTCTGTGGTAACAGAATTCTTTTACTAAGAACCATGTATTTCTCTATTCAAGGTACTAGTTTTCTTGTTTATATTTCTCTATAATATAGTATACACTTATAACCTTGGACATACTCTTTCTGTGTTTCATTACATCCAACTACCCTTTTCTTCAGGTTCAACATCCAGGTTACCTGAATGAGCTTCCCATAATGAGAAACAATCACATTGAAGAGGGTTTTCTTTAGGTTTTTTTGTAGCCAGTCTAAGAAACAAAGATTTTATGTTTTAGCAAAATGACTTTCAATGTTGCCTTTATTAGGCTTTTGATTACTTAGAAAAAAAAATGGAATTTTAAAAGGGTTAAGGTTTTTAAATCCATATGACTTTCTTATTGGTTTTGAAGTCTTTTGATTAACACACTGGTTAAATGAATAACTGTTATTTCACCACAACCTGTGATTTTGTTTTGAACTTTTTAACATCTTTGACAAATGTCTCCCAGGTCAAATCCTATTTTAAGTCTTTTTGACCTAAAATTAACTTTAAAATTTTTCAGTTAGGCTCCTGGAAAACCTTAAAAGACGTATTTATTAATTTTTAGAGATGACTAGGCTTATTTGGTAAATTGTATAAAAACATTGTCAAATAAGTGATACTATATCTTCTTTTAGTTACATTTATGGACATGCTGATTTGAATCTTTCAAAAATTATATAAATTCATAGAAATCTGTTATTAGTCATAGTTCCAACATAACCTTTTGTTCAAATTAGACTCATCTTCCCTTTTGTAGAGTTAGGCATTCTCTGCTGTAATTCGACCCCGTCATAAAATGTTACTCAGTGGCTACAATAGGACTCAAGACAACCAGTTTCCCACATGGTCTTTTGATTTCTTTAGTTTCAACATTAAGTTTATGGGTTAGCACTAGTATTTAGGCCAGACTGATTATATTCATGGGTTTGTGTGTGTGTGTGTGTGTGTGTGTGTGTGTGTGTGTGTTATGATTTTTAAACTTTTTTCTTTTTAGCTGACTAATCTTTGTAAAGCCAGCTCTCCCAACTAGATAATGTTAGCCCAACAGGATGCCTGATTAAACACAGCCAGGTAGAACAGCTGCTACCAAGAAACCAAGACAACTGATGTACTCCTAACAGATCTTCAGAGGGAGGGCAACAAAAGTGGACAGAGAGGGAAGACACAGAAGCTGGGCTGAAGTGGGGAGAAACCTGAGAACACTATATGGGCTACTGTGCACCAGACTCATTCCTTGACCCCAACAGCTCTGAGGGCATGGGTGAGTTGAACTGGCAAGAAGCAACCCATTGTTGCCTTAGTCCTCTAGAACCTCGCCAGGAAGAGATCCCTCAACCACCATGGACACTCGAGTTGGCAGGAAGAGCTGCTTAGAGAAGTGGTAAGAGTAGCAAGCCAGCTGATGTGGAGCCCAGAGTGTTTGGAGCAGGAGCTTCTGTAGTGCAGTATGGCCAGGGATACCCATCCCTCTATGGTCAACTTACTCCCATAGGAGACTTTAGACTTACTCCCAGGGGAACTGTCGGTCCTGAACTCTGTAGGGTGGTCTTGCCCATCTGTTGAAGCTGGTCCAACCCAAGCAACTCTTGTTCTGCTGGCCCCTCCTGAGGCCCTAGCCTAGCCATGCCTGCTTACAGGGCAACCTCAGGTGCTCTGGGGGTCCACATCAAAGTTCCTGTGCTGTGCTTGACTGCCTGAGAGCTCTAACTGGGTGACCCTCATAGCCACACACAAGCCCACACATTCCCTCCCCATGCTGCAGCTTCCCCCAGGCCCACAGCAAGTCCCTACATTGCTTCAGTGGTGTGTGTCTTTGCAAGCAGGTTTTGCTTTCCTTGCCCTGCCAGTTCACCAGTGTGTGTGCCTCTTTCCCTGCCACTGCTGCACAAAAGTGCAATTCAACCCCCTCTCGCTGCTGACCATCACTGCAGATGGAGCCTTGATGGGCACAGTGCCAGCCCCACCCCCAATAGTGCCCTACCCTTGCACTAACACTGCTGTAAGAGTGAACCTAGGGGCAGGGAACAACAGATCCCTCCCTGCCCTGAGAAACCACTCCTACTTGTAGGGCACAGAGAAGGCTCATAGACCTGAACCTTGTATGAGCCTATGAGCCTTCTTTGCTCATAGGGCACAGAGAATCAGTGCAGCCATGCACACAGTCGCCACATGCTCCCCACAGCTGCATTGCCTCCACCACTGTGGTGAACACCCTCAGGGAGGCAGGCACCCTAGCATCCTGCCACAGTTGCCACTACCACTGCTGCTGGTACCTGTGAATGAGAATGGATCCCACTATCACTGCACTACAAAATGCTTTGGCTGACACTACCCACTGGAGTGTAGTGACCAGTGGTCTGGGAGCACCTTGACGCAACCCAGGTTCAGTGAGTTTCTAACTTTGAGGAGCCAGAAAACAGAGCAGGGTCCATCACAAGTCCCTCAGAGTTAGTGCATATAGTACAGGAATTGGGAGCTGAGCCTTGGCTTCGTAAAATCTTCCAGAAATGAAGCCAGTCAGCTGAATCTACCTCATACCATGATAAAAGCCTCAAGGACATCAAATAGAATAAAAGAAAAAAAAAAACCCATTCAAGGGTCAGCAACCTCAAAGATTGAAAGAACATAAGCCCACAAGGATGAGAAAGAACTAGTGTAAGAACCCAGACAACTAAAAAAGCCAGAGTGGTTTCTTTTCTCCAGATGACTGCACCATCTCTCAAGCAAGAGTTTAGAACCAGGTTGAGATAGTTGAAATGACAGAAATAGAATTCAGAATACAGATAGGAATGAAGATCAGTGAGCTACAGGAATACGCTGAAACCCAATCCAAGGACTCTAAGAATGATGATAAAACAATGCAGAAGATGACAGACAGAATAGCCAGTATAAAAAAGAATGTAACCAACCTTATAGTGCTGAAAAACACACCACAAGAATTTCATAATGCAATGATAAGTATTAATAGCAGAACAGACCAAATGGTGGGGAAAAAAAAATCAGAAGTTGAAGACTGGCTTTCTGAAATAAGAGTCAGACAGGAATAGAAAAAAGGAAACAAGAGGAAGGAACGAAACCCCCAAGAAATACGGGTTTATATAGAGATCAAGTCTACAACACATTGGTGTCCCTGAAAGAGAGGGGAAGAATGGAACCAACTTGGAAAACACGTATCAGGATATCATCCAAGAGAACTTCCCCAACCTAGCTAGAGAGGCTAACATTCAAGGTCAGAAAATCCAGAGATCTCCCAGTAAGATACTTCACAAAAAGATCATCCCCAAGACAAATATTCATCAGATTCTCCAAGGTCAAAATAAAAGAAAAATGTTAAAGGCAGCTAGAGAGAAACGTCAGGTCAACTACAAAGGGAAACCCACCAGATTAACAGTAGACCTCTCAGTAGACACCCTACAAGCCAGAAGAGATTAGGGGCCAGTATTAAACATTCTTAAAGAAAAGAAATTCCAATGCAGAATTTCATATCCAGCCAAACTAAGCTTAATAATTGAAGGAAAAATACGATCCTTTTCAGACAAGCAAATACTGAGGGAATTTGTTACCGCCAGACCTGCCTCACAAGAGCCCCTAAAGGAAGTACTAAATATGGAAAGGAAAGACTGTTACCAGCCACAACGAAAACACACTGAAGTACACAGACCAGTGACACTATAAAGCAACCACAAACAAATCTGCAAAATAACCAGCTTAACATCATGAAAACAGGAGCAAATCCACACATATCAATAGTAACCTTAGATGTAAATTGGTTAGATGCCTCAATTAAAAGGCACAGAGTGGCAAACTGGATCAAGAACAAAGATTTATTGGCATGCTGTCTTCAAGAGGCCCATCTCACATGCAATTACACACATAGGCTCAAAATAAAGAGATGAAGAAAAATCTACCAAGCAAATGGAAAACAGAAAAAAGCAGGGATTGCAATTTTACTTTCAAACAAAACAGACTTTAAACCAACAAAAATTTTAAAAAGACAAAAAAGGGCATTACATAATGGTAAAGCGTTCAATTCAACAAGAAGAACTGACTATCCTAAATATATATGCATACAACACAGGAGCACCCAGATTCATAAAGCAAGGTTTTAAAGACCTTTAAAGATATTTACACTCCCACACAATAATAGTTTTGGAGCATTTAATACCCCACCGACAATATTAGAAAGATTATTGAGACAGAAAATTAACAAAGATATTCAGGATCTGAACTCAGCACTGGATCAAATGAACCTGATGACATCAATAGAACTGTCCACACAATGACAACAGAATATGCATTTTTCTCATTGCCACATGACAAAGACTCTGAAATCCATCACATAATCAGAAGTAAAACACTCCTCAGCAAGTGCAAAATAACTGAAATCATAACAAACAATCTCTTGGACCACAGTGCAACCAAATTAGAAATTAAGACTAAGAAATTCATGCAAAACCCTACAACTACATGGAAATTTAATAATTTGCCCCTGAGTGAATTTTGGGCAAATAATGGAATTAAGAGAAAAATGAGTAAGTTCTTTGAAACTAATGAGAACAAAAATATAACATAAACAGAATCTCTGGAACACAGCTAAGACAGTGTTATGAGGGAAATTTATAGCACTAAAAGCCCACATCAAAAAGTTAGAAAGATTTCAATTTAACAACTTAACATCACAACTGAAGAACTCAAGAACCAAGTGAGAACGAACCCCAAAGCTAGCGGAAGACAAAAAATAACCAAAAATCAGAGCCAAACTGAAGAAGATTGAGACATGAAAAACCATTCAAAAGATCACCACATCTAGTAGCTGATTTCTTTTGAAAAAAATAATAATAATAAAATAGACCACTAATAAAGAAAAGAGAGAAGATCCAGATAAACAATCAGAAATGACAGGGGGATATTACCACTAACTGTACAGAAATACAAGTAACCACCAGAGAATATTGTCAATACCTTTATTCAAATAAACTAGAAAATCTAGAAGAAATGGATGAATTCCTGGATGCATACACCCTCCCAAGACTAAACCAGTCAGAAATTGAATCCCTGAACAGACCAATAACAAGGTATGAAATGGAGTCAGTTATAAATATCCACCAACCAAGAAAAAACCCAGAACCAGATGGAATCACAGCTGAATTCTGCAGATGTATAAAGAAGAGATGGTACCATTCCTCCTGAAACTATTTCAAAAAAGAGAACAAGCTCCTCTCTAACTCATTGTATGAGATTAGCATTATCCTGACACCAAAGCCTGGCAAAACATAACAAAAAAAAAAAAAAAAAAAAGAGAGAGAGAGACCTCATGCCTATTATTATTGATTAATATAGATGAGAAAATCTTCAACGAAGTAATGACAAACAGAATACAGCAGCACATCAAAAAGCTTATCCACCACAATCAAGTAGGCTTTATCCCTGGAAAATCAATAAATATGATTCACCACATAAACAGAACCAAAACCAAAACTACATGACCATCTCAATAGATTCAGAAAAGATTTTCAATAAGATTCAACTCCCTTTCATGTTAAAACCCTCAACAAACCAGGCATTGAAGGAACACTCCTCAAGATAATAAGGATTATCTATAAAAATCCCACAGCCAACATCTTACTGAAGGGCAAAAGCTGTAAGCATTCCCCTTGAAATGTGGAGTAAGATAAGATGCCCTCTCTTACCACTTTTTTTTTTTTTTTTTTTTTTGAGACGGAGTTTCGCTCTTGTTACCCAGGCTGGAGTGCAATGGCGCGATCTCGGCTCACCGCAACCTCCGCCTCCTGGGCTCAGGCAATTCTCCTGCCTCAGCCTCCTGGGTAGCTGGGATTACAGGCACACGTCACCATGCCCAGCTAGTTTTTTGTATTTTTAGTAGAGACGGGGTTTCACCATGTTGACCAGGATGGTCTCGATCTATTGACCTCGTGATCCACCCGCCTCGGCCTCCCAAAGTGCTGGGATTACAGGCTTGAGCCACCGCGCCCGGCTTCTTACCACTTTTATTCAACATAGTACTGGAAATCCCACTGGGAACAATCATGCAAAAGAAAGAAATAAAAGGCATCCAAATAGGGAGAGAGGAAGTCAACCTATCCCTGTTTGCAGATAATATAAACCTATATCTAGACCACCCTGTAGTGTTGGCCCAAAAGCTTCCTAATCTGGTAAACAACCTCAGCAAAGTCTCAGGATACAAAATCAATGTGCAAAAATTACTAGCATTCCTATATACAAACAACAGTCAAGCTGACAGCCAAATAAGGAATGTGATCCCATTCACAACTGTCACAAGATAAAATAAAATAAAATAAAATAAAATAAAATAAAATAAAATACCTAGAAATGCAACTAACCAGAAATGTGAATGATCTCTACAACAAAAACTACAAAACACTGCTCAAAGAAATCAGAAATAACACAAACAAATGGAAAATATGATTCTCTCTATCATGGATAGAGAGAACAATCAATATTGTTAAAATGGCCGTACTGCCCAAGGCAATTTATAGATTCAATGCTACTTCTATTAAACTACCAATGACATTTTTCACAGAACTAGAAAAAAAAACTATTTTAAAATGTATAAAGAACAGAAAGAGATCCTGAAGAGCCAACACAATCCTGAGCAAAAAGAACAAAGCTGAAGGCATTACATTACCCAACTTTGAACTATACTATAGTTGGGCAAAAGTATACTATAGGGCAACAGTAAACAAAACAGTATGTAACTGGTACAAAAACAGACATACAATGGAACAGAATAGAGAGCCCAGAAATAAGGCTGCACATATACAACAATCTGATGTTCAAGCTGACAAAAACAGGCAATCGGGAAAGAACTTCCTATTTAATAAACGGTGTTGGGATCACTGGCTAGCCATATGCAGAAGATTGAAACTGGAATCCTTCTTTATACCACGTGCAAAAATCAACTCAAGATGAATTAAAGACTTAGTTGTAAAACCTAAAACTACAAAAATCCTGGAAGACAACATAGGTAACATCATTCTAGACACAGGGATGGGCAAAGGTTTCATGAACAAGATGCCAAAAGCAACTCCAACGAAATGAAAATCGACCAATGGGACTAAGTTAAACTAAAGAGCTTCTGCACAGCAACATAAACAGAGTGAACAACCAACCTACAAAATCAGAGAACATTTTTGCAAACTATGCATCTGACAAAGGTCTAATATGGAGCTCCTAGAAAGAACTTAAATTTAAAATTTATAAGACAAAAACAACCCCATTAAAAAGTTGGCAAAGGACGTGAATAGACACTTTTCAAAAAAGACAAATGTGGCCAATCAGCATATGAAAAAAAGCTCATCACTGATAATTAGAGAAATGCAAATCAAAACCACAATGAGATACCATCTTAAACCAATTAGAATGGCTACTATTAAAAAGTCAAAACATAACAGAAACTGGCAAGGTTGTGAAGAAAAAGGAACATTCATACACTGTTGGTAGGAGTGTAAATTAGTACAACCATTGTGGAAAACAAGACAGTGTGGTGATTCCTCAAATACCTAAAGACAAAACTACCACTTAACTGAGCAATCTCATTACTGGGTATATGCCCAAAGGAATATAATTGTTCTCTCATAAAGACACATGTACATGTATATTCACTATAGCACTATTCACGATAGCAAAGACATGGAATCAACCTAAATGCCAATCAATGGTATAGTGGATAAAATGTGGTACACATACACCGTAGAATACTAGGCAGCCATAAAACAGAATGAGGTTATGTCCTTTGCAGGAACATGGATGGAGATGGAGGCCATTATCTTTCTCAAACTAATGCAGGAACAGAAAACCAAATATAATGTGATCTCACTTATAAGTGGAAGCTAAATGATGACAACATATGGACATTTAGAGGAGAACAACACACATGGCAGCCTACTGGAGAATAGAGGGTGGAGAAGGGAGAGGATCAGGAAAAGTAACTAATGGGTACTAGGCTTAATAACTCAGTGATGAAGTAATCTGTACAACAAATCACCACGACACAAGTTTACCTATATATAAACCTGCACATGAACCCCTGAACTTAAAAGTTAAATTTAAAAATATTTTAAAAAGATAATGTTAGCACAGCACTTCACGGTGATTGCTGTTGTCCGTGGTATTGATAAGAGGGAACTTGATACTCTCTAGAGAAACCTACCCTGAGAAAATTTTTCCTTCTGGCCTCTGTTATTCAAATGTGCCCCAAGTCCCTGACAGAGACCCTCATTTCTTCTCTCCAACATGGGACAGAGACAACCAGGACAGTTTTATCCCAGCTCTGAGGAAAAATTAAGCCAAATTCAAGATGATTGATCAGTGATACTTTCAGAGAATGATCTTGATCAAAAGAAGAAAATGTGAAGTTGATCATACCAATTGGGTTAATTTTGTCATGCCCAACTAAATCATATTCAAGGGGGCAAGGGGAAAAATCACTCAGAACATATAACATTGCTTCAAGAATATAATTTTCTGAAATCCTGGCTTATGAAACTACCAGTTGCAACCTGAAACCAGTTTTATCTAACAGCTACTGAAACATCTTGCTGAGATGCTAGTTTTATCCACCACCATCACTCACCAATCAATACTTACCAGCTCTCCAAAAATGTTACCAGTGCCAATGAACTTTCTTTCAAAACAATATAAAACATTTCTCCTTTTTGTGAACCTCCAACCTTCTTTTGTCTTCATGCAAGAAAGACTGAAGACCAACCAGTCTATGTGTATGCCCCAAATTGTAATTCTTCCCTAAAAAAAAATTTGAATTTAGAAATTTGTCTTTATATTTTATTTGACTTCAACATATTCATATTATGGGACACTACTCAGGAATAAAAAAGAATTATTAATACAAGCAACAACTTAGATGAATCATGAAAGAATTATGCTGAGTGAAAAAAGCCAATCATGAAATATACTGTATGATTCCATGTTTGTAGCAATCTTGAAATGACAAAATTATAAATGGTGTATTAGTAGTTGCCAACGGTTAAGGATGAGGGAGGGGCGTGGGATGAAGGTGGATATGTTTGTAAAACAGCAGTATGAGAAATTAGTATGTTGAGAAAACTGTTCTGTATCTTGAATGTGGTTGTAGAGATACAAACCTACGCTTACGGTAAAATTCCATAGAATTAAATACATACATAAATGAATACAAGTAAAACTAAGGAAATCTGAATAAGATCAGTGGGCTGTAATGATGTTAACATTTTGGTTGTAACACTGCCTGTAATTTTGCAAGATATTACCATCGGGGAAACTGAATAAAAGTCACCTGGGAGCTCTCTGTATTATTTCCTACAACTGCATGTGAATTTTCAATTATCTCAAAATTTTAAAAAAGCCCAACTTTAAAAATCACTTTTACAAAAGTAAAAACAATCCAACTCTGATGGCTGTCCATACCCTAAAGAATTAAAGTTCAAACTCTTTGGCTTCATAGTCCCTGCTCCTGGCAAACAGACTGTAAGTTCTTTTTCGAATCTTAGCTTCCAAAAGCCTTGTGCGCAAACTGGCTATTCTTGGGAGGTCCTTATGTCAGCTGGTCCACTCAGCTTACGCATCCCTGCTGCCCTGCTCCTGTCCCCCTCCCATCTTCATCTCCTCATCTGCCTAACCCAATCGGACTTGCCTTCAAGGCTCGCCTCTAACTGGCGCCTCCAGCTGGAAGGAATTTCTCCCTCCTCGGAGCTCCCACAGCACTTTTCACCTTGTATTGCAGTTATGTGAGTATTGTTTTATGTTCTCTACAAAGCTATGAGCTTCTCTTGGACAGGGCTTAGATTCATTTATCTCCGACTCCCTCAGGCTGGTAAGTGCCAGCATGCGTCACTCACAGGCAGCCGAGGCAGTAGGGAACACACCTTCCACCCGGAGGGGTGGGGTCTCTGAAGGAGAGCCAGCTTTGGATCTAGCCTGACTTCCTCCCCGGGCCTGGTTTCACCACTTCTTTACACTTTGGCCTTTGACTCCGTCCTCAGTGTCCTCAACTGATAATAGAAATGTGTTAAAAAATAAATAAAATAAAAAACAAATCAACCTTCCTCAATACCTGGCACATAGTAGACACTCAGAAAATGCAGCTGGAGTTTGGGGACCTGGTTTCCAGTTCCTGTTTGGTCATATACTAATTACATCGGCTTAAGCACACAACGTGTTTTCCTCTTCCATTCAGTTTCTCTACCTGTAGAATGGGGACAAAATATTTATGTCTGAAGTAAGATTATTTGTGTAGAAGCCCTTTAGAAATGTTACAGCACAATATTCAAAGGAGAGTACTGACTGTGGAATACGAATGAGCTAACAGTCACTGAGTGTCGACCACGAGCCAGGTACTGTTCTAATAATTTTACATGGGTTAACTATTTAGATCTTACCGGAATTGTGTGAGGTGGAGACTACTGCTCTCCCTACTTTATAAATGAGGAGACTGGGCACAGACAGGTTAACTAAGTGGCAGAGGCCAGGTCTAGCCAGCCCCAGGTCTGGAGCATTTTACACCATGCTGCTTTTCTCTTAGGTGTTGTTAAAAAGGCATTGTCGGACCTTCATAATTGTAATTTTGGGAATCTGTTTCTTTTCATTTACTACAAAGTTCTCCCTACAAGCACTTTTGTTTAAGCTCTGTAGAAAACTAACGACGACTGTATTTCCCACCCTTCACAACAAGATAAGTATCTTCTTTAAAATATTTGACTTCCTGGATCAGAGTTGCTGAAAAATCCCTTTCCTAATCCCATTCAAGTGTCTTTACTCCCACCATGTCTGTTCCCAACCCGTCTGCTTTTGCCTACCACTCAGCTGTTCCAAATAGCTCCTCGTTGGTAGAGATATTCTCTCCTACTTCTTAGAGAAACAAAGCCACCGGGCAAAACTCACCAGCTCCTGGGCCACACACATTCTTGGGCATTTTCTCTTTCCTTAGTCCATGGTTAATAGCTTTATGTGAGCCATGGAGTGTTTTTCAATCTGCAGTCCTAGTATCACCCGTATTGGAATCACCGGGGATGCTTGTTAAACCACCCAGCCCCAATCAGAATCAGAATCTGGAGGTGGGGCTGAAGCCAGGTGAGAGGGGTGACTGGGTTTTAATAAGCCCCCTCAGGTGGCTCTGATACAGAGGCAAGTTTGAAACAACTCCTTTGGAACTTTGCTTAATCAATCATCTCTTCTCTAACCTATCACTCTCTCTCACTGTCAGATTCTTTCTCACAGCCTGTAAATATACTCAGGTCTCAACTATTCTAATAAGAAAAAATATTACATCCTGGGGTTGTGGTGATGAACAATGCTAATATACATAAAGCCAACAGTACTTAGTACATGCAATACATACATTGGCTGTCTTATTTCTTAATTTTTTTTTTTTTTTGTTAACTAAAGCCCATAGTTCTATTCAGATTTCCTCACTTTTTACCTAATGTCTTTTCTGTTTTGTGATCTCATCCTATTGCATGTAATTGTCATGTCTCCTTGGGCTCCTCTTGACTATGACAGTTTCTTAGACTTTCCTTGTTTTTGTTTACCTTGAGAGTTTTGAGGAGTTGTAGTTAGGTATTTTCTAAGATACCCTTCTATTGAACTTCATCTGATTTTTTAAAAATCATTATTAGACCAGGATTCTGGGACTTTGGGAGGAAGATCTCAGAGGTAAAGTACAGTTTTCATTACATCACATCTACAGTGCATGTACATACTATCGACATGATTTATAACTGCTGATGTTGATCTTGATCGCCTGGCTGAGGTGTCTGTCACGTTTCTCCATTGTAAAGTTATGCTTTTCCTGCTTTGTGTACTCTTTGGAAGGAAGTCACTATGTGCAGGCCACTTAAGGAGGGGAGATTTATGCTTATCTCTTTGAGGGCAAAGTGTCTACATAAATTTTTTAAAAAATTACTTGGAATTATTCTACTTCTGCGTGGAATATTTATCTTTTTAACCCATTTATTAATTTATTTAATCATGTATTTGTATCAGTATGGATTTTAAAATACTTATTTTTTACTTTGGGTTATAACCCAGTGCTACTTTATTAGATTGCAATGATTTGTTCAAATTGTTCCAGCTTTGGACAATTTGGGAGTTCTTTCAGCTGGTTCTTATGCTCCTTTGACATTCTCATTAATGGACTGGAGTTTTCTATTTGTGTTTTAGCAACTCCTGGCATTATAAGATGCTCCAGACTTATCTTGCATGTTTCCTACCCCAGTGCTAAAACTAACCAGTTCTCAAGTAGAGTGGTAGTTTAAAAAAAAAAAATCTAGTATGCTGTTTTGTACTGGGAAGTCATTGATCTCAGACCCTCTCAACAGACAGGGCAAAGAAATACATAAATGTACACTGGTTCTTGTCTACACAAATATCTATAAATATTTCTATCTGTATCTATTTTTGTCTATATTAAGTTAAATATGAGTTCTTACTGATGCCTCTGACTATACCCGTTACTATATGCATCATTCTAGCAACCCTCTTGCAGATCTAAAAATTTCCATTCCAACAATGACACATCTGGCTCCCCACCTTCTGTCATGTTTACTTAGTCATCCAATCCCGGTATATATGTATAGCAGGTTCAGAATTGTTAACTGTATCCCCCTGGGAAATGTCTTTGTCAACTAGAATACAATGTTTATGTGTAGTTCCTCGACTGTTGTCTTACATATTCCATTGATTTCCAAAATGACTTACGTTAGTATTTTCCACAGAGTCTCTGGTTACAGTCTGCATTCTTTCCTAGAATTTCCAGATCTCCTAAAATTTGCATACGTTAACGTTTCCTCCTTGTGTTGTAAAATTCAGTAGGTTCTGACAGGAACATAATGTCATGTGTCCATCATTTATAGTAACACACAGAATAATTTTCACTGCCCTAAAGGTCTGTGCTTTAGCATATTTATAATTCCACTCTGCCCCAAATTGACAACTGGCGATTTTGTTACGATCTGTATCATTTTATCTTTTCCAGAATGTCATATAGTTGGAACCATAAAGTAGGTAGATTTTTTCAGAAAGGCTTCTTAACTCAGCAATATGCATTTAGGGTTGCCCCATACCTTTTTGTAGCTTAATAGCTCATTTGTTTCAATTGCTGCATAATATTATATTTTAAGGTTGTATCATCATTTGTTCATCTGTTTGCCTATCCAAGGACATCTTGATTGCTTCCAGTTTTGGCAATTATGAATGAAGCCACTATAAGCACTCATGTGTAGGTTTTTGTGTGGATATGTTCCAACTCAATTGGGTAAATACCTAGGATCATGATTGTTAGATTATATGGGAAGGGGATTTTTAGCTTTCTTTAGGAAACTGCAACACTAACTTCTAACATGACTACAATTTTGCACTCCCACAAGCAATAAATAAGAGGTTCTTATTGCTCCACATCTTTTTCATTTCTTAGTAGTTGATATGGTTTGGTTGTGTCCCCACCCAAATCTCATCTTGAATTGTAATTCCCACAATCCTCACATGTCGTGGGAAGGAACTGATGGGAGGTAATTGAATCATGAGGGTGGCTTTCTTCATGCTATTGCCACGGTACTGAGTAAGTTATCATGAGATCTGATGGTTTTATAAGGGGCTTCCCCTTTTGTTTGGCTCTCATTCTTCTCCTTCCTGCCACCCTGTGAAGAAGGACATGTTTGCTTTCCCTCTGTCATGATTGTAAGTTTCCTGAGGCCTCGCCAGCCATGCTGAACTGTGAGTCCATTAAACCTCTTTCCTTTATAAATTACTCAGTCTATAAGGCATGTCCTTATAGCAGCATGAGAATGGAAAACTGGTACCAGCAGTGGAGTGCTGCTGTAGGTATACCCAAAAATATGGAAACAACTCTGGAACTGGGTAACAGGTACAGGTTGGAACAGTTTATAGGGCCCAGAAGAAGACAGGAAAATGTGGGAAAGTATGGAATTTCCTAGAGACTTGGAGGGCTCAGAAGAGAGTAAGAGATGGGAAAGTTTGGAACTTCCTAGAGACTTGTTGAATGACTTTGATCAAAATGCTGATAGTGATATGGACAATGCTGTCAGGTGCATGCATGTTAATGATTATTATTTATCTTGAAGAATTAGCCCTTTTATTATTATGTAATGTCCCTGATAATTTATCCTTGATGATTTTCCTTGTTCTAAAGTCTGATTTGTCTGAAGTTAACAAAGCTACTCAACTTTCTCTTGCTTAGTATTATTATAGTATACTGGTCTCTATCACTTTACTTTTTTTTTTTTTTTTTTTTTTGAGGCAGAGTTTTCGCTCTTGTTACCGAGGCTGGAGTGCAATGGCGCGATCTCGGCTCACTGCAACCTCCGCCTCCTGGGTTCAGGCAATTCTCCTGCCTCAGCCTCCTGAGTAGCTGGGATTACAGGCACACGCCACCACGCCCAGCTATTTTTTTGTATTTTTAGTAGAGACGGGGTTTCACCATGTTGACCAGGATGGTCTCGATCTCTTGACCTCGTGATCCACCCGCCTCGGCCTCCCAAAGTGCTGGGATTACAGGCTTGAGCCACCGCGCCCGGCCTATCACTTTACTTTTAAATTATTTGTGCTTTTATATTTTAAATGGTTTTTTTAATAAACAGTATATAGTTAGGTCTTCTTTCTTTATCCACTCTGACAGACTCTGTCTTTTAATTTATATATTGGAACCATTCTTATTTTAATATGATTATGGACCTAGTTACTATGGTAAGTACCACGTTTGTAACTGTTTTCTATTAATTGTACTTTTTCTTTGTTTTTTATTTTTCCCTTCTATTTCTGCCTTCTCTAGTTGCATTTTATGCCATTCCATTTTTCTTCTCTCTTAGTACAACAGTTAACAATTTAAAAAATTATAATATTTGCTCTAGAATTTGCAAAATATATTTATAACTAATTTGTGTTCACCTTTAAATAAGACTATATCACTTTACATTCAATACAAGTACCTTATAAAATAGTATTACCAATTAATTCCCCCATCCTTTATAGTATTGATGTTATTCATTTCATTCATCCATATTCTGTAATTGCCTAATACATTGTTAATATTATTACATTGAATGGTTATCTATTAGATCAATGAAGAACAAGAAAATAAAATATTTTATTTTACCATCATTTATTCTATCTCTAGCATTCTTTTTTTCATTTCTTTCTCATTTTTTCTTTTTTTTCATTTCTTTATTTTTTCTTTTTTTAACTTTTATTTTACATTCAGGGGCACATGAAGTTTTGTTATATAGGTAAACTTGTGTCATGGGGTTTGTTGTACAGATTATTTCATCACTTAGGTATTAAGCCCAGTACCCAACAGTTATCTTTTCTGCTCCTTTTCCTCCTCCCACCCTCCACTGTCAAGTAGAACCCAATGTCTGTTGTTTCCTTCTGTGTCTTCATAAGTTCTTATACTTTAGCTCCCACTTATAATTGAGAACATACAATATTTGGTTTTCTGTACCTGCATTAATTTGCTAAGGATAATAGCCTTCAGCTCCATTCATGTTTCTGCAAAAGACAGGATCTCATTCTTTTTTATGGCTGCACAGTATTCCATGGTATATGGATACCACATTTTCTTTATCCAATTTGTCATCAGTGGGCATTTAGTTTGCTTCCATGTCTTTGTCATTGTGAATAGTGCTGCAATGAAAATTCATATGCATTTGTCTTTATGGTTAAATGATTTGTATTCCTCTGGGTATATAACCAGTAATGGGATTGCTGGGTCAAATGGTAATTCTGCTTTTAGCTCTTTAAGGAATTGCCATGCTGCTTTCCACAATGGCTGAACTAATTTATATTTCTACCAACAGTGTACAAGTCTTCTCTTTTTCTCTGCCACCTCAGTAGCATCAGTTACTTTAAAAAAATTTTAATAATAGGCATTCTGACTGGTGTAAGATGGTATTTCATTGTGGATTTCATTTGTATTTCTCTAATGATCAATGATATTGAGCTTTTTTTCACATGCTTGTTGGTCACATGTATGTCTTCTTTTGAGAAGTGACTATTCATGTCCTTAGCTCACTTTTCAATGAGGTTGTTTTTCGCCTGTAAATTTTTTTAAGTTTCTTCTAGATGCTGAATATTAGACTTTTGTCAGATGCATAGTTTACAAATGTTTCCTCCCATTCTGTAGGTTGTCTGTAGTCTGTTAGTAGTTTCTTTGGCTGTGCAGAAACTCTTAAGTTTCATTAGATCCCACTTGTCAACTTTTGCTCTTATTGCAATCGCTTTTGGTGTCTTTGTCATAAACTATTTGCCCTTTTTTGTGTCCAGAATGGTAGTGCCTAAGTTGTCTTCCAGGGTTTTTATAGCTTTGTGTTTCTTTCATTTATTTTTCATTTTTAAAAATTTTATTACCCGTTCAGGGGTACATGTGTAGGTTTGTTATACAAGTAAACACGTTTCAAGGGTTTGGTATATGTTTTGTTTTGACACCGAGGTAAAAAGCATAGTACCTGATAGTCTTTCGATCCTCACCCTCCTCCCACCCTCCAACCTCAAGTAGACCTCAGTGTCTGTAGTTCTATTCTTTGTATCTATATGTAATAAATGGTTAGCTCTCATTTACAAGTGAGAACTTGTGGTATTTTTTTTTTCTGTTCTACCACACCCAGCTCAGCCATAAAGATACCCACCCAGGTGGCACTGAAGGCATTAAGAAGTAGTCACCCAGATAGAACAGCAAGGTGGGACCATCCAGGGACCAACAGCCTTCTGAGCTGAGAGCCTCAGGGGTTGACAGCATTCCTCGCTGAAGTTCTCCAGCAGAGTCTGATCCACATAGTTATTCTCTCCGAACAGGTGATTAGTATTAACAAACAGGTGTTCTGTGTTTTCTCATAGAACCAGAATAAACTAGCTGCTACCTGCTTACCATTGATCAAGGACAAACTAGAAAGTATTCTCCACGAGGGAGCCATGGCAGCAGGGTCACATATCCCGTGCTTAAAGAATTGTTTTAACCAATGTATGATATACATATACTATCTTGCTACTTTAGAATGCCCCAAGTAGTTTTCCACTTCTGGGGGTAGCTAGGTTTTCCTTGCCATCATTTTTTTTTTAGCAAACAATAGTATTTTATCATACACTCAGCGTTTCTCAGCAATCATACACTCAGCATTTCTCAACATTGTTCCTGTGTTAGTTCACTTAGGATAATGACCTCCAACTCCATCCATGCTGCCACAAATGACATGATGTCATTTTTTTATGACTGCATAGTATTCCATAGTGTATACATGCCACATTTTCTTTATCCAGTCAACTGTGCATTTAGGTTGATTCTATGTCCTTGCCACTATGAATAGCACTGCAATGAACATACGCATGCCTTCATCTTTATGCTAGAATGATATATATTCCTTTGGGTGTATATCCCATAATGGCATTGCTGGGTCAAATGGTAATTCTGCTTTGAGTTATTTGAGAAATTGCAAAACTGCTTTCCACAGTGGCTGAACTAATTTGCATTCTTACTAGCAGTTTGTAAGCACTCCCCTTTCTCTGCTACCTTACCAGCATCTGTTGTTCTGACTTTTTAATAATAGCCATTCTGACTGGTATAAGATGGTATCTCATTGTGGTTTTGATTTGCATGCCTCTAATAACTGGTGATGTTGATTATTTTTTCATATGATTTTTGGCCATGTGTACATCTCTTTGAGAAGTGTCTGTTCATGCCTTTTGTCCCTTTTTTAATGAGGTTATTTTTTGCTTGTAAATATTTTTAAGTTCCTTATAGATTCTGGGTATTAGACCTTTGTTGAATGCATAGTTTGCAAATATTTTCTCTCATTCTGTAGAGTGCCTGTTTACTCTGTTAACAGTTTCTTTTGCTGTGCAGAAGTTCTTTAGTCTAATTAGGTCTCATTTGTCAATTTCTTTTTCGTTGCAATTGCTTTGGCATCTTCATCATGAAATCTTTGCCAGGGCATACATCCAAATGGTATTTCCTAAGGTTTTTATTAGTTTTTAACAGTTTTAGGTTTTACTTTTTTACAGTTTTAGGTTTTTCATTGAAGTATTTAATATATCTTAAGTTGATTTTTGTATATGGTATAAAGAAGGGGTCCAATTTCAATCTTCTGAATATAGCTAGCCAGTTATCCCAGCACCAATGTGGAGTCCTTTCCCCATTGCTTGTTTTTAGGAGATTTGTTGAAGTAGATGGTTGTAGGTTTGTGGGTTTATTTTGGGGCTCTCTATTCTGTTTCAGTGGTCTATGTGTCTGTTTTTGTACCAGTACCATGCTGTTTTGGTTACTTTAGCCCTGTTGTATCATTTGAAGTCAGGTAATGTAATGCCTCCAGATTTGTTCTTTTTCCTTAGTGGCAAAAATTAGTTCTTTTTGCTTGGACTATGTGGGTTCTTTTTTGGTTTCATATGAATTTTAGGATTGTTCTTTTCTAGGTCTGTGATGAATAATGGTGGTATTTTGATGGGAATTGCATTGAATTTGTAGAATGGCAGTATGGTCATTTTAACAATACTGATTCTACCCATCCATGAGCATAAGATGTGTTTCCACTTGTTTGTGTTGTCTGTGATTTCTTTCAGCAGTGTTTTGTAGTTTTCCTTGTAGACGTCTTTCACCTCCTTACTTAAGAATATTCCTAAGTATTTTATTAATTTTAAATTTTTTTCCAGCCATTGTGAAAAAAAAAAAAAAGCTGAGTTGTTGGTTTTATTCGCAGCTTAGACACAGTCAGTGCATAGCAGGGCTACTGATTTGTGTACATTAATTTTGCAACCTGAATCTTTGCTGAATTAGTTTACCAGTTTTAGAAGCTTCTTGGATGAGTCTTTAGGGTTTTCTAGATATATGATCATGTCATTAACAAACAGCAGTAGTCTGACTTCCTCTTTACTAATTTGGATGCTCTTTATTTCTTTCTCTTGGATGAGCGCTCTGGCTAGGACTTCCAGTACTACGTTGAATAGAAGTGGTAAGAGTGGGCATCCTTGTCTTGTTCCAGTTCTCAGACGGAATGCTTTCAACTTTTTCCCATTTAGTATAATGTTGGCCATGAGTTTGTCATAGATGGCTTTTGTTACCTTAAGGTATGTCCTTTCTATGCTGACTTTGCTGAGAGTTTTAATCATAAAGGGATGTTGGATTTTGTCAAATGTTTTTTCTGCATCTATTGAGGTGATCATGTGATTTTTGTTTTTAATTCTGTTTATGTGATGTATCACATTTATTGACTTGCATATGTTAAACCATTGCTGGTGTGAAATCCACTTGATCATGATGGATTATCTTTTTGATATGCTGTCGTATTTGGTTAGCTAGTGTTTTGTTGAGGATTTTTGCATCTATGTTCATCAGGGATATTGGTCTGTAGTTTTTTCTTTCTTTCTTTCTTTTTCTTTTTTTTTTTTTTTTTTGGTTATATCCTTTTCTGGTTTTGTTATCAGGGTGATACTGGCTTGATAGAATGATTTACGGAGGATTCCCTCTTTCTCTATCTTTTGGAATAGTGTCAACAGGATTAGTACCAATTCTTCTTTGAAAGTCTGATAGAATTCAGCTGTGATTCTGTCTGGTCTTGGACTTTTTTTCCTTGGTTACTTTTAAATTACCATTTCAATCTCGCTGCTTGTTGTTGGTTTGATCTAGAAAGGTTGTATATTTCCAGGAATGTGTTCATCTTCTCTAGGTTTTCTAGTTTATGTGTGTAGAGGTGTTCATAGTAGCCTTGAATGATCTTTTGTATTTCTGTGTTATTGGTTGTAATTTCCCCTGTTTTATTCCTAATTGAGAGTATTTGAAAATTCTCTCTTCTTTTCCTGGTTAATCTCAAAAATGGTGTATCAATTTTATTTATCCTTGTAAATAACCAGATTTTTCTTTCATTTATCTTTTATATTGTTTTGTTTCAATTTCATTTAGTTCTGTTCTGGTCTTGTTATTTCTTTTCTGCTAGGTTTGGGTTTGGTTTGTTCTTGTTTTTCTAGCTTCCTCAGGTGTGACCTTATATTGTCTACATGTGCTCTTTCAGGCTTTCTGACGTAGGCACTTAATGCTACGAACTTTTGTCTTAGCACCACCTTTGCTGTATCTCAGAGGTTTCAATAGGTTATGTCACTATAATTGTTCAACTCAAATAATTTTTTAAATTCCCATCTTGATTTCATTGTTGACTATTGTTGACCCAATGGTCATTCAGGAACAAGTTATTTAATTTCCATGTATTTGCATGGTTTTGAAGATTCCTTTTGAAGTTGCTTTCCAATTTTATTCCACTAAGGTCTGAGAGAGTACTTGATATAATTTCACTTTTCTTAAATTTATTGGGACTTGCTTTGTAACCTATCATATAGGAGTGTGTTTCTTGGACCACTGGAGTTATGCTTCCAGGGGGATTATGGCTCCCTTTTCTGTGTCATGCAGGTCACCAGGAAAGTGGGGGAAAGCAGGCAGTTACAGGACTCACTCAGCTCCCATGCAGCCCAAAAGGCCGATCTCACTCCCACTGTGCCCTCCCAATGGCACCCAGTTTATTTCCAGGTAGTAGGTGAGCATGGCTGAGAACTTGCTCCAGGCTCCTAGACTCCTAGCTGAGAAAGCAAACAAGGCTTTTAGGTTTTGTGCCTCCCTTCCTGCAGTGGCTTCTGTGCTGTGCCTGCACTCCTGATTCACCCCCTCCTCTGAGTTCTGTCAGGGAAACTTCATGTTCAGTTGAAATTGTTATTACGTTCAACTGGAAGTTTCCTTCTCCCTGTGGTGTTTTCCCAGTTCCTCTGGCAGCCCTCCCCAAAGATCCCTCTGGGACAAAGTCAGAAATGGTTTCACTGGGGACCAAGAGAACGTACAGGGCTCTTCCTGCTGCTGCTGCTTCTATTCTTGTATTTTGCTTAGCTCTCTAAATTTGTCTCAGCTCCAGGCAAGGTCAAATTCTTCTGTGATCTGGACCTTCAGGTTCCCCAGTGAGGGTGTGTGTTTAAGGGAGGATGGCTTCCTTTCACACTTTGGGCACTCACAGTTTTTTGGCTATCCCGCAGGGCCTGCAGGAGCAACCCACTTCCTTCAAAAGGGTCTGTGGATTCCCTCAGCTTTCCTGGTATGTTCCTGAGGTAGTTCTTGGAACAAAAGTTCATGATGTGAGTCTCTGTATGCTGCTCTGTCCATACGAGTAGAAGCTCCAATTTGGTCCTGCCTTCTATCTACCATTTTTCTCCTCCTGCCTGGCTTCTAGTGCAGAGCATGAGTAGAATTATCTGCCCTGCTATCAGGACATTTCTCATGACAATAGGAGGCTGCACCCTCTGACTTAGTCTACACAGAAGTGGGACCATGCTGTTGAAAGTTTGCCTGCCTGGCTACCAGTGGCAGAAGTGGGTGGAGTCACACACTCTGCCATCTGGGTACTACCCAGGTCAACAGAAGGCTGTACCATCCAGCTGAGTTCAGGCAGAAGTAGGGCCACTGAGTCAGAAGTATTGCCTGCCTGGCTACCAGTGGCTGAGGTGAGTGGAGCATCTGGTTGAGTTCAGGCTGAAGTAAGATCACTGGGTTAGAAGCCATCAGCCTGTTCTGGCAAGGTGTGAGTGGAGCTAGCTTAATGTTCCCAGGCACCATATTTGTGGCCTCTGCTAGGGTTATGGTATCAATTCTTGTCTGCTCTGGGGCCCAAGGCTTGTAGAGGCCTCCTTAAACTCATGAGTTGACCCTGCAAAACATCTAGGTGGTTCTCTGCCTCAGTCTAGAAGCATGGTTGGGGGATGCAGGCAGGAAAGGGGGATTCTCCCATTCCCTGTCTCACACCAGTCCCTTTGAAGAGTGTGAATCCCCTATAGAGCTCTCACTCACTCACTCTTTCCCATGTTAACAAGGTTCCCCTGGCTCCATGCTGATCCCAGAGAGTCTGGTACCCAGCTTCACTCCTCTCTGCTCTCTGTATCCCTAGTTGCCTTGATGAATCTCAACATGGTTTCTCAGATGATTGGCCTACAGGATTAGTGTTGACAAGCTCATCTTCTTCCTCTTCATGAGAGCAGCACACATGAGCTGCTTTTAGCCCACCATATTTGCCCCCTTCACCAAATATCTTTTCTTTATTTAAATCTGAATTCTGGCCTATATTATTTTTCTTCTCTTTGAAAAATTTCTTTTAATACTCCTGCAGGGCAGGTGTGATAATGATACATTTCCATTGCATATCTGATCATCTATTTTCTCCTTCACTTTTAAATAATAATTTTGCTGAATATACAATTCTAGGATGGTAAGTGTCTTTCTTTCAACATGTTAAGTATTTCACTCAAGTTTTTTTTTTTTTTTTTTTTTTTTTTTTTTTTTTTTTTTTTTTTTGGTCTTGTTTCTGGCAAGACATCTGATGTAATTCTTAGGCAGGTAAGATTTTTCTGTAGATAAGATTTTTCCCCCTTCCGTCTTTGTTTAAGATTTTCTCTTTGTCTTTCTATAGTTTGAATATGATACACCTAGGTTTATATTTTTTTGGTATTAATATTTATCCTCTTTGGTGTTCCATGAGCTTCCTGGATGTGTGATTTGGTATCCGTGTAATTTTGGAAAACTCTCATCCATTGTTATTTTAAATATTTTGTTTCCTATATTTACTCTCTCTTCTAATTCTAGAATTCCAATTAAATATGTTATACTTTTTTCGTAATAGTCTCACAATTCTTGAACATTCTGTTCCTTTTATTATCATTATTACTTTATTTTGTCTTTGCATTTCAGTTTGTGACATTGCTACTGATGTATCTTCACGTTCACTAAGTTTTGTTTCAGCTGTTTCCAGTCTCCTAGTGAGCCTATCAAAAGTGTTTTTCAGTTCCATTATGGTAAGTCCTCACTTAACATTGATAGGTTCTTGGACACTGCAACTTTAAGTGAATGACATACTGTATAATGAAATCAATTTTCCCATAGGCTAATTGATGTAAACAAGAGTTAAGTTCCTATAGCATAAAGTATCTTGTTTTGCTTAAAGCTTCAATGTCTGAGAACCTATTGACAACATTCAGAACTTAAGTATACAATGTTTTTCATTTATAGCATTTCTTGATTCTTTCCTAGAGTTTCTGCCTCTCTGCTTACATTACCTGGTTTTACACGTTATTTTTCCAATAGAGCTCTTCATATTAAACCATTTATTTTAAATTCCCTATCTGATAATTCCCAAATCTGCATCATATCTGAATCTGATGCAGATTTTTGCTTTTTTTAATGTTAAGTGGTTGTTTTCCTTTTTACCTTTTAGTGTGACTTATATATTTTTGTTTACAAGGTATATCTAGTAATTACATAGATAATTATATGAGTATTATATGTAATACATATGTAATTATATTGTGTATTATGAAGTCAGATATATTGAGTAATTATAATTAAGATAATTAGGCCTCTGGTATGGAGATTCACTGTTCATCTGGTTACAGGTAGGACTGTGTTTAATGTTTGATATAGCTTTAGGTGCCAGAGGGTTTAGTTTCCTCTAGTACCCTTGTTTTATTTTTCTACTCTGTTGTCTTTGCATTTCTTTTCTAAAATAGTGTTGAAGTTCTTTCAGTTAGAATCTATTTTTATTAATTTGTATTCTGTTGATGTACTGATAAGGTATAGTAGAGGAAACAGTTCTATAATCTCATATTTAAATCTGTTTTTTAGTGGGCCTGCATCCCTAAGCTTCAGAAGTATTTCTTTGCCTTTATTTTTATTTTTTAATTCATCTACATGAAACAGGAATGCTACAGAGGGCTAGAGTTGGCTCAGTGCTTTTCCCTCAGGTAGATGCAACTCTGGTAAAGTTGTTTCTCATTGTTCAACACCCACTCATGAGTGAGAACATGCAGTGTTTGGTTTTCTGTTCTTGTGTCAGTTTGCTGAGAATGATGGTTTCCAGTTTCATCCATGTCCCTGCAAAGGACATGAATGGGAACATCACACACTGGGGCCTGGTGGGTTGGGGGCTAGGAGAGGAATAGCAGGGGGTGGGGGGATTGGGGAGTGATAGCATTAGGAGAAATATCTAATGTAGATGACAAGGTGATGGATACAGCAAACCGCTACCATGGCACATGTATACCTATGTAACAAACCTGCATGATCTGTACATGTACCCCAGACTTAAACTATAATAAATAAATTTTTTTTTTTTAAAAAAAAGCTGTTTCTCCATCCTGACCACAAACATATTCTCCTACTTTTTTCAGTTTAACTTTAGTTTTACCTTTCACAGCATTGAATTTAACTTTGTATGTAAAATTAATATTTACATACTTGCATGTAAAGATTGAGATACAATTCCAAGCCACCTACATGATCCAATCACCTCCTACCAAGACCCCACTTCCAACATTGGAAATTACATTTCAACATGAGATCTGGGTGGCAACATAGAGCCAAACCATATCAGACATTAACCTTGATCATGCAGCTGAGGTATATATTCATCAGGTTTCTTCACTATACAATCATTTTCATCCGGTATTGAGCTAGATTTATTTTTCTTATATAGTGAAGCAGGTTTCTCAGTGCTATCTACCAGTTTGTTAGATGTGTATTTGTAATGGAAAAAAAGGATTGAGAGATTTCTCCCAATCTGAAGGCATGGAGTTTGGGGATAGGGCTGGAAGAATGAGGAAAAAACTTCACAGGGACCATGCCATGCCATCTGAAGTGAACTTTGAAGGGAGGAGAGGACACTGGGGAAAGACATTCCGTGCAGAAGAATGATGCCAACAGAGCTCAGAGACAATCAAGCATCTATGAGTGAAAGAGTATTTGAATTGGAATCCACCCCAGAAATCATCTCTTGTCTAATTACCTCATTTCCTAGGTGAATACTGTAATTTGCCCCAGGTTACACAGCTAGGAATTTGTAGAGCTGGGATTCAAACTCAGAAAAAGTGACTTCAGCACTTATTCTGCCAAACACAGACGGAGATTAGGACCTACTCATGGTGGCCCAGCCAATCATGCACAGCCAGGACAAAGCCATCAGTTCCTGTCTCCCAGTCCCTCTACTTTCACAGGTATACACCCGGAAACATAATTAATGCTCAGAAATCCTATGGGAATTTTAGTGATAGAGTTAACAAAGTCCTCTGGGGTTAAGGGAAATAAGGTTCTGTAAGAATCAGAAATGAGATAGTCTGAGGTGGCACAGAGGATTTATAGACTAGCACTAATTACAGTTTTGAATATACTGCCAGCATAGTCTTCTTAATTAAATGAGCCAGAATTCTTCTTTGGAAACTTTCCTAGAAGATCAGATCTGTGTAAGTAAATACTTATGCCTTAAAGTCAAAGAAATGCACCAACACCTAAAGCCAGCACTCCCCTTGAGGAAAACAGTGGTGGGAGGAGAGTGGGAATAGCAGAGAAGGGCCTTTCCAGGAGTGATATCATATAGCAATTAGAAGTAGATTAGGTGTTCACATAAAAACACAAATGGATGTGAAAAACATAGTGCTTACTGAAAAACAGTATGAAAAAGGGATGAGGTATATGGCCACT
Source organism: Saimiri boliviensis (assembly GCF_048565385.1). Taxonomy (NCBI): domain Eukaryota; kingdom Metazoa; phylum Chordata; class Mammalia; order Primates; family Cebidae; genus Saimiri; species Saimiri boliviensis. Next base: position 66,369,858 of record NC_133459.1, read on the forward strand.
CATCATTTTTGTAAATTAAAGAGATATGCCCAGAAAACATGATTATACATTTTTGCAGGAACACATTCATACAACATACATGTTAAGCACATTAGAACAGTTGCCCACAAGAGGCAGGGAAAGACCATGACTAAGAAGACTATACATATATCTTTATGTACATTGATTGTGTTTGTGTGTTTATGTTACAATCCTGAGCAATGACAAGGGCGGCAGCATTAAATGCTTCCTTTTAGAAGCCCTCAAACCTCTTGGCACTATTCAGATTTCCTCATTTTCTTTTTTTCTAGTGTCCTTTTTCTGTCTCAGGATCCTAATCATGTTACCACATTACATTTAGTAGCCATGTCTCCTCAGCTTCCTCTTGGTCCTGACAGCTTCTCAGATTTTCCCTGTTTTTGATGATCTTAACAGTTTTGAGGACTAGTGGTCAGGTATTTTGTAGAAATTGGTATTGGAATTTGTTTAGTGTTTTTCTCATTATTAGACTGACAAAATATGTTTTTTGAGGAAGACCACAGATGTACATAATCATTTTCATCATATCAAGAGTACATATGATCAAGACTTTTCACTTTGATGTTGTATTAGTCTGTTCTTACATTGCTATAAATAAATACCTAAAACTGGGTAATTTATAAGAAAACAGGTCTTAATAGGCTCACAGTTCTGTGGGCTGTATAGGCTTCTGCTTCTGGGGAGGCCTGGGAAAACTTATAATCATGGCACAAGGTGAAGGGGAAGCAAGTACATCTTCACATGGCCGGCAGAAGAGAGATAATAAAGGGGGAGGTGCTACGTACTTTTCAAACACCAGATCTCCTGAGAACTCTATCACAAGACAGCATTAGGGGGATGGTGCTAAACCAACAGAAACCATCTACATGATCCAATACCTCCCACCAGGCCTCACCTCCAACATTGAGAATTACAGTTCAACATGAAATTTGGGTGGGGACACAGAGCCAAACTATATCAGATACTATCTTTGATCACCCAACTGAAGTAATATTTGTCAGGTTTCTTCACTATAAAGTTACTTTCTTTTTCTCTCTTTCCATACCATACTTGCTGATTACTTACTTTAAAACTTTAAGGCTAATTATCATAATTACAGAGGCTGATGTTAAAAATGAAGTGTTTTCAATTATTAATAACAAGATTTTTAGACAAGATGGAGAAGATGCTTCCTTTTCCCTGCACTAACAGTGGGAGAGATGTTTTCTTCTGACTCATAAAGCTTGTACAGATAATCTGATTTGATAAAGTCTTAAGTTGACATTTACAAGGATGTTGATATTGTTTTTCTGTGCAATTTGGAGATGTAAATATTTCAAACTTTTCAGTTGGTTCTGCTATTTGTTAATATACAGCTGTTCTTGGACACATAAGGTGAGAATAATTATAGTATATCACAGTAACAATGTAAGAATCAAGGAGACAGATAAGCAAGAGACTGAGAATGTTGGAGGAAAGGTCCGTGTCAACATGGCAGCTCAAGGACAGCTTCATGGCAGGTTGAACATACAAGTGTTATTTGGAAAGGTGGAGGAGGCCAGTGAACACCACATGCACTAAGGCAGAAAAGGAAAGAAGGTGACATATAGCCAAAGTCTGCCGTGTGAGAGCACAGGGTGTGCAGAACTTGTGTGCCAGGCTAAAGAGTTTGCACTTTATTCTGTAATTCTGAATGTGGAGGACAATGGCATTTTTGGGCAAGGAGAGTAATATGATCAAATCTGAGTTTTAGAAAAATAACTGGCAACTGTCTAAACGAAATTTGAAGAATAAGAGCTTGGAGAGAAACATAAGAGTTATTAAAAACTATGAAAAGATAGATATAAAGGAGGGGATATTGAAAATAGGAGTAAAAAAATTAGATTATGGAGGCAGAATAGACAGGCCTTGGGGCTAATATCATAGCTAACAGTAGCAGAGGCTGGCAGGATGCTTACCAAATCAATATCTTCTTCTTCCTGAGCACATGGCTGGACTATATTTCCCAGCCTCTCTGGCATTAGGCACAGCTGTGTGACTGACTCTCCAGTCAAAACGAACATTATGTGTAAGTCATGTATGCCACTTTCAGACGTATCCTTCCCCTATCAGACTGGAATGGAGAGAACTTTCAAGACCATTCTGAGAGTCATGTATAGAATATAATAGAACTATGGGGTAGAAGGAGCTGTAGTTCCCAAATTACTTCCTGGAGAATTACCCAGCCTGCATTGGACTTTGAGACAACTGAGAAATAAACTGTTTCCCTCCTGAGCCTTTATATGCCTGGGTCTATCTGTAATCACAGCATAGCATGGACTACCCTAACCAAATATATGTTGATATTGTGAAATGGGTGCTCCCATAACAGAAAACTAAAGCATGAGGCATGGGCTGGTGAGGAGACAAAATATTAGAGACAGGAAAGGCTGGGGAGCCCTGTATTGCTATTTGCAAACTATTTGACAAAATGGTTGCCTGCCTAAAGTTCTAGAGAAGTGATTGTAAAGTCAGAGAGATAGTGTGTGTTGGCCGCTATGGCTGCTTTGAGTAAAATACTACAAGACAAAGGTGTGCTTGGGCAAAAATTGTCTGTGGCAAGCAGAGATGCAAGGAAACACAAAGTCTAATGCTGGGCTTTGAATAGATAAGGAAAAACTTCTAGATTCTGAATAAAAAGAAATAAGATACAGGAAGCCAGAAAAGTCCATTAGATTCACTTGGTGATAGAGATAAGTTGAAGGATGATAGAGATGATTTCAAATATGAAATAAACTGAAGAACTTCCCAAAGATCAAGACCGGGGGTCTCCCAGAACAGTGAGTTAGAAAGATCATCTCATAGAGCAGAATCATGGGCTAACTAAGGAAGCTATCTTATTTATCTAAAAGAACAAGAGGTGAAAACTCTAACCACAATGCTCTATTACTTCTTGAGGCAAATGATAATTTCTGTGTTACTTCCCTAGAATTTTGGGGAAGGTCCCTGGCAATCTTGGTGAGGACAGCACGTGCAGTATTGGAGGCATGAGCCAGTGTCTAAGGGACTGGGGTGTTCACAGGTGGACGTCCACCAGCTGCATGCACTGTGGCTCCAGAATTTCTGATTTAAGTGGCTGAAGGGCCTTCAATGAGTTGGCATGAAGCTTGAAATGCGTATGCCTAGTACTTTCCATTAGATACAGAAAATGTCAATATGCTTTACTTGAGAATGGGACTGGGAAAGCAACAGTGTTTGAGGGCCCGAATCTCATGTGTACCAGCCCCGAGTACTTCCTAATGCTTGTGGTCAAGCCCAACCTCATCTCTCCCAGCTTCTCTTCACACACTGGAAGCCCCACCCAATCTAAACCCTGCCACCCTACCCTTTGTCACTTCTGTGAGCAGCTAAGTGGCTGAGTGGTGAGCATGTCCTGCATACAGGAGCCAAGTTTGAATTCTGGCTCAGAAATTAATTGTCACTAGTAAAATCTCAAGCACATCTATGATAATACCTACCTATGAAGATTATCATGAGGTATCAATGAAATCAGTGAATATGATATATTTTACATAGTGCCACGCCCATAATATGCATTTAAACTAAAGAAAAAACTTTTAGTGTGTGAAATTCCAGTATTTTCAGCTTCAAACAACATCTCCTAGGTGACTGCTCACACCCATAAGTGGGAGACAAATCCTCTGCCGACCATGCCTTCTGATTTAGGGTGTAGAAAAGAGAGTCAATACATAGCAGTTGGAATGCACAAGAAAGAGGACTCATCAGGGCCTGGAAGGGTCAGCAAAGCCATCTCAAAGAAACTGCACTTGGAATGCAGTTTGAATGAAGGAGATGATTGACCCCGGAAGAATTGAGTGGACAAGGCATGGACAAATGCTTAAAAGCAGGAAGCACATGCTATTTTATGGTGGTGATTTTTATTTTGCTAATAAACGCTCTACCCAGGATACCAATGAGAGTTGTGTTCAAAAAGGTAGCTTACAGAAAGATTATAAGGGTCTTGAAATTTCTCCCTCTTCTTTCCTTTTGCTTACAGCAACAGCAGCAACGGCAGTAATAACCCATCCCCAGAAAAATGGGCCAGTTATTAAACTGTGCTCTCAGATTAAAAATTAAAACCCAAATCTCAGGACCCACATGTAGATGAGGGAGGCTGTGGTCACACAGAAGGGTTTTGGCAACTGTGTTCCTTTTACAATAAGGTGTTCAAGGACTACAGTCACCTAGGATGAATCACAGCAATTTGCAGCTCTGTATTGTTGGAGACATTTCAATTCTGCTCTTAGCCAGCCAGGGCCCAAAGTGTTCTGCCTTCATCTTGTCCAGGATTAAGACAAAAGTGTTGCTGGGACGGGAAGGAGGTGTAGGTGGCTTTGTGAATTGTAGATGGGAGCAGAGTGTGATTGAAAGCCAGTGAAACCTAAAGTCTTGAGTCCAGTTAGGGGCCTTCTAAGGATTTTTGTCTTCATTGAGCTACCTTCTTCAAACTTTTGAGGGTATATTCTGCATGTGGATTTTCTTCAATGAGTAAAACCTTATTCATTTGCTACTAGTTATAAACCATAGATGATGTCTTTCTTTTGTTTCATCAACATTGCTTATAAATTATCTCATCAACTATTAATAGTGTGAAAAATTCTGTGAGCCTAGTCTGATTCAGGCATTGCGGAATTTTTTAAAATAGTGAAATATAGTAATATTAAAGACTGTATACATCATAAACACGTATCTCCATATAATGCATCAGCATCTTGCATAGGACATTTTCACCATCCCAAAATCCAAGCTCAGGTTCCTTCCCCAAAACTACTCCCTCCCCATTTAGTTACTACACAGACTTCTAAAGCTAGGGTTTAATCTTGCTTGCCTTTTTTTTTTCTTTGAGATGGAGTCTCCCTCTGTCACCCAGGCTGGATTGCAGCGGCCTGATATTGGCTCACTGCAACCTCTGCCTCCCAGGTTCAAGCAATTCTCCTGCCTCAGCCTCCCAAGTAGCTGTGACTACAGGTATGTGCCACCCTGCCCAGCTAATTTTTGTATTTTTAGTAGAGAAGAGATTTTACCATGTTGGCCAGGCTGGTCTTGAACACCTGATCTCAAGTGATCTGCCCATCTGTCTCCAAAAGTGTTGGGATTACAGGCATGAGCCACTGTGCCTGGCCAGTTTTGCTTGTTTTTGACTTTATGTAAGGCGAATCATTTATATATCATCACAGTATATATTCTTTCATGTTGAATTTGCTGTGCTCAAAATAATGTTCGTAAAATCTGTTCACATTGTATAGTTTTATTCATCGTAACTGTTGTATGGTATTTCACAAAATGAGCATACCACAATTTCTACTATGAATGGACATTTGAGGGGGCCATTACAAATAAGGCTGTTATCAACACTCTTTAAATACCTTTTTGTCCACATGTGCTTGCATTTCTGTTGGTATAGGCCTAGGGATGGAATTGCTGGATCACAGGGTAGGTGTTTATTTCAATTTCTATTTTCTTCATTACTAATGAGGTTGAGTACCTTTCACAGGTATATTCGCTATTTGGTTTCCTCTTTTTATACAAGAGGAATCTTGAATTGTCTCTATTTTTCTTATCAGTTTGTACAAGTTTACATGTGTTGACAAATATCTTTACGTTTATATGTGTTGCAAATATCTTCTACTCTGGCTCCCCCTCCCCTTTTAATAATGTCTTTTAATGAACAAACACTCTTAATTTAATGTAATATAATTCAATTTATCAACATTTTCCTCTATTGTTAGTGATCTTTGTGTCATTTAATCAGTTTTTTCTCTTGCCTTGCATCATGAAGAGATTTTCTTATTTTATCTTATGGAAGCTTTATTATTTTACCCTTTACGTTTGGAACTACCATATGTTGAGAATTGATTTTTATGTGTGCTGTGACATAATGATCAAGTTTCTCGTTTTCTCCCGAGACAGTTACTCAATAGACTGAGCACTATTTACTGAATGATCCTTTCTCTGCTGCTGTACAGGGCTAGCTTGCAAGATGGAATGTCCAAGTATGTGTGGATCTGTTTGAGGACTCTTTCCTGTTGTCTATTTGTCTACCCTGACATCAATATCACGCTGTCTTAATGACTGTAACTTAATTATCTAGAAGTCTTGATATGTGGTGGAATAAGTCCTTAGGCGTTAGGCTATTTATGGTCCTTTGTATTTCTGTATACATTTTATAAGCCGCTCATAATTTTTTACTAAAATATACTGCTGTTATTTTAATGGGGATTGCTTATATTGGAGTTTATGTTTCATGGCGTTTTCTTCAATCTACCAAGATGGGATATTTCTCTATTTATGTAGGTCTTCAGTAATTTCTCTCAATATGTTATTTTCTGTGCAGAGGTCTTGTACATATTTTGTTAGATTTATTTAAAAGTATTTGGTAGTTTTGTTGCTACTATGAAATGATTGCTCTAAATTTTTATTTTCTAATTTTTAATGCTGATATTGATTTCAGAGCTTGACCTTGTATCTCACAATCTTGTAAGGTTCACTTATTATTTATGATACTTTCATTTTAATTATTATAGATTTTCTTTGCATATACAAATAACATTTGCAAAGAATCATAGATTTATCTCTTTCTACTCCTTATACCCTTGGTTTAATTTCTGTTATTGTTGTAATTGTTAGGATTCCCATTAGAATGCCGTAAAGAAGTGGTGATTTCGGGCATACTTCTCTTGTTCCTAGTCTCAGAGAGAAAGCATTAAACATTTCACGATTTACTGTCATGCGGACTTTTTATATGGCCCTGATGAAATTAAAGAAATTATCTTCCTTTTCTAGTTTTTAAAGAGTCTTTTTTCAAGAATAGATGTTTACTTCAATTAAATATTTTTAACCTATTGAGAGGTCAGAGATTTTTATCTTTCACGGTATTAATATGGTAAATTATCCTGCCTGGCTTTTCCAATGTTAAACTTGTCTTGCATTTCTAGAGATTATCCAACTTATTTTCGATCAGTTGCACTTTTTATATATTGCTGTGTTGAGTTTGCTAATATTCCTTTTAGGATATCTGCATCTATTTTTGTAAGTAATATTGGACTGTAATTTTTTTTGGCATCAAGTTGATGGTGTCAAAATTATAAAACAAATTGGGAAATTTCCCTTTTTCTCTATTCTCTAGAATAGTCTGTGTAATTGTCCTATTTCTTTCTCATATATTGGATAAAATTTACCAGTAAAGCCCAACTTTTCATTGTGGGAAAAAATTGAATATAAAATTTAAAAAATATTCATAGAGATTATTCATATATTTGATTTCTTCTTGTATCAATGTTAGTAAGTTGTGCTTTTTAAGTTATTTGTCCATAACATGTAAAAATTCAAGTTTATTGGCATAGAATTGTTCATGTTATCCTCTTATTGACTTTGTCCATCTGTAATGAAACTTTGTAGTCTGTGATAATATCCCTTTTTGTTTTATTTCATTTTTGAGACAGGATCTCACTCTGTAACCCAGGCTGGAGTGCAGTGGTATGACCAGAGCTCACCGCAGTCTCAACCTCTCAGGCTCAGGCAATCTTCCTACCTCAGCCTCCTGAGTAGTTGGGACTACAAGTGAGTGCCACCAGGCCTGGATATTTTTATTTTTTGTAGAAATGGCATCTCATTATATTGCCAGGCTGCTCTCAAACTCCTGAGTGCAAGTGATCCTCCTTGGCCTCCCACAGTGTTGTGATTACAGGTGTGAACCACTGTGTCTGACCCTTTTTATTTTTCATAATGGTAATTTGCTCTTACTCTCTTGCTTGTTTGTTCCTACTCTTGCTTTTGATCTCTTTTCTTTCTCTTGATCATTCTTGCCAGCTTATCAATCTTATTGTACTTTTTTTTTTTTTTTTTTTTTGAGATGGAGTTTTGCTCTTGTTGCCCAGGCTGGAGTGCAGTGGTAGGATCTCGGCTCCCTGAAACCTCCACCTCCCAGGTTCAAGCAATTCTGCCTCAGCCTCCAGAGTAGCTGGGATTACAGGCATGCACCACCATGCCTGACTAATTTTGGATTTTTTAGGTGAGATGGGGTTTCTCCATGTTGGTCAGGCTGGTCTCAAACTCTCACCTCAACCTCCCAAAGTGCTGGGATTACAGGTGTGAGCCACTGCGCCTGGCCTTATTGTACTTTCTAATAAACAAACTTTTGGCCTACTGATTCTCTTTATTATCATTTGTATTATATTTCATTAATTTTTTTCTGCTTTAATTTTTTACCTCCTTCTTCTGTCTTTTTTTATTTAATTTGCCTTTCCTTTTCTAAAATCTTGAGTGGTATACTTAAGCCATTGATTTCCACTTTCTTTCATAGCATGCATTTCAGGCTGTAAATTTTATTCTAAGTATAGTTTAGCTATATCCCACAAGTTTTGATATTATCAATGTTTACATTCAATTAAACTATATTAATTGTGAGGGGTTTTTTGGAAATTTACAGGTAGTTTTAAAACTTCCAAGCATATGGGTATTTTACAGTTACCTTTGTAAAAATTGATTTTTAGCTTATTTCCACTATGGTCCAAATTTGTTGGAAATTGTCTTTCTGATCTTGGCCCTGCAATTCTGCACTGCCTTGGTACTTCTGAAATTACTGTGTTAAGCTGGGAATCATACAGTTGAAGAAAGTCATTACATTTGCTGGGAACACGTACTTTTGAAAGCTGAGCCAGTGGTTCTCAACCTATCAGATGCAACACTGCCATATTAAAGACATATATTTGCAATATTCCTCTTGCTATTCTAAAAAAATTATAGATAAAGTAAATTTTTTGGAAACAATACAATATCCTGTTACCTGGAGGATAAATAAGTAAAAAGTAATTTGTAACAAAATAATATGTTTTTCAAGCTGGAAATGTTCAGGCATGACTACACTAGAGACATGACCAGGTTGGCAGATGTTTTCCTCTACTTACATGGAGTAAATATGGATGTAAGAGAAGTAAGACAATACTGAAAGAATGTTTATTGTTGACACTTTTTCCTTATATGTAACATTTTGAGACAGGCTAAATGAGCATATTTGTGTGCATATACAAGTACAATCAATGTAACTGGCAACTGCGGATGCAAAGCTGATAAAGGTGTGCTGCCTTGTTGACTCAAATACCAGAAGCTGCGTTGTCATTGATGAAGGAATATTTCGAAGTGCTGAACAATTCTTGATAAAGTTCCGAAACAAACAAAGCACAATCTTCCCTCGATTTACATGGGAGTGGCATTCCTGGAAAATTCAGTACATTTTAAAACCATGCAAAATATCCTTTTAAAAAAATATGTAAGATGTAGTTTAGGACCGAGGCTCAGGTAACTATAAAATTTTTTACCTACATAAATTTCTAGTGGATTGTTTGAAATTTGCTTAGGACTATCTCCTTCATTGAGGCCATTTTCAGATTTCTTCCTTGCCCACTAAATCCCAATAGCACCTCCTCCCACTATCATTGTGACAATCAATTCCTTCACACCCAACAAATTTTTCAACACCTCCTGAGCAGCACTGCCATCCTTGTTGAGAATGTGTACCTAGTTCACCTTAAGATAGAACTGCTCCTCTAGGGTGGGCGCGGTGGCTCACGCCTGTAATCCCAGCACTTTGGGAGGCTGAGGTGGGTGGATCACGAGGTCAACAGATCGAGACCATCCTGGTCAACATATTGAAACCCCGTCTCTACTGAAAATACAAAACATTAGCTAGGCATGGCGGTGCGTGCCTGTAATCCCAGCTACTCAGGAGGCTGAGGCAGGAGAATTGCCTGAACCCAGGAGGCACAGGTTGCGGTGAGCCAAGATTGCGCCATTTGCACTCCAGCCTGGGTAACAAGAGCAAAACTCCATCTCAAAAAAATGAACTGCTTCTCTCATCCCTACTTTCTCTCCCAAATTCCATAAAAGCCCAGCACAGGCACTGGGGGATACAGCAAACAATTTAGGAGGATTTCCATCTTTAAATTTATTTTTAATATTACTTTTTAAATGTCTTATCATCTTCGAAAAAGGATGTTTTGGTGAACTGCAAAGAAATATACTCATAGACAGGAAAGATATCTGGTGGGGTGAAAAACAGGCAGGCAGAATAAAGCTGAAAGCTGAACCTATTATCTAAAATACACACCCAGGGCTTGTACACTCAATAAAGTTGAGAAGTAACTGGGTTGTCAATTTAAAGAGGGATACTTGATCAGATACACAATTCTATGTTAAGATTAAAAACAAATTCTAGTCGTCCTTCAGTACCTGTAGAAGACTGCCTCTAGGACCCTTGTGTCAAAATCCACAGGTGTTCAAGTCTCTATGTAAAATGGCACAGTATTTGCATGTAAAATGCACTTCCTCTTGTAGCCTTTCATCTCTAGATTGCCTGTAATACCTAATACAATATCAATACCATAGGAATAGTTGTTATACTACATTTTTCAATTGTATCATTTTTATTGTTGTATTGTTATTTTGTATTTTTTTAGAATATTTTCCATCCACAGTTGGTTGCAGAACCTGCAGATACAGAGGACTGACTATCCTTTCAAGGTAAGGACGTGGACTCTGGACCCAGACTGCCTACATTCAACTTGGCTTCACTTTTCCAAGCTGTGGGACCTTGAGGTAATCACCACATGCTTCTGTCCTCTTACCTATAACCGGATAATATCACTGCTCTAACATAGATCTATTGGGAGGATGAGATAAGTTTATGTATGTAAAGTGCTTAGGACAGTATACAGCAGTTACTTGTAAGCACTGTATAAACATTTGCCAAATAAGCAGAAAAATTGATCAGAGAAAACGCAGTTTTTCCTAGAAGTTTCTTTTACTAGTAGTTATGGAATTGAATAACCTAGATTGAAAACTCAGAGGAAACTTGACATTCATCAGTTCTAACCTGCTTGTGCTACACTGCAGGAAACTGCAGCCAGAGACTGGAAGCCTAGAGGCCAAGCTCACATATCAGCTGAGGATCCACAAGTTAGCTGTGGATCACGGTCCCCGGGCTCCTTTCTGCTGCTCTTTCCGATATGTCAGCCTGGAGCGGGCCTGGGGAGGGGTGCAGAGAAGCAGCCTATTATCTCTCCTGCCCAGAGTGTCCACAGGTTCCAAAATCCCACCTTCCCCCAACCACGCTAGAACACCCCAAACTCCCATTTCTTCCTAAGGACAGAGAGCAAAGAATAAATTAGGTGTGAAGGACCCCTAGACTCAAACCCTCAAGGAATAGGCAAACACATAGTAGAGTTCCTTTAAATATAACAAATCTCCGACCTTGGGTGAGGAGGGGGAATGGGTAGATGGGAAGCAAGGGTTGTAAATTTAGAATTTAAAATTGAACTGTCTATACTTGCAGAGTCTGGGCACTTTCCAGATGTGAGACTGCACACAAAATGTGCTCTCCCATGTAATGTGTTCGTTATGGCTGCTGGGAGCTGCAGACTCCTCTGCACACAGAGGTGTAGGTAGTTAGACTTGTGTTTTCCGGGAAGCAAAGGCAAGTAAGGTGTGTTTACCACGGGCCAGCTACATGCCTTTGGTATTCCATTTGACACCCTTCTCCCTCTGTTAGAGGAAATGTCTCTTCTCTTGCCCTCTGGGCGATTGGGGGCCAGCTACACCCCTTTGGTATTCCATTGGACACCCTCCTCCCTGTTAGAGGAAACATCTCTTCTCCTGCCCTCTGGGGGATTGGGAAATTATTTCCTGCCCCTCCCTCTTTTACTTTTTCTCAAGGAAAAGGATCAATTTTCTTCTTGGTGAGGTTGGAGAAGGGTTCTAAACATGGACTCTCTTTTTCAGGCTGACTGCATACAGGGTGAGACTTTTTTTTTTTTTTTTTTTTTTTCATTCCTTCTGCTTTCCTATGGGAAGAACAGTTGAATCCCAGCTCGGGACCTGGAGGCTGATGTCTGTCTTCTTGCTCTCCAGAATTCATTGATTTGAGGCACGCGTCTGACCTCCATGTTTCTGCACCACAGACTCAGTTCTTTTCGCGTGCAGGTCCAGACTCAGCTGAGTCTGTATCATTTTGAAGGTCATCTGTTTGCAGGTCCCCTTTCAGGACTCCTACTTAACAACCAATAAAGCTGCTCTATTCATCTGTGTTTGGCTGAAATATCACTATTTCTCAATTGGTTCAGGACTAGAGAAGCTCTACTACCCAAGAGTTGAAATGGGTTTTAAAATGTAATCCAAGGCCGGGCGCGGTGGCTCAAGCCTGTAATCCCAGCACTTTGGGAGGCCGAGGCGGGTGGATCACGAGGTCAAGAGATCGAGACCATCCTGGTCAACATGGTGAAACCCCGTCTCTACTAAAAATACAAAAAATTAGCTGGGCATTGTGGCGCGTGCCTGTAATCCCAGCTACTCAGGAGGCCGAGGCAGGAGAATTGCCTGAACCCAGGAGGCGGAGGTTGCGGTGAGCCGAGATCGCGCCATTGCACTCCAGCCTGGGTAACAAGAGCGAAACTCCATCTCAAAAAAAAAAAAAAAAAAAAAAAAAGTAAGCCAAGCATCTTGTCGCATTCCCCTCCTGCCGGCTGACCTTCCCAGACCCCACCCAGCTTGTGGCCGAATAATGATGTGCATTGCCCAAGGCGGCTTGATTGCCTGGTCTGTCAGCTGGAAGAGTGGGCTCTGCACCTGACCTCACTGTGTCTCCGCTTTGTCCAAGTAGACCCCTTGCCTTCAATTGTTCTATGCCTAATGTTTTCACTCATTTAGAAACACCTGCATCTTTCTTTCCTTGGCAGTGCTCAGAACCCTTTTCTTTGCTGTGGGCACTGTCACCAGTGTCTTGAGATATGTTCCTGTTGTGGATCTGACCCCAGTGGACGGGAACCGGCCATCGTCCCTGCGGAACGTAGGTCTGCTGCCTCCCTGCCTCGCATTCTTTCTGCTCCCACCAGGGTGCATACGTCTGTGAATTACATGGCTGGACTTCCCTTAATATCGGACTCTATTAACTAGAACAATAGTTTTATCTCATCCTGTGATTCAGAGACGGTTGCTAGGGAAACCAGTGGGGATAGGTTTAATCTGTAAATCCTGTAATTGCCCTAAATTAGCAGCAATTTATGCTCTTGCTTCAAAAGGATTTGGACTGAGCCGACTGGGAAGCAGGTGAGGGGGGGAAGAATAGTCACAAGTTGGCTCCCCTTGTGATCTGTTCACAGTCCTCATACGGTGTTTTTTCCCACTGCTTTGCCAAAAAAGCTAAAGGGATTAAAGAGGGAACACTGCGGTGCTCTTCTAATGGACCAGGAAAGCTAGAAAAGCAAAATAATGTAGTCCTTCTCTTCTTATAGATTCAAGTGGTCAGAGCTGAGTGACTGGAGGCTGCAGTGCTGCTGATGGAGAGAGATAAGAGGCAAATAATCCATTTTATTTTAAAATGGATTCAGAATTCTGTAACTGTAGTTTGTAGGGAGCTACGAACTCCAAATGAGGAGAAGCGTGATATTTGGAGAGTCTTATCTTCAGAAGAGATGGGTGGTCTAAGCGTAGGAGCAGAGAGTCGGGTTTGGAGGCGCGCCCAGCATCGTCCCTGCCGAGCTTTCCTTAATCCACAGCAGTATTCAGTGGGTCACCTACACGCTGCTTGGGCACTGCCAAAAATGAAGAGCTCGCTCCTTCCCAGGGCAGCCCTTTTTGTTTTAAAACAGCCCTGATTGTTAGGAAATCTGCCTTCAATTGAACTGAAAAACAGGGTGCCAGGGCAGGGGGGCACTGGTCCTCCTTCACTTGGCTGACTGGCTGAGCTCACAGAGGTTTCTTCATGAGATATGCCCTGCCTGTCACAGTGCCCAAACCCAGCAAGCCACACCGGCTTAAGGGCCCAGAACTATCCAGGCAGTTGAAAAGTCCCATTTTGAGGCACAGGAGTAAAGCAGCAGGGAAAACACTGAACATTCCTTGATGTAGTGTTTGATTAAGAATAAAGGGCACAGCCTCTGTCTCTCGGGGCCCTGCAGTGTTTGTGATTAAAAAAAGCAAAATCAAAGTGCAGAGCCTGTTGCCCAGGATAAATGTCACATGCAACTCTTCTTTATACAAAATGGTTCTGAAAATCATCACTACCATTATCAGTGGAGATGACTCAGTATTCCAGACCGAGTCAGTTATGCAAAGTCCAGGGAGTTCATTGTGCTATCTTTTGGAAACATACGAGTTCCATGAATGCAGCTGAATATCACATTTGCTCTGGGAAGCTGCATCCCACTAGTGACACATGTGGAGCGCTACAGTCAGTGAAAACTTGCAGGGTATTTCTCCTTTGTAGGTGCAATATCACATGATCACTAACCCCAGCTCTATTGGGACGATGGTGTCCAGGGTGCCTCCTAGCTCCTTGCTCGCTTTTGCTGTCAAGTGTGTAAGTTCACCTTTTGCATTTTAAAATTCAGGATGGCAGGCTGGTGCGATAGCTCCCACCTGTAATCCCAGCACTTTGGGAGGCTGATGCAGGAGGGTCTCTTGAGCCCATTTGATCAAAACCAGCCAGGGAAATACAGGGAGATCTCATCTCTACTACAAATAAAAATAAAACCTTAGCCAGGTGTGGTGGTGCAGGCCCATAGCCCCAGTTACTCATGAGCCTGAGGTGGGAAGATGGCTTAAACCTGGGAGGTCAAGGATGCAGGTAGCCATGATCATGCCTCTGCACTCCCGCCTGGGCAAAAAAATGAGACCCTGTCTCAATAAAGTAAACTTTAGGATTGCGAGGATTGCAACCTGCTGCCTCTGGTTCTTTGTTACCTGTCCTGGTCTTTGAAGTCTCAGGAGGTCACTGCCCGTGTGTAAAGTTGATGTGTCTACATGGTCCCATTCTCTTCAGTTCTAATTTATCCAGACCAGCATGTTTGATGAGGTTAGATGTCAGATCGACCCTTTATTAATGTCTATTCTTTCTCTTCCAATTCATTGACAGAAAAGTTGGAGGAAAGTCAGGAGCTGGAGAGTTTCCTTTCTCAGATCTGTTGAAGCGGCATGATTAGTTTATCTAACAGTAGACTGCCCTTGTGAGAGGTAACAATGCAAA
The DNA here is from genome assembly GCF_048565385.1 of Saimiri boliviensis. NCBI lineage: Eukaryota > Metazoa > Chordata > Mammalia > Primates > Cebidae > Saimiri > Saimiri boliviensis. The sequence continues at coordinate 66,384,910 of NC_133459.1, forward strand.
ATTTTGGAAAAAGACATCTAACCTGAGTGCTTATATTTTGCCTTGTTTCGTACTACTAGTTTTTATGCTACTTACTTGTTTTAAAACAGAGATTTATAAAAAAAATAGGCACAATTTGCTAAATTCTCATTCGATTCAGTTACTCTTAATGGCAAGTCTAGGTTTACATGCCACAAAGCCATAACCAGTGTGCACCTCATCGTAGAAAAAGAATCCAGGAAGAATGAAATGGTTTTGAGTAGCAACTTGGAAAATTCCTAACTATGAAACAAAGGCAGAAATCACTGTTAGAAGGTCCTTGGCTTTCCAGAAAGTCCAAAGCTCAAATGAAAAAGGCATCTTGGTTTTCTCTATGAACTCTGCTCAAGGTTTACTAAGAAACTACCTACCATGTAAAACTGGGAAATACACGAAAGATGTATTTCTTGGAAGGGAGGGGTGTTAGTGACTTCAGCCTCAGGTTAAAGGAGCTAGAACATGCCTGAACTGCTAGGAATGAGGGGTGGAAAGATGGGTCTGGGTTCTGGGGCTGCATCCAGGGAAAGCAGGTCAGTACTGCACATCTAACACCTGGTGAGTGGAAAGACACATGTCAGGAGAGAAGAGGGAAAAGGAAGGAATTCCCTGGGCCCCACAAAGAGAAGGACAAGGGATTGATGTGAGGGCGTGAGGGGTCAGAGAAGAGAAAAGATAGTGATGCATAATCACTTTTCTCATTTTTCCTTCAGAATAATGACCTAAAACTTAACATTGGTCCCTGCAATCAAAGTTTTAATACAAAAAACCAAGTCCGTGGCCCTGACATTCCAGAATTCCTTGGTGTGGAGTTAGGACTAGGAAGAATCATAGCCAAAAACAACTAACAGTAACTCCCATAGCAATGCTCTATATCTAAGATGTAGATACATCCATCATATATGCACTCTGGAGTGGTTTATGAAAAGGCCCTTGGAACCATTCCTAAAGAGATAAATGACAGTGCAAGGCAGCCGGACTCAATGGCCAGGAGGGGAGTTAGCAGTGAGTGCTCCTGGGCAGATGCTGAGGCTGGGTGGGCAGAAAGTATGTGAGGGGGGCTAAGGGAGCCCTCAGTGGGTCTGGGTGATAGTGTCCTCAGAATTTCTCAGTGTGTGTGACCTCTGCAGTTTGACTGTCTCTAAGGGAAGTTTGGACGATAAAGACAGCATCTCTGGGTAAGAGGTAAGACACCAGACCAGTGTCCTTCAGGTCCGGGACCCCCACAGAGTAACAGCCGGGAAATCGTACTGTTACTGCAGGCAGAGCAATCAAAATTCCATTCCAGAAACGTGTCCCTTGGGAATCTAGGTACCTGCCACTCGCTCACTGTTCAATGGTAGCAGATATTTCAGTCTAGGCCGCTCAGTGCTTCTCATGCATAGACAGGCTGCTTCCCACTTCGCCAACCAAGAAGCACCTGGAAACGTGTGTGTGTGTGTGTGTGTGTGTGTGTGTGTGTGTGTGTGTGTGTGTGTAGAGGCTACTGGTATAAAGTGTCCAGGACCAGAGATGCTTCGTGAAATGCAAGTTCCGTTCCTCAGAGCAAATACGGACTCCACTATAAAACAGTATGCTTTGGACCCTGTCAAGAGGAAGTTCCCTTAGAAGAACTAAATATACTTTAAGTCGGTTTCAGTTTAAATATTTATATTCCAATGTTTTCTGCTTTTAAATTTAAAAGCTCTCAAAGTTAGAAACTACAGATTAGCGTAAAGAAAAATGATCAACATAATCCTTATTCCTACTATTTATTAATATGTCGATATCTATTACTATGTCAATGTCTTTCCATTTATGAAAATAAAACAAAATTATATACACTATATTTTTAGCCAGCTCTTTTTAATTACTACATTGTGAATAATCTTCATTGTCTTTTGTATTTAGTTGCTGCCTAATACTGTATTTTATGGCTGTACCATTGTTTATCCTCCATTTTTAAATAGCTAGGTAGGTTTTTTGTTTTTGTTTTTGTTTTTTTTTTTTGCTGTTAACACAATGTGGCAATTTATTTTTTCTTCAGAAGGGTTTTTTATTGTCAAGAGAGCAAAAGGATGTTTAACAGCTGAAAGGTAAGAGAGCAGATACGAGTGACAAGAGTTCAGGATCTGCTATCAGAACACATTGCTGCAAGTCCCAGCTCTGCCACTTACTAACCATGTGACCTTAAGCCAGTCAGCTGAATCTCTCTGTGCCTCAGTATCCCCATCTGTAATATGAGAATAACAATACAGGTCAGCACAGGAGATTAACTGAGGAAATACACGTGAAAGTGCCTTTTAACTGTACCTTGCTATGAGAGAGATGGGGGGAAAACATTATCTTCCATTTACTGTGAATCGCTCATATGCCAGGCATTTTCCTGCATCTTACATGCTTTATTTTATTTGATCCTCATGGCAAACCTGTAAGGCAGGGGCTATTGTTTATTACCGACATGTTACACAGAAGGAAATGAGACACGGGGATGATCTACCCCATCATAGGCACAAGGGGAGGAGAGGCAGAACAGAGATTCAGACCCAGGTCTGCCGGACCCGCATCCCAGGCTCTGAGGTGGATACAGGGCAGAAGAGAAGCGCACTCCACAGTGTGGCAGAAGGACAGCTCCAGAACCTTCCAGACCCAGCTCCCAGGGAGATGAAGAGAAGCACTGGCTGGGGACATTCCTGAGGCCAAAAAGCTTCTGACAGCCTGCTCACAGTCTTGATTCAGTAGGTCTTTTATTAGTCTTTAAAATGGGGACCACAGTCCTCATATGTGTACAATATTTGTGCATTCCAGAGTGCTTTCCCTCCGACAATAGCTCTGTGCCGTGAGTGAGGCAGGAATCTCATGGGGGAGCCGTGGCTCTTAAAGCATCATCTTACACCTTAGGACAGGGAAAAATGGAACTCTGGATGCCTGGTCCCAAATCACTTGAAATTTGAATAATCCCAGCTTATTGGAAAAGAAACCTGGCTTTTCTACTTGGTATCTGTGTAGCTTTGGGTAATTAATTTCATTTCTCAGATTTTCAGTTTCTTCATTTCTTAAAGGAGATCAAAAACAGGAATAATGTTTATGTCGAGGATTGTCCGAAAATCCAAATGAGGTAATGGAGGATATTAAAAATGCCTACCACTGTGTCCCTCCCACCCCTAAGGCATGTACCCACGCCAGCCACCCAGCCCCTAGTGTGCTATGACCTATACCAGATGCCCCTTCCCACTCCACTGTGGGTGACTGGACTTAAGTGGGCAATTCGCTTTGAAGGAATACATCAAATGCTGAACTGAATCACTTGTATTCTGCTTTTGGCATTTTTTTTCCACTGAGAACTGAGTTTTTAATTCTACTTAGTTTTCATTGATTTTAACTTAATAGCCACAGGGAGCTAGGGGTGACCAAAATGTACAGCTCATGGTTATAAGTTTATTCTCTGGGAAAAGTAAAACAGAAGTCAAAGAACGTTAAACAAAAATTGAGAGCTTTTCTTATCATGGGGAAAATTGGCACACTAAAGATGCCATTGGACTCCGAGAAAGGCCAAAAGAAATAAAACAGGAGGGAAAGAAATAGTAATGCCTGGAGGGGCCCATGTTAGCAGAATTCAATATGAAAGTATTAAAGAGAATTTCTGGTACTGTGAAGAATGAAATATTATGAAATGTTTCATACTATAAAATAAAGACAACCTGACAAAGCATACTTTCAATTTTCTTCCCAGGCTTGCAACAAGTTATGTACTACTCTTGCAGTACCACCTTCACCCCCCAAAAAGACCGGAACATACAGCAGTAAGTGCCAAGCATAGGTGAAAGGCAGGGTTGCCCTGCTGGCCAGCTGATGTTAAAACTGCAATCAAAAGCCAGCTAATAAGATGGAGAGATTAAGCCTGGGATCCCAGTGGTGGGCTAAAGTTTTTATAGGTGAGTAACCCTTTGGCTCTCAACAAAAACATATCTCCTCTCTAGAGAAAATCTTCCTCAGTTTGGGTCCTTAGATTTCTATGGATTAAGCAACAATATATAAGCTCCCGATAAAATATAATCAATGAAATATAATCAAACACACAAGAAAGAAACCACTATAAGCAAGAGGCAGAAGAGATGAGGCATGCTATATTTTAACCTCTAAGAACTTTAAATATTGGAATGATAATATATGAACTGTATAATAGTTATAAAATTCATTCAAAAAATATAAAGTCACTAAAATATAATATCATTGTATATAAAAGAATAAGCATGCAATGATAGACTATAAAAAATGAAATGGTAGATTTGAAAAAGACTTAAACATAACTTTTAGAAATGAAAAAATGTTATTAAAACAGCGGAAAAAGGAGTTAGTGAAATAGAAAATAGTGTTCAAGAAATTAAACAGAATATAGCACAGGAAAATAAGATGATAAATAAGAAAGAAGGATCAATAATCATTATAGGTTTCAAATAAAGATAATAGATTGAACACATACATCTAATTTTACTCCCTTCCACAAACCTATTAAAACTACAGCAAAGGGACTTTAAACAATCATGAAAACCCACAAGGATGGGCAAAATAAGAGATGAGACAACAGCCACAAACTTCTGGAAAATGGAAGGCAAATGAAGAACTGGTAACAGTGTTATCAGAGCTAAGAAAACCAAATCCTAAATTGGTGGTGGGGAAATCATTGAATCAACTAAATTTGCATTGGAACACAGCATAAAGAAAAAGTAAAAGAAAGAATAGAATACAGTAAGGAGCATAACTTAGTATAATAGGAATTAAAGATAGAGAACTACCAAATCAAAAGTTCTTTAAAAAGACTATTAAAAATAGATTAGTAAGAATAAGAAAAGAGAAGGTATAAATAGGTATGAACAAAGGAACATATCTACAGATAGGCAACATTAAATTTTAAGATTTTAAAAAGACTTAAGCTTAAAAAATATTTGAAGTACAAAAAGATAGTAAGAATAATCTAGACTACTTTATGTCTATGCATCGAAAACAATTTAGAATGCCCAGAAAAATATAACTTATTAAAGTGATTGAAGAAGAAATGAAAAACCTAAATAGCTTTATAATCATTAAATAAGTTAAAACAGTAGTCTAAAGTTTTTCTGCAAAGAAAATAAAAATTTCAATTATTTTAGTGATGTTATTATTACATTAAATAGAAAAACAAAAGAAGAGCTAAGACATTCTGAAGACAAACAGGATTAAGGAATGCTTTTCTATATTGCAAGTCATATTAAAAAGCTAACGTAATTAAAACAGTATGGTTTTGAAGTAAGGATAATCAAATTGACCAATGGAACAGACTAAGAAGCCCCCAAATCTCTCTCTCTCTCTCTCTCTCTTTCTCTGTGTGTGTGTGTGTGTGTGTGTGTATGTGTGTGTGTGTGTGTGTATATATATATATATTTGCTATAAACATATAAAATATATTTTTATAAGTATATATAAACATATGTAAAATATACTTTTATAAATATAAACATATATAAAATATATGTTTATATTTTATTTCTATATATATTATTTCTAAATATATTTTATTTCTATATATAAACAAAAAGTTTATATTTATCTTATTTCTATATATAAACAAAATATATGTTTTGCTCTATATAAAATATATGCTTATATAGAGAGAAATAAATTTATGTTTATTATATATAAAATATAAATATATATAAAAACATTTTATGTTTATTATATATAAAATATATAAATATATATATTTGCTCAGTGAAGGATGTTGTGTTGTAGATCATGAGTGGCTCATTCAATACATGGCGCTGAGAGCATCAGTTATCACATAGAAAAAAAATTAAAGAAGCTCCTTATTCTCTAATATACAAAAATTAATTTTTGATGGAATAGAATTTTAATATAGAAGGCAAAAGTATAAAACTTTTAGAACTTTTAGAAGAAATTTAGAATATTTTATAATCTTGGAATTTATTTAAAGAACTGTTTAAAAAGACACAAGAATTACTCATTAAAGAAGAAAACATTGGTAAATCAACTGTACAAATATCATCAGAAGGTACCATAAATGAAAACATAATGAATTCATATCCAGATTAATCTTGATCATGGTCTTAATACTTCCAGCTTCCAGAACTGTAGGAAGTAAACGTCTGTTGTTTTAGCCACTCCGTCTACAGTATTTTTGTTACAGTAGCTTGAGCTAGGACAGCCTTACATAAGCCTTTGGGGACCAAAGATGAACCTACATCAGTTGGTTCTAGAATGTTCTGTGGTTTCAATGTAGAAACCTAGAGAATAACTAAGGCTGGGAGAAAGAAGGACCACACTGGCAGGAGAAGTTGGTGACAAGAGGTAAGAAGTGGGCAGCCTGGGTGCGAATTCTTGTTTTTTCCTTCCCTGTCCTCCTGGCCCTGGCCAAATCACTGGGCCTGTTGTCTTTTCTGTAAAGAGAGGGGCTCAGTTCTCATTTGGATTCAACCTTTCTAACTGAGCATTTAAACATGGAGGAGGAAGTTGTCACAAGGATTGAGGAACCCTGCTGGCTAAATATCCTCCAATGTGTGAGACAGCTGTATCCTAAATGCCAGTGTGCCAACTGAGAAACATAATCTCTAACGATGTGCTGGTGGGTCAGAAAACATTTGGATACATGCAGGTCTCCACCCAAACCCACGGATCAGATGGCTGCTTCCAAACATGAGGCTCTTTAGGGCTGCAGATGAGATGCTCTGTTCTCATTTATGTCCTGCTGGGGTGCTGACTCGTCCTTGCAGGAATAAGATTTAGCTGAATTTGATTGAAGTGGACAGTTACAAACCATTTGCTCCCTTGTTCTGACAGCCAGCAGGAGCAGAAAAATGGCTTGCTCTGGTACTAACTTCCATTCTCAGAACCCTGCGTGCAGTGCTTTTTCATCGCTGTGTTCAAAGCTAAGCAGTGCCCTCCTCGGGACACTCTGGGAATGTACAGTATTAGCTGCTCCGAGAAAATGCTTTGGCCACAAGGTGAAAATATGTCTCTGGCTGTGGCTTGAGCCAACTGGGTCAGTGCCAGCCTGTGCAGATGTCTCTGTGAACAGAGGAGTCCCTCTGGGAGAAGGCAGCTCATGCTAGGGTGCATAGATTGACGAGAGGAGTGAGAACTGTATTTCTGAGCTTACTCGCTTTCCTGGCCAGGTGCTCTTGTGCATTGCACAAGCTGTACAACAATACCTAGCGGCTGGACCCTCTCATTCTATACCAGTTTGGCCATCTACATTTGGCTTCATTCAGGAGGCTGTCTCCCCATGGTTGCCTAAACTCAAAAGCAAAATGTGTGGGTCCCACCTACTTCTCAGGCTCCAGTTCCGAAGAACGGGCCCAGGTATCCAGACTCCATGGCCTAATATTCACTGCTACGTACACTCTGGTTCCAATTTGCTCGTCTACTCACTGTACCCCAGACTCTGCTAAACAGGCTACTTTAGTTATTGCCTCCCAAATAATGCTTGCCAAGTTGCATCTCCAGATTCTCATATTCTTCACATATCCTCACCTTTTACCCAGCTATTTGAAGGCTTGGCGCATTTTCAGTTCTCTGGGAAGCCCTCTCAATTGCCCCCCCTCAGGAACTACTGAAAAATGTCATAATACCTCCCATTGGTCACTGACTGCATAGCTCATGTGTTGGGAACCTTGAGTCTTAGGATTTTAAGTTCCGTGAAGGTGGGAACCTAATGAGAAGCCTTGGCCTTGAGGCCCCTCTACTTAAGAATCATTTCAAGCAATTACCATGGAAACAAATACCTGTCCTCTTGGATCAAAACAAACAAACAAACAAACAAACAAACAAAAGCTGTTAAAGAGCAAGGAATTTGGCGCCCTGCCTAGCTTGGCAGTGAGAGCGTCAGAACAGGGTTGAGGCCAAATCCATGAACCTCATTTAGTTAGTTGCCCCTGAACTTGGCGTGGAATGCCTTGGCCCATGTTAAAGAAAGTGCTTCACTCTGGGGACACTGGTCAGCCTGAGGCCCGTGCTCCTTAGTGCCACCACAGGAAGCCTTCTCTCTCCCTCTGAGACCATATTGACTGAAGCTCTGGGCTCACTCACTTCCTGAGTCATCCAACCTCACGTGGCCGTAAAAACATCCATGTCCTTATAGGTGGAGGCCTTACAGATAGGTTATTGAGTCAGATTTGTGGGTTTGGGAAAGAGATGCTTTGGATGGTTTTAAAAGCTTTGGTGAGTTTGCGGAAGTCCTGGCCTCAAGTCCACCACCACTCAGAACAGTGACTGTTTCAGAAAATGCCTGGAAAAGAGCATCTCTTTGCTGAATGACCTTAGTAGTGTACTCATTCCCCAGGTAAATACTGAGTCACTCTGTGTTCCAGGCACAGTTCTAGTTTCTGGGAATATACCTGGGAGCAAAACAGACAGAAATCCTGCCCTTAGGGGCCTCCACTCCAGCTCCTGGTTAAGTCTGTTTTTCACATGATCCAAGCACTTTGGCAGGTGTTTGGTAGGAGGGATGGCACGGGAGCCCCTTGGGTAGGGGACATGGCAGACACCTCTCTTAGAAACATTGCCTCAAGCCTCATTGTTCAAATCTGGTGTGTGGACCACGGCATCCGCACCTCCAGGGATCACGGTAGAAATGCACCATCTCATGCCCTTCCCAAGACATTCTGAGAGATTGCACTTTGTAATAAGATCCCAGGTGAACTGTGTGCAGGGAAAGGCTTAAAAAGCCTTACTGCCAGACACCAAATCCCACGAGCTGTCCTGCAGTAAAAGGGAGCAGAATGAGAAAATGCATTTGGGAAAGCGCATCCCATGCCTCCCTTGCAGATTCGGAAAGGCTGTGGGCTGAAGACTGAGACCCCCTCAGAAAGCAACGTGCTTAAAAATCCAATGTGCCTCCGACGTCTTTGATGGCTCAGCCACAAACTACCGACTGTAATCACTCAACAGAGCCAGCATCCTGTGAAACACACCTTGGGAAAATCTGTAGTGGACCCTCTGGCATTCACAGATGCAACTTTCTTGGCTTCAGTGACTGCAGGTGGAGCGAGCCCATGGGGTGATAACTGGCAGTTTTGCTGAGGAACAAATCTGAATCATGGCTATTGCCAGGCTGGGACTCTGGGCCAAGGTCTCAGCTTGGGATAGGGTGAGGGTGGGAGGGCTAGAAAGATCGAGGGGACCCAGAGACTGCCAACTGCTGGTTAACTTGTGGCATAAGGAGGATAGATACAGAAAACACTGCATTCCATAGCTGAAATGTGTATCTGGAGAAATATAGGAGCCAAGAAGCATGCCCTATTTGTTATTTGGGAGATTCAAGGTCATGGCTATATATATTCCACAGGTGTCAAGAATCTGTGATGATGATGATGATGATGATGATGATGATGATGGCAAAGACAAGGACAGATAACTTTTAAAAACTTACTATATACCAAGCACTGTCCTAATTCATATGTTCCCTACAGCGAGGCTAAGTGGTAAAATCCTCATTTCTGCAGATGGAGAAACTGAGGCACAGCTCTGGCTCCTTATTTTAATCCCTTTCGTGCTGAATATGACTAGGTGACAGGCAACTGACTGGCACAGACTGAACTGGCCAGATGATGGAGCGGCCACTTTATCCCCCTAGCCAGCCCCCGAAGGCTGAGAGCCTTGCTCAGAGCCCCATCCCGGAAGTGGGCAAGATTCAAATTTGTGTCTTAGCAAAACTGCCACTCAACACACCATGGGCTTATTCCTTCTGGAGCAGGGTAAAGAATACAGAATCGCCTTTGGAGGAATGTCCACACTGTTCCCAATTTGTGGGTGCCACTTAGGTGTGAAGCAGCCCTAACTGGGCAGGTACAGGCTGGAGTGACCTCAGAGCCGGGTCTGGGAGGGGACCCCTGGTTTGCTCTGGGCCAGGCATAGAAGACTCAGCACAGTGCTGGACTGTAGGGAGGACTACGCTTGGATTGTAAGGTCTGGGATCTCGTCACAATGCTGGTCTGCAGCCGCTGTGTGGCCTGTGACAGGGCTCTTTCCCTCGGTCTGTCTTCTCAGTGTGTGAAAATAGAGATGCACCCCCCACACCTGGTCCTGGGCTGGACCTCGCGTTTCAACTCAATGACTGCTTTTCAGGAGGTCTCTCCAGGGCTCTTTGGGGGTTATGGCTGCTCCAGGCTGGCAAATCCAGATCATGTGAGAGGTGGTTTAACGCTCCCTCTCTCAGGGACATACAGAAGATCTGCTGCTTCCAAATCGCACCAACACCCACGCCTAGAACCCTTGTAATGAAGCTGGAACTCCTGCGGTGTGGTCAGACAAACCCAAGGATAAACTGCCCCTGCTTCTTGGGATGACACTGGGAATTTGCCGTTCTTCACTAGGCAGTCCCTCGGGCCTAGAGCATTCAGTTTAGGTTTCTCTCACTTTGAGACAAAGTATAGGGTGGTGATAATGAAGTCAGCAGGGCACAGCCTTGAGTGCTGGCTGTGTGACCCAGGACAAGTCACTCAACCTCTCTGAGCTCCAGTGTGCTCATTGGTAATTGGTATAAATGAACGTACGTATGTCATGGGACTGCCCTGAGGTGCTAGCACATTATCAGTGCTTTGTAAAGAGCAGCTATTACCCTTGCTGTTGACTGGACATTGGTTATGAGAGGGGAATAGTTTTAAAATTTGCTTTTTAAAAAACATCAACAAATTTCTGAAGGCATTTTCAATTGAAACTTTAAAACGTATTTTTCTCTTCTTATAAAGTTAAAATTTTGTATGAGGTTAGGCACAATTTTTTAATTAAGAAATGGCAATCAACGGCTTCTAAAGCATTCTGAGGCCTCCCTTGGCGCTCTATTCCACTCGTCTTCCACCCTCTCCCTCCTGGCAGCAGTCGCCAGCATTGTTGTATGGCTCACCCTGGAGGCCGGCACGCTCTGCGCCTCCTGGTCAGGAGCTGCCAGCTCTCCCCTGCAGCTGAAGCCCTCTTGCTGTAAGTTGTCTCTTTGTCCCAGAGCACTCACCCTAACGGAGAAATCCCTCATTTCTTCATTAATTTCCAGGTTGCTCCCTGCCCATTAATGTGGAGCTGGAGAAGCAGGGCGCACAAGACCTTACAACAGGGACCGGGAGCAGCAGCTCCGAGATTCAGCCCAACTTTGGCTTCCTTGTCCCAGGGCCAGCATCAGGGAGGGAGGAAGAGGACAGAGACAACCATCAGCAGGACCCGTGTAAGCACACACTTCTCATGCAGGGCTCCTCTGACCACCACAGGGGGTAAGGCCAGAAGACCAGTCCCGTGTTTTTGCTTTTTCATCTGACAATGGCACTATCTGTACAAAATTTTGGGCAGGAAGGGCAATGCATCTATCAGAACTCACTGGTGACAGGAGCAGCAGGAGCTAAATTGGCTGAGCTGAACCAGGCTGTTACTTCCTAGCTGTGTGACCCTAGGGAAATCACCCAACTTCTCTGTGCCAACAATTGTGCCTACCTCGCAGGATTCATTTAAGGAGTAAATAAGTCGATAAATATCAAGTGATTAAAATCCTACCTGCCACATCCATAGCAAGGACTCTATATATGCTAGATAATATGTTTGTTGTTGTTAAGCCTCATGAAGGCAGGAGTCTTTGTCTATTTTGGTTGCTGGTCTGTGTTAGAACAGTGCCTCATCTTAATAGGCGCTCTCTGAGCCGTTGTTGGGTGAATAAACCGATTTTCAAGGTAAAACTCTTGCAATACAGCCATTGTTTATGTTGGCCAGCAGAGGGCAGCAAATGGCTGTGACTGATTAACTGTGGGCAAAGGTGGTTTTAATTCTGAAAGCTACCAGAACTGTCCCTCCTGAGCCAGTTCGGGGAATACGAGGTTGCCATGCACCTGTACAGCTGCCCCTGATCCCTCCCACCCACCTTTGTGCAGGTTAGAATGATCGTCAGGCATTCAACCCACAAAAAATCTTGGTTCCATTTCTTCTCACCTTACTTTCAATTTCCTTCCTTCCTCCCTCCCTTCCACTATCCCTGCTTTTCCTCCCCTTTCCTTTTTCTCTAACCTGCTTCCCCCACCCCCCACACTCACTCCTCTGCATCAAGCTAGTATACTGTACTTACTCCCAAATTTTATCTGTACAACTGCGGCTTGTACTGCAAACCATGACGTCTAGAGTAAATCCTTACACGATATACTTCCCAGCCGATGAATGCTGCTAAATGTAGCATCATTTTTTAAAAACATGTGATTTGAAAACTCTAGACCCAGAGAGGTACTATAGTTTGGCCAGGAACACACAGCAGCAATTAGGGGTAATGTGAGAGCTGTAGCCTCGGCCTTCTGCTGTCCATTACATAGCCCCATCACACACTCTCTCTTGCCAGAAGGAGGCTCATGGGGTCCCTGTTTGCCATCCAGTCAATGCAAACATCAGCTTCTGGCCTCAGACACCTTTCCCCTGCACTGTGGCATAGAGGAGCAGACTGCTTTGGAGGGCAGCTCCCTGGAGGCTCCAGGGACCCTGGCCAGGTGGCCACTGCCACTGACTTCCTCAGCTCACTCTGTGGTGCCCCTGCCTGCGGCTCGGGTGTTTGCTCTGTGCTGCAGCGCAGTTCATCCTCCCCGATGGCACACTTCATTGTCACCGGCAGGACCCTCACTGGCAGTCCGAGGTGAGCTCCTCAGGAGCCTCTGGGTCTTGATGGAACGGCTTGTGGATGGAACAGCTCCAACACCCAAGCCTCACCGCTGCTCCAGGGGTCACCCAGCGAAATGATCTCCCCAGCTTGCTAGATCCTGTCCTTCCTTCCCAATTTTGATCCAAAAAGTCACACTGGGATAACCACCTGGAAAAAATATTTAATTGATATCCCAACTGGAAAACAAATTCTTTATGAATTGATGAGTTTAAAAAAAAACTTAAAAAGGGAATTTTTTTTAAACTAGAGAAAATATGGGTGATTTCTTTATTATCTCAGGGAATATTTCTTTAAGCATGAAAGCAAAACCAGAAATTATAGAAGAAAAAATTTACAGGTTGACTACCTAGAAATTAAAAAGCTCTATATCCTGGTAAGCATCTAAATCAAAATTAAAAGCAAATGACAAATGGAGAAAAGTTTAGCTACACATGGAACAGACAAAGGATGAATATAGTACATCAGAGTCTCAGAGGAAAATGGATAAAGAATCTGAACTGACAACTTAATATGAAGTCATAGGAATATGAAGCATGCTCCGTGTTCCTGGTAATGAAGTAAATGCAAAAATTCAATTTCTGCATCTGGAAGCTGCAAATTTCAAAACTGCATAGTGTCAGTGGGATGTGGGGCCACAGGCTCTCATTCTGCTGTTGGCGCACTTCTGGAGGGCTCTATATGCTTACAGGTATCCATGATAATGTTTTTCTGTGTAACCTTCATCACTATTGATGTATTTATTACCTATTACCTCGTTCTCCTGCCTTCCTTTACCGGGCCAATATACTTCATGATGATAGGGACAGTGTTTACTGATCTGCCCCAAATGATTAGAATAGCACCTGGCTGGGCCAGGCACAGTGACTCACGCCTGTAATCCCAGCACTTTGGGAGGCTGAGGTGGGTGAATCAGGAGGGCAGGAGTTCAAAACCATCCTGGTCAACATGGTGAAACCCTGTCTCTACTAAAAATACAAGAAATTAGCTGGGCGTGGTGGTGGGTGCCTGTAATTCCAGTTATTCAGGAGGTTGAGGCAGGAGAATTCTTGAACCTGGGAGGCAGAGGTTGTAGTAAGCCAAGATCATGCCACTGCACTCCAGCCTGGGCAACAGTGTGAGACTCCATCTCAAAAAAAAAAAAAAAAAAGAATAGCACCCAGCCCCAAATTAGATGTTCAACATATGCTCATTGAATGTATAATTGATCTTTAACCCAGTAACTCTGATATTAAGGCAACAATGAGTGATGTCCAAAAAAGATTTATATCCAAGGATGTTCATTTCAATAGATATTATAGATGAACTTTGCAAACCACTGAAATGTTCAATAATAGGGGATTAGAAAAAATTGTGACACATCCTTATTAGAGATGATAATAGTAAAGTCATTAAAATCATGTTAGAGAAGACAATGACATCCAAAGATTTCCTAGATATACTATACTGTGAAAAGGGCAGGTATTATATATACGTATATATATGTATATATATAGTATATAATTATATATTATATTTATAGATATATTGTTACATATATATATAATTCCTAATTTCTGTCCAGAAATTCATTTTCTGTGTATACTACAACCTTAATTTCTATAAATATGCATGTATGTATGGAATAACTTGGGTAAGAGCATACGGACATTTGTACAGTATTTATCTTTGGATAGAGTAGTTGTAAAAAGTTTATAAGTTTTTCTTTACTCTTTAATGTATTTTTGCAAAGTTTCTGCAATAGGACCATTTTGCTTTTGAGATTGGATTAAAAACAATGTAGCAGAGGCCATGGGTGCCTCACCCTTATTCCTCACGCTGGCCCTAGTTCCAAGCAGCTAAGCGCCTGGGGATGGCTCTCTACCTTCCAAGGGTGGGAGTGAGTGGCTCTCTCTCACAGCTGCCTCTGTCCCAGGTGCAACTCGGCAGCGTGTTCCTCACAGCTTGGCAGAGGCTCCTGGCAGGGGACCGTGGTGGCTGTTCTTTGGGTTCCCCTCTTCTCAGCCTCATTTCTCCATGCCACCTCTGTGCTTCCTGGCGTCACCTTTCAAGCCAGCTACTTGCACGCAAATCCTTTTCCCAGAGTCTACTTTTAGGAGGAGCCCAGGCTAAAAGGCACAAATGCCATTTTTAAAATTCTGCTCGCTCTGTGTAAAGAAAGTTAGCCAAGCACGGTGCTGCGGAACGGTGTTCCTGTCTGTAGTTCACTTTCAATCTCTCAGCATCCCTGTGCTGAAGAGAGATCTGACTTAACTGGGAGGGAAGACCAAAGGGTTTCTGGACACAGGAGCCACCCTGGGGAGCTTAGAGCCTCAGAGGAGGCACAGATGTAAGTTATGAGAAGGGGTTGTACAAATAATAAATTAAATCAATAAACCACCCCTGCGATGCCAACACATCACTCACAGCAGACCTGCATCAAGCACCTACCACTGCCACAGGATGCCATTAACACCTACTCTTCTTTATGAGGCTTAGAATCAAGGCTGCTGAGGACTTCCGAAATCATCTCCTTCAGGTGGGCTAGAGGAGAGGGGTAGGTTTCCTGAGAATCCCAGAGAAAGACTTAGAAGCAGAGCCAGGACCAGAACTTAACTGAAAAGCAGAATCCAAGGTCTGACTTGTGTTGAGGATTTGCTCAGTGATGGATGTCATTCTCGATTTGGCCGGAAGAGGGCAGACACTTGCCATTCATGGAGGTGAAGAGCTTGTTTTTAAGGCTGGACTAACATCTCCCAATAAGGTCATTTGGTTCTAGTGAGAGTTGCAGCTCACAACATTCTTGACTCTTCTGCTGTGAATATGCTACTGAAAAGACACTGAAGTTCAGAGACTGAAGTTCTTTTAGTTCCAACTCTGGCACTGTGATAGGTGACCTTGCACAGGTCACTTCACCTCTGAGTCTCACTTCTTTACTCATGAAGTAAGATCTCTACTCAGCCGGGCACGGTGGCTCACGCCTGTAATCCCAGCACTTTGGGAGGCTGAGGCGGGTGGATCACTTGAGGTCAGGAGTTCGAAACCAGCCTGTCCAACATGGTGAACCCCTGTCTCTACTTAAAATACAAAGTTAGCCAGGCATGTTGGTGCATGCCTGTAATCCCAGCTACTCAGGAGGCTGAGGCAGGAGAATCACTTGAACCTGGGAGGCGGAGGTTGTAGTGAGCCAAGATCGTTCCACTGGACTCCAGCCTGGGCAACAAGAGCAAAACTCCATCTCAAAAAAAAAAAAAAAAAAAAAGGAAAGAAAAAAAGATCTCTACTCTGTGACTGAGAAGGTGGCATTAGGGGAAAATATGTAATTTACAAAGTTACATATTACAACACACATCCCTGCTGTTAAATTCTGTGTGTGTGTGTGTGTGTGTGTGTGTGTGTGCTCGCGGTGGAGAGAGCTGGACAAAGGAGAGAGGTCTTGGCCAAAGGAGGTTTTTCTGGTTTCAGGTGAATATATATATTTGTAAATTCTCCAGCAATTGAAATGAATCCACTTTGTACTTGGAAAAGATTTGTAATACTAATTTTTGAAACTAAGGATTTTACTGGTTACTTGGTCATGAGAAGGAAAAAAGTGAGAAGTTTTTCTTTCTTTTTTTTTTTTTAATCCTGTACCGTTTTCCTAGAACATCAAGCCCTAGCACAGGAAGGGACATTTTCACACTAATCTGTGCCAGCTGGAGTAGTCCTGCCATCTGATTATCATATTTTGGAACACTGGGAAGCTAGGATGCAGTTAACAGGTACGTAGTAATGGGAGAACTTTCTAGAAACCATGTCTGGAGACGCAGTTCCGGAACTGAGATGCTGAGCCTGGGGAGGGGAAGGGAAGACTTGAGTGGGGCAGGCCCTACAAAAAGGGATTCCATCAATCCAAATAAGTAAAAGTCACAAAGAAAAAGTCTGGTCTCAATAGCAAAGGGCATTCTTTTCTGAGAGGTCAGTGTTGTCACAGGAGACAGAACGTTCTGCACACTTCAAGACATGCTTAGAAGGCCCCTCGATGTCAGCAGAAAAGGGGCTGCAGATGTTATTTGAGAAACCAAGTTATCTCTGTACAACAAAATTAATCATGTATCAAAACGCGATAGATAGACAGCCTGCAGAAGTGAGAGGTTCCCAGAGCACTACGGGAAACGGGACCTTGAAATACAGAAGAGAAAGTACAGGCTCATGAATGTCTGGACAACATACCAGCAAGTTGAGCCTGACCAACCACTCTGACATCCTGATGAGTCGGCTTGACTCAAGAAGACAGGTTCTAAGTAATTCAGGGTCACGCAGCAGAGAGAGATGGGGATTAGTCAAGGGTTTTCACTCGCTCACTCACCAACTATCCCGATTGAATTCTCACACCGCGCTAGGCACTTTTTAGGGAGCTGTGTACATTTTCTGTGGAGGCACAGGGTTAGGACTGATCTCTTCCAAGGGTACAAATTTCTCTGTGCATTTATTCCTTGTCTACCAAAAACCTATTTCCTCTTTTAACCTCCATGGTTACCTGCAAATAGGAAGGAAGGAAGTCTATGATGATGAATGGAGCCACGAGATATGTGCATTCTTTACTGTAAAAGATCACACAGAAATTCTAGTTTATAGATTCCCCAATGTGACCATTCAGACTTTGGGAGCATTCAATTTGAAAGAGTAGATAAAATATAGTTTCTAGAACTGCCGAATTGAGGATGAGACCCCAGACCAGGGTGTGGCCACTACCCTGTGAATACTGGGGGGTCCCCCAGCCCCCCCTCACATTTCTCTTAAACTTTTCAGAGTTACCTCCTGAGACCCCAGGGGTGTGAATTCTGAGGGCCCTATCAGCTCTGAGATTATAGGCTGAACTTAGGCATCAGAATTGCTAGAGAGCTTTATCTCAGTTCTGAGAAATGGTTAAAACTACCCTTGGCAGTCACATGCGGGACCACTTATTTCATGACTATGGATATTTTCTTGTAGGAACAATGCATAGTGAAAACCCAATGGGATAACCAACATAAAATTGCATTTTCTCACCTCTTGAGTTTCCACCTCTTTCCACTGACTGAAATGGGTTGCCCCCAACCTGTATTTTTGAAACTGAGACTTCTTTAGTGAAACTCCAGCACCCACCCCACACTGGCGGAGGAACACCCGGGGACATACGGCAACTCCTCTCTGGACCTCAAGTTTCTCCTCCCCTGTCCGTCTGTTATTTCTCTGCTGTTTCAGGATTAAAGTGTCCTTTTACTACTTCAGTGCTAACTCATCAGCTTGTACTCTTGGTCCCAAAATTGGTATTTTGTGGCTTATATGAGCTCCTGCATCTTTCCTTCGTGGCTGCCTCTCACCCTTCAGGTCTACAAACGTAGTTCACTTCTCTGTGGACTAAAATCACAAGCCTCCACTTTACTTTGGCTCCTGTTGGAGCAACCATCCTGCCTCCTTCCTTCCCATCACAAATGCCCATTGACTCTGCTCCACCTCTCTGTCCACCTTCCACCCTCGCCACTTGAGGTCACACACATCCAAACCACCAAATCCAAGAGTCCTGGATCCCTAAATGCCACAAAACCTCTCAGCACATCTAACACCATTTTTTCTTCTTTTTCCCTCCTGAATCTGGTTCTTACTTTGAAACCGCACGTGTCTCTGACTCAAGCAACTTATCTTCCCCTCTCCTGTCGAACACGGCCATGTCTGGTTCATGACTCTTGGTGGTCATCGGCTTGATGCTTTGCTGCTCTGCGCAGCTGTGCTTCTCCTTCTCAATGGTGGCGGCTGCCAAATCTGCTGGACCCCTCGTTCTTTTTTTTTTTTTTTTTTTTTTTTTTTTTTTTTTTTTGAGACAGAGTTTCACTCTTGTTACCCAGGCTGGAGTGCAATGGTGCAATCTTGGCTCACCACAACCTCCGCCTCCTGAGTTCAGGCAATTCTCCTGCCTCAGCCTCCTGAGTAGCTGGGATTACAGGCACGTGCCACCATGCCCAGGTAATTTTTTGTATTTTTAGTAAAGATGGGGTTTCACCATGTTGACCAGGATGGTCTCGATCTATTGACCTCGTGATCCACCCGCCTCGGCCTCCCAAAGTGCTGGGATTACAGGCGTGAGCCACTGCACCTGGCTGACCCCTCAGTTCTGCCAGCTCATCATTTCCTCCAAGAGACCTCCAAGGCTTTTAAAACCCAGCCCAAACTCATCATCTTGCCCATTGTGTTAGATCTTTTCTGATTGTTTGCCACATTCAAAATGGGTTCTCCTTTCTTTGAGCATGAATACCGATCTATAGGGTTGGGTCCCGAGCAGTCATTTGACCTGACTTCCTGGTTACAGTTGACTGGCACAGGGACAGCCACCTGCCTAAGGCTCCTAGTATTTAGGTGAGCGAGACAAAGAACTGGATAGACTCAGTAGTGAATGCACTGCTCTGTAAGAGAAAGGTGCATGGGCTCTGGTGCTGGGGCCCCTTAGAGCTGCCCCACTTCCCATCTTTCTGGTTAATTCAACTCTTCCACGGACCTTTCATACATGGTAGGAAAGTTCATACATGCTAGGAAAGTCTCTTTTACCTAAGTTTGCTAGAGTTGGCTCCTACTTAGAGAACTTTAAGTAGTGGGTCCACTGACACTTATCACCTAACAAGCTCTCATTCTGTCTGAAACCCCACCATTCCCTTCCCCAGTGAGGGCTTGAAATTTGACCCTGACTTTCTGTGCAACCCACATCCAGAACATTCAAACCTTGTGCGTTTTGTCTCCAAAACAATCCTCTCCTCCAAGCCCTCTTCTACGGCCCTGGTTCCGGTCTCTGTGATCTTTTCTGGGCCTGTCCAGCCGCTCCAGGCTCCAGTGGTCATTCTGATCATATCACTTCTCTGCCTAACATCTGAGGCAAAGTCTGTAACTCTTAGCATTAAACACCTTTGTCTGTCTGGCTCTCGGGTGCACAGGGCTCATCATCTGCTATTTCCATTCCTGAGTGCCAGCCAGGCCTGATCGCCGACCTCATCCAAACACTGCCCATGCTTTGCACCTTCTGTGATGTTTGTACTGCTGATCCCTTCGCCCTTCGGCTCTAAGAAAGTCTCTCTTCTTTAAGGCCCATCTCCAGTCCTTTTCCTAAGCCAGGGGATAGAGAAACATTCCCTCCCTCTTCTGGGACAGGAGTTCCCTGCTAGACTGGGAGGCCTGGCTCCATCTGATTCCTGGCACTGCTATGGTTGATGGTAAATGGATGTGGAGTGTGCAGGATTGTACTCCATCCAATGTCTGCCACGTTAGGAAAAGGCCTACAGAGAATAGCCAAAGTCAAGTATTTCCTGCTGTCACTGCTTACGATGCTTTAAGCCAATATCAGGAAAAGGAAAGGCTGGGGGTGCTGAGTGGTGAATTACATGGACTGTACCCCAGACCTCCAGACTCAGTGTCTGAAAAACGAGATGCTCATGAAACTGGTTTTAGACTCCAGGAATAACACGTAAAACACTTCCATATACACGAACTGATTGAAATTTTCACTGTGACCCCAGTAAGTAGTTAAAGTTTATGAATGTTAAGTGAGGAAACAGCCAGGTCAGGGGTAAATCACAGACCTTCAACAGGAAACGGTGTTCCTTCTGTCTGCTACCTGCAGTGCAAGTGTTAAAATACAATAAAAAAGGCTACCGGGGAAGGTCTGAATAAGGCAGGGGACGGTTCTGCTTCTAAAGCACATGATGTTTTCCCCACCTTTGTTGTCACACATATAAGCATCCATTGCCAGCCTAGAGAGGCTAACTACACAGGACAGAAAATGTCACCCTTTCTCTGGGAGTACATATTATCCCCAAACGCTTTGATTTGATGATACGGTATTTCGGGTTTTCATAAACCTGTTTCCCCCATCAACTCCCACGCCCAGGTGCAACCTGGAAAATATTCCGCATGCATGTGTGAGTTTCAGCAGGAGGGGCTATGCATATACACATCTGCATATACATACAGGTTTATTTAAATGATTGGATCTATACTTTTGGAGGCTATTTGATGTATCTGATCAAAATAAAACACGTTTTAAGCAAGAGGTTAAAAAAGCTTTTCAGACCCAAAGGCCATTTAATACAATAAATCCTACTTGGGTAGTTTAGCACACATTTTTTAAAATCCACATCCAACAGACTGGTTAGTATTAGATACACAGATTTGGTTTCAAAGCTGAAATATCCCTAGTGGAATAGATCTCAAGAAATGCAGTTATTTTATATTATGCCACAAAAATAGGGACACTTATCTATTGACGACTTAAATATTAACTCAGTAGGCTACCTGGTGACATAAATAGGAAAAAAACAGTGGTCATGGGTTAGGAGTGAGAAGACTATGACACCAGCCTACCTTGGACTGGGACTGCAAAGGATGTTAAAATCTATCCTAGAATTTAAAACAGGAAAAATGTCAAATATTCCACTCCCCATTCGGCCCAAACCATCCCCCAAGGAATACACCCCCCCACCCCACCCGCCACTTGAAGTTACTAACCACCTGCTACAGATGTTACTATGTCACTAATTAACAATGATCACAGAAAATGTGTCATACCAGAGTTTTTGTTATCATACACAATGCATTAGTGGCTGCAGGAATCTTCCTCCAAAAGCTACCGTCAGAAGGCAAACTGACAAATGTCCATGCCGCTGGTCCAAGAAACCACAGCTAAGAGCCACGAGGCATTCGTTTATACATTGAGCTCTCTCTGGCACGCTCCCCGCTCTAGTTAGAGGAGCTGGGGTGTGGAGAGACCGTCCCAGCCGGGCGCTGCAACCTCCTACTCCTGGGCCTCCTTGCGGGTCAACTTGTAGATCTCAGTGGGTCCGTCCACATGGGTGATAGTGGTGGTGAGCTGGAGTTCTTCCCCACTGTGGACACCCAGATCGCCTGAAACAGGGTTTTCATGTTAGATGTGTTCAAGGAGAAAGGCGAAGCAAGCTGGGGTTCATCTCATGGACAACTGCCCTGAGGTTAGCCCTCTTTCACATTCTGAGCACATAGAGAAACCCAGGGCATACAACATTTAGAACAAGGGCTAACTCCCAACCTATTCACTTGGACTTTGCAGAAGTTTTTTAAATACCATTTTTGGCTTCCAGACAACAGTCATTAAGATACATGAATCAGCTCACTGCTGATATTATTCATAGTCATCATTAACATTTAATGAACGTTTACTTTGTGCCTGATGCTATTCTAATCATTTTGTAGGTGATCTTCTTTAATCCTCGCAGGAGCCCTGTGAAGTAGGCACTATGAACATGCCAGCCTTACAGATGAGGATGCTGGGAGGTAGGCAAGGTAACTGCCCCAGGTGGAGGAGCAGGCCCATGAGAAAGCTGGCAAAGGAATGTCTTATGCCAAGACCCATGCGATGGGCTAAACCAGTGTAACACCTCCCAGTGGATGGGTCAGCAAGGCACCAACATATTTGCTGTGAATAATTTACAAAACAGGAGCCAGAAGCAATGGCCCAGGCCTGCAATTGCACCCGCACAGAAAGCAAAGGTACGAGGATTGCTAGAAGCCAGTAGTTTAAGATCAGCTTGGGCAACAAGCGAGATCCTGCCTCTAAAAAACTGTTGCTTTAATTACCTGGGTGCAGTAGCTCACACTTGTAACCTCAGCTATACTCAGGAGGCTGAGGCAGGAGGATCACTCGAGCACAGGAATTCTAGATTGCAGTGAGCTATGATTGCACCACTGCACTCCATCCAGCCTGGGTGACAGTGAGACTACGACTCTAAAAAAATAAACTAAGCAGTTGTATCGCTGTATCTTGTGAAGGCAAATACGATCTGCCTATATCTATCCACAGATTGGGCAAGGAACCCTATCTAACACATCTAGAAACAATGAGGGGCTTTATTCTCCAGGGAAAAAAAAGTGCCAGAAACGTGCTGTGAATTTCCTGCTGCCCTCAGGATTGCCCCAAGTGTTCTGAACTCATTATCAGTGGGCAGTGTTCTGCTAAAATGGAATAATCTGAACTTTTCTAAATTCGCAGGGGAAAAAAAAAAATTCTCTAAGTTACACCTCGAAAAGCCTGTCACCTGCCATAAGACAATTAAGTGAATGTATAACTAACAAAGAGAAAATGGAAAACGTAACCCTGCTCAGTTCAACTGTGTGTGGGGGTGCATGTGTGCACGTGTGTTTGTGGAGGGGGTACTGGGGAACAGAAAGTTAAACCTGTGTCAGTGATTTTTGTATTGTGCACATATCATTTGATTTCATGTTTTCTGGAACTGAAGTTTTTCTAATTTAAGTCATAGAATTAAGTAACTAAATGCTGTTTTCCATGGAAATGCCGTATCATAGCTTAGAAGAAGCCTTGGCCCTACCCTTAGGACTAATATCTTATCACTAATTTAAGAACTGCTGGGCGTCAATGAATCTGATGGTCTTAGAACCCCAGAGGTCTCTCCCACCCACTGGCCCAGCAGGCTGCTTGGCTGGTTCCCTTCATGTGTGCCACACACTATTCGTTTCTTCTTGTAAAACCATTTCTATGTGGCTGCACAGCAAAATCAGTCCTACTAGTAAATGCCAGCCTATAGCTCTCTACCCAAGAGTTTCCCTGGTCTCAGAAGCAGGCTTGCTGGCTGCCGCAGAGGACTGCTGAAGGTATTTGGGGCTGTTTTGGCAAGAGTCGAATCCACAGGACTATGGGTAGAGAAGGTATTAAAGGGGCATCAGTCCAGACTCCAGCACATCTACATTCATCTGCCCTCAAGCCAGGGCATAGATGCCAAGGAAGGCTGGCGAGAGGCTTTAGCTGGGCTACTTTGGGCCAAGCTAAACCACTGCTTGTGCAATGAGCAACTTCTCCCAGACCAATAACTTGTATTCTCACTGCTGCGACGTCCAGTCCACACTGCAGTCAGGCACAAGCAGTATAAGCCTCACATTTCTCAGTCAAAGCTATTTCTGGATTTGCATATCTGGGCTAGCCATCAAAATTCCAAAGCCAGTTTCATGATCTGCATGTCTGTGTGAGTCATCAAAATTTCAAAGACAGTCCTGACCACTGCGGTGGACCCATTAGCACTCATCACCGTTTACCTAAGGAACCCCTTTCCCTCGGGACTTCTTAGAAATAGACCCTAGAGAGTAATCCTACTCAGGCTTTGAACCAAAGAGGTTAATTCTTTAAACTTACAATATACCTCCAATTAGCAGATTCTAGAATATGTGTATGATCCTCCAGATCACTTGAAGAAACAGCCAAAATTGCTTTGGCTTCTTTATTTAAACCAACACCTATGTTATCCTGCTTATCACATGCCTGACACAGTTCTGTACAAATATTAATGCACTTAATTCTCACAGCAGTCCTCAGACAGAGGCACTATTATCAGCACTCCCATTCTGTTGATGAAGAAACTGAGGCACAGAGAGGCTAAGTAACTTGTCCAAGGCCCAAGCTGCTAAATAGTGATGTGGGATTCAAACCAAAGAAATCGGTGTCAGGATGCAGACTCTTAGCTTTTGGGTTCTGCTGCCTCTTCTTATATATTCAAGTTTCCAGCAGCCAGTGAGACTGCCAGTGAAGTATGAAGTCCCCATGCAGCGCATTACAGTTAAAAATATCCATGTACGGCTAGCACAGTGGCTCACACCTGTAATCCCAGCACTTTGAGAGGCTGAGACGGGCAGATCACTTGAGGTCAGGAGTTCAAACCAGCTTGGCCAACATAGCAAAACCCTGCCTCTATTACAAATACAAAAATTAACCGAGTGTGGTGGCATGCATCTGTAGTCCCAGCTATAGAAGAATCCCTTGAACCCGAGAAGCAGAAGTTCCAGTGAGCTGAGACTGTGCCACTGCACTTCAGCCCAGGTGACAGAGCAAGACTCCATCTCAAAAAAAAAAAAAAAAAAGAGAACAACTACTAACACTCATGAAAACTTAAAGAGAACATAAAATAATGGTAAGGCATCCATGCTCATAGATTGGAAGAATTAATATTGTGAAAATAACCACACCACCCAAAGCAATCTACACATTCAATACAATCCCTATCAAAATAGCAATGACGATCTTCCCAGAAATTGAAAACAATCCTAAAATTCATATGAACCACAAAGAGGAGACCTGCTTGACCCCAGAAGGTGGAAGTTGCATTGAGTCAAGATCGTGCCACTGCACTCCAGCCTAGGTGATAGAGTGTCTCAAAAACAAAACAAAGCCAAAAAACACACGTACAATAATTTGAATAAATTGTTTGGCATATTAACTTTGCTTTTGTATCTAATAAATTGATAGCATAGAAATCAGTGTGCTGACCGGAGAGCTGTTATTTATGAGTATTGGCCATATGCACTGTGAGGGGCTGAGCAGGCCCTGTATTTCCTTGTATGTTGTGAAACTACTGCGGCATAATTAATTTCTCTACTGTGCTGGATGAGGACCCAGATCAATGGGACTCTATGTTTCCCATGTGATTTGACTGTACCTTGAAGGCCAACTGTTCCCCCTTGCGGAACGGCTGGGAATACGGCAGTAACATAGCAGGAGTGGAGATCCCTCCACTTGCTTCCTAATTCCATCACCTCCTACCTCTGCCAAGGTCTTGCTCCATCTGTTAGTCTCCCCCTCTCTTGGCGCCTGCTGCTCAGTGCACAAACATGCTCAAAGTCTCTTCCCATCTAAGACAAGAAAAAACCCTTCTGAAAATGTGACATGCGTCTTACTGGGGTGAAAAAGGGTGAAAAAAAGAGAAAAGAATGCTTCAGTTTGCAGTAAATTTCTCTCCTTGGTTATGATGTCAATTCATCACAGCTCATTAACAATTAGATGAAGGTTTATATCTTCCTAACCTTGTGAAATGAGACCCATCTCTGGCACAGATTTCATCTTAATGGACTACAGCGATGTATCCATATGTGTGGAGTCACATCCACAGGTGTGTAGCTGCTGTTTGCTTGTAACTGTCTGGAATGCCTAATGAGGATGAAGAAAGCCACATGCATGGGAGACAGCTTCGTAGGACTGGCAGCATCTTAATGACAATCGTTTGTTTATCTGTGCTCACTTCAATAAAATGACAACTGCTACACTCATTCTGAGGTTGTATTATAGATTCCAGGAGAGATTGGAGGTCCCACCAGAGGTCTTCTAATATTAATAAGGACTACCTACTTCCATCCTCACCGCTACCTATGCAAATTAGCATGCCACTGCCAAGTGGGAAAGCCAGGGAGGTCCCACACCATGAGCTCATATTTGTCCTCAGGGTCCTCCTACACCATGTGTACTGGAGCCGAGATTCCAAACCATCTGTGTCCACCTCCAAAGCTTATGTTCTCTCCGTAACACTCATGACTCTATCCTTTATTGTGGAATTGTCCCTAGGCCCACAGCAACCTCTCTCCTCTCCCCTATTCACCTTCAAAGCTAAGGTGAGATGGTAACTTTTGGGAATGAAGTCTCTAGTTCATAGCAGAATGAGAAAAACAAGAAAGTGTGATATTTGTAAAGCCAAATTATTTTCATGCAAAGGACTGTTGTTTAAGAGTATGTCTACTTACATTTTTGGTATTAATACGATTGTTATGTTAAAAAATAAAATACCGTGGCTGGTGCAGTGGCTCACACCTGTAATCCCAGCACTTTGGGAGGCAGAGGCAGGAAGATCACTTGAGCCCAGTAACTGGAGATCAACTTGGGCGACACAGTAAGATCTTAACAAGAAGAAAAAAATCCTAAGAAAATGATGAATGGCAGGTTTATTCTTTTTTTGTTGTTATTGTTGTTTTAAAGAAAGTAAGTACCCAGGATAGTATGTGGTATATAGTAAGTGCTCAGAACACCCACGAAGGCCAGGCGCAGTGGCTGACGCACCTGTAATCCCAGCACTTTGGGAGGCTGAGGCAGGCAGATCATCTGAGGTTAGGAGCTTGAGACCAGCCTGACTAACACGGAGAAACCCCAACTCTACTAAAAATACAAAATTAGCCGGGTGTGGTGGTGTGTGCCTGTAATCCCAGCTACTTCGGAGGCTGAGGCAGCAGAATTGCTTGAACCCGGAAGGCGTAGGTTGCAGTGAGCTGAGAATGTGCCATTGCACTCCAGTCTGGGCTACAGAGTGAAACTCCGTCTCAAAAAAACAAAAAACAAAACAAAACAAAACAAAAACAAAAACAAACAAACAAACAAAAAAACCATCCAGCAAAGATTTGCCTGGTGCAGGCAAGTGCGGCTTCTCTGTGCTCTGCATGGCCAGGTCTCCACTAGCGTTTAGGGCCACACCCTCAGCTAGAAAACAAGTGTGCCCTGGGATAGCTCAGCTTTCAGGATCCCTTCTGGGAGATGGGGTAGCGTGGCTTTGGTGGACAGGGTTAGGAACCCTGGGCCTAGTAATCTCTCAGTCCCTGTCAACCCCAGAGGTCATTTATTCCAGGCTTGGAGTGAGCCATTGCCCCTGAACCCCCAAAGCACCTCCTGACACTTAGTGCCAGACAGCAACTGCAAGTGGGAGAAGAACACAATAAAACTTATTAGTTTTGGGGTAAAATCTTAGTGTCATAGGCTGAATTGCATCTCCTCCAAACTCTCAAATTCATCTATTGAAGTTCTAACCCCTAGAACCTCAGACTGACTGTGTTTGGAGACAGGGCCTTCTTAAAGAAGAAATTAACAATGAGGTCACTTAGGGGTGGGCCCTACTCCAACAGACTGGTGTCCTGTGAGAGAAAAGGAGAAGAGAATGTAGATATACGCAGAGGGAAGACCATGCGAAGACACAGGGAGAAAGTATCCATCTACAAGCCAGGGAGAGAGGCCTCAGAAGAAACCAACGTTGGTGATACCTTGATCTCAGATTCTAACCTCCAGAACTGTGAGAAAGTAAGCTTCTGCTATTTAGGACCCCCAGTCTGTGGTATTCGTATCGCAACTCTAGCAAACTTACACCTTTAGGAAGCCGAAGGTTCTTCCCAAGAAGGTAACTGAGATGCCCCTATCATGGTGGGGTGACAGGAAGTCTAAGACTCAGAAAATATGATTTTAATTGACTGGGCCAGGAAACGGCAGGTCACTGGCAGAGCCAGAGCCCTGGGAGAGGCAGGGACAGAAGGCACCTGACTGCAAGTGGCTGGGCAAGGGTGCCAGGCTGGTGACGGTCTGTCACTTGGTTCCCACCTTCACTGGGGAATGGGGAAGGGCTTTCAAGACCTGCTTTAGGGTCTGGGTTTGGCCTGTGTGACAAGACCAATCCCATCAGTGCTCACAGACATCAAGAAGCCCAGCTGGCCATGGGCAGATCATCTAACGCACAACCGGGGATGGCTTCCATAAAAGGGGGTGACCACTGTCAGGGCCTCAGGACTTAATCCGACCCTTTACTGAAGCAACAAAAGCCAAAGCCATCTTTCCTGTGAAACAAGAAGCAGGAGACCTCCGAAGCCTCCAGCAGGAAAACTGACGTCACACGGTAGCTAGCTGCCAAGACAAGGAACCAGTGCTGCTGCTGCTGCTCCCGGCAGAGTGGCTGCCTTCGCCAGAAGATGCTTGGCGTGAACAGAAACGGGAGGGAATGGTGGCAGTGAGGGCATCTTGCGTTCCCTCTTCCACAGTCGTCTAGTTAGGAATTCTGGGTCTCACTTCTTTTTTTAAAATATTCTGACAAGAATTTTATAGACAAAAGAACTGAAAAACCAAAGTTATTACCGAGAATTGTCTGACTTCATAAGCAGCTCCAGCCTTTTATTCCCATCTGAGTTGTGGTTGAGTGGGTTTGGACAGTTTTTCATGTGTGCATGGCTTTGCTGCTTGAGCCCTGGGAGATGGTATTTTTGCTCAGAGAAGAGGGTTCACCTTAGCCTGCTGCAATTTATTTCTGCCTGGAAAGACTTCCAGAATGATTCACAAATTGGCTATGGCAACAGGTAAAAAGAACAACTGTCATGAAAAGGCAACAGCAGCAGCAGGGCAGAATATGTAAGCGTTCCTTGAAAAGGTAACTAAAATATCTTTGCTAAATTAAAAAACATATATGTGCACATGAGCGCATGTGTGTGTGTGTGTGTATACTCACATAAACACACATATATGCATAAAATGATTACACGTAAAATTCTATGTACATATAAATAAAATGACTAATGTGAATGAGTTTGTACGTTCAGTGCCACTATGGTCCATCAACCAGTAGGAAGAAACCCAGGGAAGTCCGTGAAAGCCTGTAGCTATAAGGAATGTTGAGCCACACTCCCACAGCACCTATCTGCTGGCGAAAACACTCCAGCTTGGAGTTGTCCTGCCATCTTTCAAGAGGTGGATGAGGAAATCCTGTCCTTCAGATCAGGGTAAAGGCTCCTTGAGAGCAAGGACTATGTCTCTGTCACTTTTTTGAGCTTCACTTCACTCCATCTCATCCAAGATGGCACAAGGCTAAGTACTAAGGAACTTCGGTATGAAGTATAAGCTAAGTATTGAGGTGCTCAGTGGTTCATTTGTAAAGGGTCACTTTCTGATCCATACTATGAAAGAGAAACAGACATGTGAGAAAATGCTCTTTGGAAAGTGACCTTGTCTTGAACCTGTGGCCCACTTTGTTCTTCTCCATTCCATGACCGAAAGAGAGAAGAAAAAGTCTACGCGGAAATGCTTGATGCTTCCATTTCTTTCCTACCCACTTCTACTTCCTTCTGACACTTGGCATGTCCCTCCAACTCACATACCAAATCACCTCCATCAAAGATTCTTTCCCCTTTCTTTTCACCTTTGGCATCAGAAACTGCTTGTCTGAGCTCCATGCAGGATCCATCTCACAAAGGCTAGAAGCCCCACACACCTGGGATCCACTCTCTGTAGCAAGAGATCTGAATTCCTAGCTCTGGAGCTTCAAAGCAAAGGAGAGAAAGAAATAGAGAAAGAAGGGCCAAAGCCAACTTAAAAACTTCCCATGAGAATGGAAAAGGAGCATGGGAATACGGGAGGAGGAGAAGGAATGCCATCCAGAGACTCAGAGAAATGTAAAAACACGTTTCCTTCCTTCTGAGAGTTCATCTTTGAGGCTTCTGTGGAATATTCCAAACTAGGTCTTTCCAAGAAACTTCAAATCTCACGAAACACTCCACAATTCCTAGGATACATTGTGTGATGTAGTAGCAGATGAAGAGATGAGAAATGAAATAAAATAGAGAAGAAAAAATGAGCACAGTGCTCAAGGTAGAAGAGACCCTTCCAAATGCGCAAGGTCACAGCACCATGCAGGAAAGTGAAGGGCTCACAGGCTGCCAGGGGCTCGCGGGGCTGCTGGGAAGTCACAGCTGATCATGTTACCAAAGGGGAACTGCTAAATCTTATGACTTTGTGTTTAGGATCAGCATAGGGTCCCCAAAGAGTCTACCCGCTAAACTGCTTGAAGAATGTTTTCCAATGTTCTACTGGCATTTCAGGCAGGACACTTCTTTATGACAAGAGCCTTTTTTGCCTATTGAACGACCTTTAATAGCATCCCCTAGATTCTGGACACTAAATGCCAAAGGCACATCCCAATTATAGTGACAAACCAAACAACTGTGAACATTTAAAAACACACCCTTAGCAAAGGATTCAGGGGATATGACCTCCTGTTGAGATCTGCAAGCTTTCCATGAAATTACAAATCAAGCTGTCTTCAATGAAAAATTCTGATGAGGGAGAGTCAAGTGTTTTTCTCAATTGCAATGTTTCAAGCCTAGGAGAGTGGCTATTGTGTAGGGTAGGAAGTCCTGATGGGAGCTGCCTAACATCTGGCTCAAAGCTCAAGAATCTGTCCAACAGGGTGGTATGCAGTCATCCTGCCTCTGCAGGGTTGGCCAAGGCTCTGGGCTCCCACTTGCTGACCAGTGTTAAAATTGGACACATTGTCACCAGTGTTTGGAAATCCCTTACGTATGACAGCTATCACTCCCTGGGCTGCCACTTAGTAGCAAGAGGTGTTCTTCTGCCTCTTCCTTGCTAACAGGAAGAAAGACAACCACAATTTTCTTCCTTTCTTCTTCTTTCTTTTTCTTTCTTTTCTTTTTTTTTTTGAGATAGGGTCTCCCTCTATCATCCAGACTGGGGTACAGTGTTATAGTCATGGCTTACTGCAGCCTCAAACTCTTTGGGCTCAAGGGATCCTTCTGCCTCAGCCTCCTGAATAGCTGGGACTACAGATGCACACCACCATGCCTGGCTAATTTTGTTTCTTGTGATAGGGTTTCACTATATTGCCCAGGCTGTTGGCCTCAACCTTCTGAGCTCAAGCAATCCTCCAGCCTTGGCCTCCCAAAGTGCTAGGACTACAGATGTGCGCCGTTGTACACAGCTTAACCATAGAAACTCAAAGTTCAAAAGGTCTTTAAGAGATCACTTACATTTGGGAGCAGTGGTGCACAGAGGGTTAAGTGGTTTGCCAAAAGTCACACAGAAAAAAAAACAACCAAAAGCATTTATATACATAAAGTGCTATAGCATACTGTCAGTACTTGATAATTATTTCCCACTGGTATTATCATTTCATCATCCAGGAAGTCCAGCCATTGCTTTAAATGGTATTTCTCTGGAAGGCATAAACTCTACCTACTCACATGAAGGACAAGACCACATGGCTTCCTTCAACGTCCCACAGGACGACCATGGAATGAAATCAAGATTCTTGTCCACAAGCCTGGCAGCCCTTGCTGCTGGCACTGTGGGAGTCCACTGCTTGAGAGGCTACATGATCCCATTTTCCACTTGTACAGTAAAAACACCGAGGGACAGAAATGGAAAGGAAGCAGAAGGCTGCCTAGCTCACAAGGCTTCTAGCGAAACAGTCAAACCAGAGTTGGGCAGGGGGTAGGTAAGTAAACACTCTATTCTCACCTTAGACCAGAGATGGGCTTGAAACTGATTGTGACCATATGTCTACTCCAAAGAGGTCAAGGGGTGAGGGAAGCTCATGTCCAGCGTGCTCTCACATGGATGTGGCAAATACATGATGAAGGCAGACAGTGGCTGAGACCATTCCACATCCCTTGACTCCTAGCACAGATGCCTTCTTCTCCTGCTCCTCTTCATCTCCATCTCTCTACTGCCCCCATCCCTTCTCCCCACAAGATCACTGAATGCTAATATAGAACTCTTATTTCTAAAGCGTTAATTCACTCAACATTTTAAAAGTATCCTTAAGAACTAGTCTTTGCCCTGAAGGAGTCGATGATCCAGCAGGAACATAAAGGCACAGACAACTCATCTGCCACCTCTACACAATGAATGCCACGTGGAAAGTAGACTCACGATCCCCCAGGCATGTTCCTTGGACATAGTTTCAAGAGATGCACTTCCTGAAGAAAGGGTTCCAGGGCCAAAGGGTCAAATAATTTTGGAAAATGCTGTTACCCCTACCCCTTTTAAAGACTGGCAGTACAAATTAATGTACTAAAGGCATTAAGATGTCTTGCAGTGAAAAGCCTTGTTAATGCCGATTAACCCTATCATTCTCAAATGTGTTTGACTACGTAAGTTTATCAACATTTCATGGAAACAATATTCCATTGAATGTGATTTGCTGGATTCTAATTGTGGTGACTAGGAATAGGTGTTAAAGATGATGCTGCCTTTTGACTGGGCCCAAAACATGAGTAGAGTTTCACTAGACCCAGATGGAGGTGGAATGTGCAATCTACTCATGCAACACACACTCACTGAGTACTTCCCAAAAGTGAGCCCAACCTTTGCTTCTGGGGGGCTGCTACCCTGGTTTTCACTGCAAGGCAGAGTGAAATGCACTAGATCACTAATTTGAGAAAGGGCATCCTGTGTTTGGGGAATAGCAAGGACATGGCTAGAGTAAAGCAGGTGTAAAAAGAGAAGGAATAAAGAATAAGGCTGGAGCCAAACAGAAAAAGGATCTATTAGATCAGTTGTTTATCAGGCCACCTGCTACCTGTTGACAGCTAACTGGCCTAGACAGTGTTGATCATTCTCCTCTGCTGTGGCTAGTGAAGAAACCCCGGGCAAGATCTTCCCCTCTCTAGGCCTCAGTTTCTTCATCTATAAAATGACCGGATTCTCTAAGGCAACTTGCAGTAGCGAAGTCTCAGTGCTCTGTGATTATAGGATGTAAAAAGGCAGCACATACCAGCACTAAAGGACAGGAAGATTCTGGGGACAAGAGAGCAGCTATTGGTTTATACATACATTACTCAATCGTGCTAAAAAATGTAAGGGAAGCAAATTTGATTCTTGTACTAAAATCAAGACATATTTTAGACTAGAATGCGATATTCTCAATGTATTTTAGAGATTTAAAAATAGAACTTAAGGAAAGATCTGGCTTGTGTGAGCTTTTGGTCTTACAGCCCTGAGTCCCCTGGGTGCTCATTCACTGTCTCCCAGTGTGAAGAGTGTACTTGGAAAGTTGAACTGGGATCTCAGAGCTTTAGCCATTTAAATCTTGTAAAGACTGAAGTCTATTTATCCTTACTTAAGCTGTGCTAAAGAGACAGAAACTCACCATTGGACTGGTCTTCCCCATAGTTTTTATGGGATGGTGCATACAAGAACATCAGAGCAAAGACATACAGGTTCCACATTCCATAGATGCCCGTGAAAAAGGCACTGTTCACTTGGACTGTGACGCCGCCCCATTTCCAATGGCCTTCCGTTACCTATGGAGAAAGGATGGTGATATTCAGTTGAAACAAAGAAACAGAAGAAACATAAAACCAATAAAGAAACCAACCAACAGGAAAACCAAGTCTCTTCTACATATGAGAAAAGTGAAGGGCCATGTAAGACTCCATCTTTTAATCTGAATCATTTCAGTATAAATTAAGATCAACTGAAGGTTGTCTGTGTCAGGCACAACCAGTGGTTCTTACCTTGGTTACATATTAGTATCACCTGGGGAGTGTCTCTTCCTATAAACAGCAATTCATTGCTATTCCTAAGTTAAACAAACTGTGTCTGAGCCCAACACTTAATCACAATGATAATTTCTCCTCTGCTGTCTGTCTTCTCAGCTAGATGTAAATTCCCTGCAGGCAGAGACCGGTTCGCTTTCCTTTGCTACCATGTCTTTGGGGCCTGATGCACCGTAAGTTAATTCAAATCCAGTGTCTACCACTCATTCAGCTTAATGTAAGACAAGTAAGATGAAGAATCCAAACTTCAGAAGTTCAGTGTCCTTAAGGGTAAAATAAAAGCTTGAAGGTTACTGAAGAGAATTAAGTAAAAATATTTCTAGAAACTGCCTGGCATACAGTAAACACTCAGTAAATCTTAGTTATTTCTATAATGTCCCTCGAAGTAAGCCACTCATGAAGATAATTATGAAGCTTTCATATGCTTTGAAATTCTGCAAGAGATGTTTTGAAGCTGCTTTTGTCTGTGTTAATGACTTGGTAATTGTCTTAAGGGACGCCTAAAGATATATGGATTACACTAAGAACTGTCAACAGAGCTGCTGAGCTGAATGATTAATTTGTGCCAGCTCTGAGAAAAATGAAATGATTTTGACCACTTCTGCTTGCTATAGGACATTTAAAATGGAAACTGAAGAAAGCATCGGATAAATGTTCCTTTGACAGCTGAATGAGGCTGCGTTGTATAAACCATCTCTAGGAACCACTTTTAAATTGTAAGATGGCAGGCTAGATTGAAATGTTAAGACCTTTAACAAGCAGGTGAATTTCATTGCCTGTTTAGGATACAGTGGGTCTGTGTTTATTCAGTATCTGCTGTATAATCCATAACCCGCTGGGGCCCTAGGCCAAATTAAGGTCTAAGTATAGATACTTTCTTTTGAAAGACCCAGTGTGTCAGTTAACCACATTAACCAATTATAGACTCACCAGTTTTAGTTTGGCTTTGGTGATACATAATTTTTCATTTTTTTGTGACTCATAAACAAACCACCATTATGAACTCTTATTTATTTTGGAAAATAATGCATTTTATATAAAATGCCCAGGAGTGTTTTTTGGCAAAGAAGGATTTCGTAACCATTACTAATTTTAGGACAATATACCAGCATTCAAGCTACTTAGGACTTCGTAGAAATGTCTCCAAATGTCACTCTTCTTACTTTTAAGTGCAGAATGTACTAACTTTATAAAAACTATATCACTTAGAGCATCTTATGATGATTTTTATTGCATATAATGGAAAAGAAAAGAAAGCATTAATATAGTTTCCAGAAATACATGTACCTGCTGTCATAACACAGATTTCTGTATGTGATGAAGGAGGGGAGGTTAGGCTGTCACCCATCCTAGCTGCAAGAAAGAACATGGCAATATGGTATCTCTTCTACTCTCTGAAGGCAGTGGACATTTCAGCTCAGGGAAGGGCTAGGAAGAGACCCTACTGCCTGGAACAGAAGTTGGAAATAGTATTGACTATTTTAGTGACATTGATTCTTGGTAGGGTTGACATGACTGACCCATCTAAGAAAACACCAACCTGCATGCCTGGTACACAGTGGTGCTCAACAGATGTATGTTGAATGAACAGAGGTGAAAGTACAGGCCTAGATAGGGACTCCAGGGCAAATACATGGAGGTAGAAAGTGGAGATGGAAACAGCCACTCTTTTTTTTTTTTTTTTTGTGATGGAGTTTCACTCTTGTTACCCAGGCTGGAGTGCAATGGGGCGATCTCGGCTCACTGCAACCTCCGCCTACTGGGTTCAAGCAATTCTCCTGCCTCTGCCTCCTGAGTAGCTGGGATTACAGGCACGCACCCATGCCCAGCTAATTTTTGTATTTGTAGTAGAGACAGGGTTTCACCATGTTGACCAGGATGGTCTCGATCTCTTGACCTTGTGATCCACCCTCCTCGGCCTCCCAAAGTGCTGGGATTATAGGCGTGAGCCACCGCGCCCGGCCGGAAACAGCCACTCTGAATAAGTACTTGACTGAAAAGTAAAGAGAAAGTATTGCAGTCCACAGTAAGTCATAGTAATTGACTTTGAAAGTGAGAGGAGATGCCAGTGTGTGACAAGTGTTACATATTCATTTAAAATACTGCTTTCTGTTACATTTATTATCATTTAAAATAACTGGTTAACACAAATATTCACAAAGCTAAGATTCTTTTATATTCATAACAAGGATAAACATTTATTTAATGCTAACAATGTGTCAGACACAATACTAAACGCTTTACATGAACCACATTATTTAGTCTTACTAACAACGCTGTGAGGTAGGTAGGTAATACTTCCATTCAACACATAGGTAAATTGTGGCACAGAGAGATGTAATATCTTGCCCAAGATTGCTCAGCCAGAAAGTCATGGCTCTTACTCCGAAAGAAGGTATTCTTAACCATTATACAACACAGGGTAGGAAATGTTATCTTAAACAGGGGTTGGTCTCTGAAGGTAGCACATGAGGCGATGATTGGGTAAGGTCAAATTCCTTTGGAAATTCACTTCATTGCCCATAATATACAATACTAACAGAGCATACATGCACAGGTTTGTATGTGTATTCAAATCTGTAGACACTGTATATCCCGGACATGGGAATGTATGGCATTAAAAACTAGATATATAAACAAAATAAAAATTTACAGGAGCACCACTGGATTGAGATCCCATAGTATGAGAGGCACACAAGAACTAAGCCTGACAGGAAATATCAGACTCATGCTCTCATCTCATACTTGCTCTGGGACACATGTACATTGTTTAGAGTGGAGTTGCAGAATTACACATACTACTGAGCATGCAATCCGCAAATGTGGTGTTGCCTGCTGTGGGCAAAGAGCTGAAATGCCGAAATAAACAGTATAGATAGTGTAACTCTACTGTTTGGTGACTGGATTATTTTTCCTTCTCCTCTCCCAATTATTCATGCCTGAGACATCCTCAGCTCTGAGCACATTCCCACCAATATGTACCACAATGAGCAGCCTCAACAGAGCAGGCCTTGTATATCCAAACTCTTTCTAATGCCAAGGCAGAGATAATAGTCTCTGCCTTTTAACTTTGAGAGAAAAATCAGGTAGCCCTGGCCCTCCCCCGCCAAAACCGTCCCCCACCACACACAAAAATCCCCAAATCTCACCCTCTGCATAAGTCTTATTTCTAAAAGTCCCTGTTTTTCCTGATTTTACATTTGAACAATTTACTTTTGTGTGAAACCACCCAATTATACCCCTGGAGCCAAGTGAAGGTCAAATCCCTTTACACCCAGTAGTCTTGACAACCAACATTCCACTTAACAACAAGATTTCCAAATCCCAGACACAGGCTCTCTTACCGGAAACATTTCCTCTGTAAGTAACAGAATGAAGTGATCACACACACACAAAAGAGCTGGGGACAGGCTCTCTGGGAGTTTGCTGCATGTGGCTTGACCTGAATGTCAGGCACCTGGGGGTCCCCTTAATGAAGGTCGGTGACCTTCTCCCCTGCACTGCACTTCTGTTCCCTACTGCTGCCACCTCTAAATGGAACGCCTCTTTCTTTTCCAGAGGGAAGGGGCTGAAATACCAGACTGCGATGTACCATCTCTTGGTTGCTATGACTGAGGCTGTTAAAATGGCAGGCATTAAAAGACTGCACCTCAGTACCCAGCTACAAAGCCTCAAGGTCACTGCATTCCACAGCTTCCCGTCGCCTTTCATTCCTGGCCTCAGAGCTTCAATATCCTGGCGAGATCCCCTCGCATTATATTTCATGAGGCTTAAATGCAAGCTCTCCCACAGCAAGCCTGGGAGTATAATGGGGGTTTTAATACATTCCTTTTACCTAAGGCTGGGATCCATTTCAAAAAGTTACCCAATAGGTTTCCTTTCAGGTGAGCTCATTGCTCTGACATTCCAAAATGACATTAAAAAATAAATCCTCTGATGACTATATTAATACAGTACCTGGGACACTGAGAGTTGTGCCGGAAAACGTCTTAGATGTCTATAAATAAATCTTTAAAAAAAAACCCAGCAGGAGGAATGTGAGGAGCTAATGGAATTCAAAAGGCCTCATTGCTACCCCCTCCGAGTTGAAATCCACTCTGGGCAGACTGTCGCAGCAGATATAAAAAGCCAGCCACAGGCTGAAGCTGTATTAGAAAATCCTGGGGCAATGGAATATTAATCTTTTTCTCTAAAGAAAAGCCACAAACTATGCTCCTTGGAAGATGGCTTCCTTTGCTTTAAGAAGTACATTAATTAAACATGTACAAGGTTAAATCTTGGCAACATGCAGCTGCTTCAGGGACCAGTCCTTCTTGACTTCAGGTGGAAGGATCTCCGCAGAGACCAGACATACATGAGATGGCGTGGGGAGAATGATGTCAGATTCCCAAACCAGCAGAAGGACCCGTGTGAGGCCTCAGGACCAAAAGGGCCCTTTCTTTCTGCCTTCCTGAAAACATATCTCGAAATTGACTTTTATGCCTCGACCCATCCTCCTTGAGATTCTGTTTCTCCGTGCTCCGTGCCCGCTCAAACTTGCAGACCTGGCTGTGTCAAGTGTCACTGTGCACTACTGAGGGACTGGAGGAACTGAAAAGCATGTTGGTCATGGCAGGGAACTGCCGCGGGAGAAGTCAGGCCTCACACTCTTGTTTGAATATGAATGTGTGAGTCTTTGCTGGTAGAATAAAAAACTCTTTCAGAGTTTGAAATAGTTTTACTGCAAGTGGAGTGGAAAGCGAAGTTTCCAAGGTTTTATAAACAAACAACCTCATACAAACACAGCAGTGTTATAGGTCAAGGCACATGTGATGAACAGGACATATGAAGACATACATGTATATCAGTTTTATTTTTTTCCATGTTCATTTCAACCTCAGTAGAGCTAGCAACACTAACACTACCCAGTGACGCAGCCAACAGCAGGGCTCTAGAGGCTCCAAACTTGGGATCCCCTTGGGCGTCCTTGGATGGAATTCAAGAGGTCCATAAATTAGAATAGAAAAAAATTCTATCTTTATTTTCACTACTGTCTAACTGAAAGATAGTATTTACTTCAATTATGGATGTAGAAAAATCCCTGTCGTATTAGTACTATCTGTGATATTTTCAATAGACATTACGATATTTTCACATCAATTACAGTTGTAAATATAAGTCTGTAATACACCTGTAACGTTTCACTGTAAATATGTATTATATATCATATATAGAGATGATTCCCTTTGAAATTCAAAGTATTTTATTTTACTCATTTGAAAACATTCTAAGAGGAGACTCGCAGCCTTCATCAGGTTGCTAAAGGGGTCCATATAAAAAAACGCTTTCCCTGTACTAGGGAAACTTGCTAGCAGAATGAAGCAAGTCAAGTCCTAAGGCACTATCTGCACTGCTGAAATCCTCCATTTTGGCTAAATGACAAAGCATTGGCAAAAGCGTCAGAAGGAATGGGTTCTGATCTCTAACTTACTGCATGTCCTTTGGCAAGAAAGACATTCAGTCTTCCTGCTATTCAGAACACAGATATTCATGCTCACAAATGTGCCAGGTGCTCTGCTAATTACATTTGGGTGCACAATGATGGCTCAGTCAACAACAGATCACATATACGATGGTGGTCCTGTAAGATTATAATACCATTTTTTTACTGTATTTTTCTATGTTTAGATGTTTGAAATATACAAATACTTACCATTGTGTTACAATCACCTACAGTAGTCAGTACAGGAACATGCTCTACAGGTTTGTAGCCTAGTAGCAATAGGCTACAACATATAGCCTACGTAGGTAGTAGGCTATACCATCCAGGTTTGCGTAAGTACACTCTTTTATGAGGAACTCACATAATGATGCATTTCTCCGAATGCATCCCTCTTTGTAAATATTGCTTCCTGTGATCATCACAGCAGCTTTCTGTAGGTCTATAGTTATATTTATTTTGCACATAATAAAATTAAACCTTAGAACTGTTAAGTAATTCATCCACAGTCCTAACCAGCTAGAAAACAGCATAAATGAAAATTTTCTCTAAAGCTATTAAATATCATATTCTAGCAAGCTAGGATAACAATTCCTGCCCTACTTACCTTGTAGGATTTTTGTGATGCTCAAATGAATAATAGATACATTAGATTTAAGCAGTACTTTCCACCCTCCAAAACAAGTTATGAATATTTTTAAATTATTATCCTTATTGAGATTTTCAACTATAGCAAAATTTTGAGTTTTGGAAATAACCAGCGAAAAGACAAGAGGCTATCAAAGGGACTTTTGAATTATGTTTCATATTTGTGGCAATATAATTATTACAAAGAGTAGCTGATGGACTGTATAAGGATCTATGTTAATGAGAGATAAAAAGAGAATCAAACTTATGCTTGTCAGTGTTGTGCTACAAGGCTTCCTAAGTTTATTCTCATAAGTAAATAAAATATGTGTCCTTCAATCTGGCTGCAGGCTTTTACTTTATTTAGCAACTTTTATCTCCTACAAGGTTTTATGGAAAGAGAAACTTTAGTTCATTTGGCCAGGTGATATCAAGACCCAGAAAAATATGGCTTGACCAGCTGTCCAGAATCATGTCTACTCTGCTCCTTTCCTCAGTAGCTCTATAGAATTTCTGTGCAGGGTAGAGGAACCTCTCCAGAGACATTCTCACCTTAACATCTCAGGGTCTACTTACCTGACTAACGATGAAGAAGATGACAGTCATGGCAGCACAGGCCAAGGTGATAAGCATGAGGAACTTGAATCTAAAAATTAGCCCCTATTAGAAAAGAGAGAGTAGTTTAATACTCCATCAGCTACCAACCCTTTTCTCACTATGCAAATCTATAAAAAGCTTAATTTTAAAGAAATCTGTAAAACCAAATCCCTAAGAATGACAGTAACATGATTTCCCATAGTAATATTTCTCCTGCAGAGGTAGGTGTGGCTGAAAATTTCTTGGGTCAAATATTTCCCATGTTGTTATCACTCATAAAGCGGCAATACGAGAGCCTGGGAAATTATATTCACAACACGTCGTGAGGCTGCTAATTTCCCTGCTAAGCTGGTTATGCTTCTCTGCAAGGGTTCAAAGTTACCAAATCCAAGTTTTCTGTGGTTGTAATAAAATTCTGCTCCAGTGAACAAAAAGAAATGTGCATATTAATCAACATGAAGTGGATTTGGTTGAATTTTCTCATGTCACTCCAGCTCTGGAGACAGGCAAGCCTTAGAAAGTGCCCGTGGTTTCCTAAGAGCAGGATTTAAGAGAACCTGTGTTTCAAGGAGGGAGGCCTATTATTCAAGGCTCTTATGTGCAGATCCACTGCATATAAAAACTCTGAGGTTCTGTAGTTTCTGCTTCTCTTTTCACACTGGAATTAGGCTTGTTTCTCCAAGGACAGCCACTTAGGCATGAACCCAAGGAATCCCTGAAAAATCAAGGATGTGTTGCCTGCACTGGGGATTTGAGGATGTTAAGTCTTTCTCTTGAATGAAGAACATAATCTATAAACAGAGATTACTGAACTCTGTCTGAGCACCTGCTGGATATTTCAGGGGAACGTGGGCTGTTAAGGGTCTAGAAATCAGATCACCTGGGCTAACCCCTGTTTAATTACAGGACAGGGTTGATCCTGGGACAGAACTTTGACGAAGGCTCATCCCAACCAAATTCCAATTCTGCCATAGTCCAATCTCCCATCTAGTATGCACCTACATTCCATCACCAAGTTGAAGAACCAGCTGAACAAGTTTACTCCTTACTGGGAATTGAAACACATTCATACCGCAGAAAACGCCAAGATTTAGACAGGCCAGCTAGATGCTTCTCAGAGTAAGATTTGGCCTCTAATTTTGCCCAGAGATCATACATGAGAACCTCTCAACGTGTATTTCAAAGTACAGGCCTTCTATCTCTGGGGCGTGTGTGTTTACACATCAAGTGGAAAGATCAAGCAAACATTCTGTTCTAGAGCGAGCCAAGAAATTTGCCCACCTCATAATGTAGCCGCCGGACTTTGCTCATAGCTGGCAGGCTGGACTGCTTCCCACTGATGTTCCGAAACACCTGAAATACCATGAAGCATAGAAACAGGAAGTAGAGGCAGAGGCAGATTCCAGCCACGATAATGAAGGCCATCTGGCAGTGTCCAGTAAAGGAAACAACAGGCTAGCCAAGGGCAAGATGAGCGGGTCTAGGCACTTCTCCCCAGATCTGCTGGCAAAACTTGTTTTGTCTCCAAATATGTAGAAAATTTTTAAGGGGATAAAATATTAAAACCTGGCATTCTAATGCAGTGATGGGTTTCTTGACACAATAATACCACAGAGGGAGGTGTTCAATACCACTTTCTAAACCAAGTAAGAAAAGACATGGTGTCCTGCTTGTTAGATATGAAGAGTCCAGGGCTTATCCTAGACCTAATGGATCAGAATCTGCCTTTTAACCAGGTCCCCAGGAGATTCGTATGCACAATAAATTCGAAAAGTACGAATAAAGCATATATTGATCACTTAATAAGGATCAGATGAAAAACCACATTAAAATCACCAGAAGAGTTCAAATATAGATCTCCAGGCCCCAACCCAGATATATGGAATCAGGTTTTCCCAGATATATGGAATCATACTTGAGGGCTAGGACATCACGAATGACTATGTTTGGAAACCACTGGGCTGGTCTTTAGAGTTTTACAGGAATCAGGTTGAGATGCTCTGGCATAACTGAAGAGGGGATACATGGGGGCTCTGTGCAGCAGCTCAGTGCACGGGCCCTGGGCATGGGCTTTAAGGTCTTGAAGTAAAACGAGGGATGAAGGGCTACTTGCAGTCTTGTCACCACGGAAAATCTCATCCAACGGAATGGGGATTGAAAGACATACCCGGCACAAGTGGGAGTTTGGGT
The DNA here is from genome assembly GCF_048565385.1 of Saimiri boliviensis. Lineage (NCBI taxonomy): Eukaryota > Metazoa > Chordata > Mammalia > Primates > Cebidae > Saimiri > Saimiri boliviensis. Next base: position 66,427,350 of record NC_133459.1, read on the forward strand.
TGCTCCCAGTATACTTGAGACCTCCCACTGGAGCCGATCTGAGAACCATCAAGTCTTGGGGTAGCATAAGCTTCCTTGGAAGGTCGGTGACCTGATTTCAACTCCTTTCTGCTACAACCCTACCCAAATTGCCTACTTTTTTTTTTTTTTTTTTTGAGACAGAGTTTTGCTTTCATTGCCCAGGCTGGAGTACAATGGTGTGATCTTGGCTCACCACAACCTCCCAGGTTCAAGCAATTCTTCTGCCTCAGCCTCCCGAGTAGCTGGGATTACAGGCATGAGCTACCAAGCCTGGCTAATTTTATATTTTTTAGTAGAGATGGGGTTTCTCCATATTGGTCAGGCTAGTCTCGGACCCCTGACCTCAGGTGATCCACCCACGTCGGCCTTGCAAAGTGCTGGGATTACAGGCATGAGCCACCATGCTAGGCCCAAATTGCCTGTTTTAAAAAGCACTTAGTAAGTATGAAGTTGGTATGTATATTTCATTAATAATATAATACCTAATTTAGTTTCTCCTTCCTATAATGAACAGTATCCTGAAATGAATGGGAATATAGTTATTTTCTGCAGGACTTAAAATTTTACTCACTCCATCATATCTATAAAATGAAAATCTTGAACTAGATTTAACATTATAAATGTTCTTGTTGTGCAGCTGACACTTGGGTGGGGGCATAATGGAGGCAGGGTAGAGCTTCTCTCTCTGAGGTAATGATACTATTGATTTCATTTGCTTACAACGTTCCTGTGACATTAAGAAACCAATATAAACATCATGGCAAGACAAAGCGTATTCATTAGCACATAGCAAGATATGAGCTATCAAGGAAGAATACAACCCAAGCCTTTCTTTCCACTCCAGAGGGAAGTCTTTTTCTCCAAAGAGCATTTAACATACTATTCAGGAAGATAAAATATTTAAATTCCGCATCCTGAAATCCAGCGTCCTAAAAGGGATAAGCTAAGACTGTCACTTCTGCTTCATGAAGATGACTTAGACAGAGTTTATGCCAACCAACCAGAAGCCTCGGCGACTCCTCTGGAACTAATCACCTTAGCCTTATCGCCACTTGGTCTCAGGAACGAATAGCAGCAGTGTGGTTTGACAGCACACCAAGGTCGCTGTAGGAAGTCTTACACACAGGCAATTTCAGAAACAGGCTCTCCCACAGCGGCCTAGAGGTGAGCCTCCATAGCTCCGGGGAAAAGCTAGTCATGCTTCAGTCTGCAGTAAACAGTGTATAATAGATAAATTCAGACAGGCTGCGGTAAGCCCAGCAACTTGGATCTCTCTGCTGTGAGGATGGGCTGCAACTTTCTCATTTTGCCTGCTCTCACCAGGCTGGAAAGCAAGCAATAATTCTTCTCATTATTAGCCTTGATGGTGCTGTTATCACTGGCATGAGAATCAAAGCCCTGCCTGAGTACATATGGGGAGTATCAGCAGAGCCTTAGAAACTGATCTTGGGGGCTGGGTGGCTAGTGGAATAAATAAAACCTGAGCCCATCAAGAAAGGATACGGCCAGCTCTGTTCCAACATCTGTAGTCCAGATACTATAGAAGGGATTCGTGAGTTGTACCCCTCTACAACGAAAATGAGATGAAAAGGCAAGACACAATTAATACAAAGGCAAACAGGCACTTTCCTTTTCACGTATTCTTAGCTTTTCAGCTGCAGGAGTGAGGGCTATATTTAGGCTAAAAAACATTACAGGATCCTAAAGAGAAACGAAGCTGGTAGAATACATCAACCCAAACATTTTGCACCTGTAAAGAGCTGTGCCTTTGATTTGATCCCAGACCTTGCCTGAGGATGTGAACACATCCACTGCTTCCGTACCAAAGGATCCCAACCACCATTCTCCTTTCCCAACACTCCTCCTAAAGTGACAGGAGCGGATGTGGTGGTGCAGTTTGGCTCAGCGTCCCACAAACACCTGCTCACCTCTCACACATGTCAAATATGAAGAGGCAGAAGGAGCCAACGGCAATGGGTCCGACTTGCTTCCAATATCCTGCAATATGGTTCCGCTCGTGCTGATCCTGAGGAAAACCAAATTGAAAAGGGGGATAGAGGGGAGAGGAAGACCAAGCTATTCTATGAAGGAGTCAGGATTCAAAGGACACTTGCCGACCACCTGTTGTATATCGAGCACCATGCTAAACTCTAGGTGTATTGAGAACAAAGAAGACAAAAATCTCTTCTTCAGGAGCTCACCCCTGGGGAGGAGTCTGGCACATACGCAGACCATGACAAAGCCCAGCCATGAGGACTCTGAGAGTAACAAGAACAGGATGCCATGAGAACACAAAGAAAGGCCTCGGTTCCCAGGCAGGGGACATTTTGTGCTCCACAAAATAACGCATCAGCATTAAATTTCTATGTGACTTCGAACTTCTGTTGATAAAAGCGAGTGAGCTCCCAGAAGACAAAGTAAAGACATTAAAGCATTTAAATATGTGCAGTATGTCTCTTATAGGCAGATTTTCTCCCCATCCTTATTAAAACCAGGGATGATTCTCCTTGGTAAACAAAGACACCAAGAGGAAGAAAACGAAGGAATGCAGAATGAGAAAAAAGGGAAAGGGACCAAGTCCCCTCTACTCCAGGCCCTGCTGCCGGGGCCTCATTCTCAGCACGTGTCTGCTGGAGGACCCCCTCACAGGGAAAGACCCCCTGATGCAGAGAGTTTAGATCTCTTTCTCTCTCTCTCTGCTCTCACACTGCTCTCTCAGAAGGGCAGCAAGACTTCAGAGGTCTGGCTTTTATTATTGAGCCATAATGGAATTTAAAAACAGTCCACTCTGCTATGAAGCCCATGTGCCTGACATGAAGACCAAGTTCCAGCTGGCACATGATCTTAGCCACAGTGTGATGACGACACCATTCTTATTTTTAACCATGGTATCTTCAATCCCTCTTGAAATATGACTTGTGCCTGTGCAAACTGAGGAGACTGGGAAGGTCTGTATTTCAGAGGAATAGAGGTTAGTAGGCCACCAAACACACCGCCAGCTGGAAAGAGCCAAGCCCACATTCTCTGGTGGTTAACCTGTATTCCTGGGGACAGAACAAGCAGGGCAGAAGCCAGCGGACAAGAAATTCAAGCTCAAGGGCAAGAAATAATACTAATCATTTAAGTGACTCACATTCTGTCATTCAATTCTCACAAAAACCCTGTGCATTAGGCCTTTACATCCCATGTTATAGATGAAGGACCTGAAGTTCAGAGTGAAAATGTCACGTGCCTAAAGCCACTCAGCTGGTCAGTAGGTGGTGAAGCAGGAATGTGAACCAGAGGGTCTGCCTCCAGAGCTCCCACTTACTTAACTACTAGTTTATTCTGTCTCACCCACTGCCGACTGGAGGCAACGAGGGGCAGGTGTCAGCTTGGCCTGCACGGAGCAAGTGGTACAGACGTCCGTCCCTCTGGGGGCTCTTACCATCATGTGCTCGCCACAGAAGATGATCCAGAAGGACAGAAGCATCGCATAGAAGATGCCCTGTCGGATGTCACCAAAGAGCAGCATCCAGGTCCAGTCAAACCCGATGGAAAACCACTCCACTGGGATATTGATAAAGGTCATGGAAATCCCAAGGGCAAAGATGACTCTGGTGGTGAGAAAATATCAGAACATCTACGTTATTCCTCTGGAAGGCAGATTTTCAAGCAATTCCCAGAATTCAGTTTTGAGACATGAGAGGTTACTTATTGGGCCTGAAGCCACATGATCACTTTCTTCCGCATAGAGACGCAAGTTGGCACCACCGAAGAATGAAGGAGTGCCACATCGACCTTTCTGTGGAAGTGAATCTGATCTCCTTGATGCCCCACACTTTATTTTGGTGCCACCACAGATGAAGAGCTTCCTGTAATGTTTGTCCCCCCCTTGCCTTCTGACCCAGGCCTCAGTGAGTATAACTGTCCTCATTCACCTACTCAGGTTATCATTCATCTGATCATTAAGAACACTAGTTATTATCGTGATATCCTCAGCAACTATGAATTATATAAGCATGTGTGTTTCAATAATACATGACTCCAAACACATTTGAAATGTAAATTCTCTTGACTGCTTGTTTAGCTTTTATTTTACCCTTCCCCCGTCACACTAAGAACTGCCAATTCTCTATTAAAATATAATTCTTATGTCACTGATTTATTCATACTTTTTTCCATCTCCTTGAAATTAAGCACAGATCATGTACCAGGCATTGTGTTAGCAGTATAGAACCCTAAATGAACAGGACCTGTTTTTTTGCTCACAGGAGATACAGTTAGTGGAGGAGCCAGATAAAGAGACAATTGAGTAGAGTAGGATCGGCAATATCATTGAGTTATAAAGAATAGCAGGCGGCTACTAGGACTTCTGACTTTGACACAGAAATGAAGCTGAGTTGTGAGTCAAGGTTAGGGAGGCGGAAAGGGTATCTGGAGGAGAGGGCAGAGCGTGGATGGAGGCACAGAGGCCGGAAGAACCTGGTACATGTGGGGATCTGCATGTAGCACATGGGGAAATGACAGGACATGAGATCAGAGAAGCAAAGAAGGCTGCGCTCATGAAGAAACTTGCATACCCCATTAGAGAACTGAAATTTATCTTGAAGAGATTTTTTTATTGGAATCCAATAAAAAGTTTAAACAATGGAGTGACATGATTCATTTACTCAAAAATATTTATTAAACTCCTACTATGTGTCAGTCACTATGCTAAGATGCGGGGGATATACTTGTAAACAAAACAAGCAAGGATGTTGCTCTTGTGATGCTTCTATAGAGATGCAGTGAGAGAAGGAGTACAGAGAAAAGATAATAAATAAAAGAAGAATGAGCGTCATGAAAAAAAAGCTAGGCAAGAGAGTGGAGAGCAATGGGGATGTGATTTTACATAAGGTGGACAGATGAAGAGATCAGCAAGTGTGAAGGCCTTGGGGTGAGGGTTTGAGCACAATAAAGGGGCTGGTGGGTGGTGGTGAGGACAAGTGACAAGATCAGAGGTGGAAGGCACCCAGTCATCAAAGGGCTTATAGGTCACGGCAAAGCAGATGAAAAGCCAGCGGAGAGCTTTGAGCAGAGGGGTAACAGGATCTGATTAACACTTGAAAGGGGGCACTCCGGCTGCTCTGTGAATAGGCTGCAGGGAGGCACATGGTGGAAGCAAGCAGAGCGGCTGGGAGGCTGTTCCCACTGATCCAGGTGAGAAGTGACAGTGGGTGGGTTAGATTAGGGTGGCAGCAGTGGAAATGGTGAGATTTCCCGGTGAGCTGGATGAGAAGTGTGAAAAACAGAGACATACAGGATGACTCGCTGCTACTTTTCTAGTCTGAGCAACTGAAAGGATGGAGTCGCCATTTATGGAAATGGGGAGCCTGGGAGGGAAACAGGTTGGAAGTGGGACACAATCAAGTGGTACATGTGACATTTTTAAGGCAAATGAAGACATTAAGAACTGGAATATTTGGGTCTAGAGTTGGGAGAGGCTGACGCTGAAGAAACAAGAGTCATCAGAGAGTAGATGATTTTTCAGAGAACGAAGGTAGGCGAGATCACCTGGGGAAAAACAAGGCTAATAAAGAGAAGAGGTCCAAAGCAGGTGCCCCAGTCCCAAAGTCTAAGAGGCTGGAAAGATGGAAGGAGACAAGAATGGAGACTAAATGCGAGTCACCAAAGAAGGATGACCAAGACAAGTAGAGGAGACTCTGGGAAGAAAAAGAAACTGATCAATTATGTCAAATGCTGGGATGAGTAAAAAAAAAAAAAGTGAGGACTAAAAAACGACCTTTGCATTTGGACTATGAGGGTCACTGGGGATTTTATGAAAAGTAGTTGTAGTGGAGTGGTGGAGATGAATCCAGACTGGAATGGACTCGAGAGAACAGGAAGAAGGCATATGCACAAGATTTTTGAAACGCATTGCTGTGAAGAGGAGCAGAAAAAGGGTATGTGGCTTCAGGGAGAAGTGGGAAATGGGAGAGTTTTGTGTAGGAATGGGAGATGATAGGGCATGTTTGTTGCATATTAATGGAAAGATCTGGCAGAAAGGGAGAAGTCAGTGATGTGGAGAGAAAGTGGACACATATGTAGGAACACTGTCTTTCTGTAGGTGAGAAGAGCTGGGCTAAGTTAAGAGACACTACCACACAGACAACGATCTGATTCTGACCATGGAATATCCCAAAGAGCAAAGATGGGTTAAAGAGCCAGAAAGGTCAGCCAGGCGTGGTGGCTCACACCTGTAATCCCAGCACTTTGGGAGGCCGAGGTGGGCAAACCACTTGAACTCAGGAGTTTGAGATCAGCCTGGGTAACACAGCAAAACCTTGTCTCTACAAAAAATAACAAAAAACTAGCTGGGAAGCATATACCTGTGGCTCTAGCTACTGGGAGGCTGAGGTGGGACGATCACTGGAGCCTGGGAAGTCAAGGCCACAGTGAGCTGAGATCCCAACACTGCACTCCAGCTTGGGCAACAGAGTGAGACCCTATCTTCGAAAAATAAATTCATTAAGAAGAGCCAGAAAGGCAAGAGAAGTAGAACCCCGAGGATTTACTTAGTAACAGCTTGCATAGGAAAGCTGCAGGAGAGAAAGGAGTGCAGGATGACTCCTGGTCAAATCACTGGCCTAAGTCACACACGGGCTGCTTGAACTGGACCCCAGTAAAAACAAGAGCTTGGCAGATGATGGGAAGCCAGTGTTCCTGAAGAGCACTCCAAAACCAACTCTTACTTTTCCAGAAGCACTGGGGGTCGGGACATCATGGTGATCCTCCTCCAGTACCACACCATAATGATGAAGATGCTGGGCGTAAGGAAGGTCTTCATGGCAAACCACACCTTGGTGAAGCCTCCATTTTGGTGGATGCCCTAAGCAGAGACCAATGATAATTCTGAAGGTAAATATTATCTTAGCATTTTTTTTCTACTAGCAAATGTGTTCGTGGGAGAGCTAAGTGGAGACCCTGTCTGCAAAATGTTCACGATCAACAGCTTTCACATTCATAGCATGCACTGCCTGCATACACCCTTGGCGTCTGCTCAAAGATGACAGAAATACGTACTAAAAGACTTAAAAATTGGCCTGCCCTATGCTATGGACCTGAGGCCAGAGAAATAAAGATGGCATCCCATTCATAGTAATGGCCTTCATGCTCTGGGGTCTGGAAGAAGAGCAGAGGGTTTGGGGCAGGTTTGCTATTTCTGATAGACTTTGAATTATCTTACCTCGGACTCATCCCACTGACTTTAAAATCCTAATGCCTAAAGGTACACCTTAGAGCAGGCATCCCCAAACTATGGCCCGTGGGCCGCATGCGACCCCCTGAGGCCATTTATCCGGCCCCCCGCCACACTTCAGGAAGGGGCACCTCTTTCATTGGTGGTCAGTGAGAGGAGCACAGTATGTGGCGGCCCTCCAACGGTCTGAGGGAGAGTGAACTGGCCCCCTGTGTAAAAAGTTTGGGGATGCCTGCCTTAGAGGTATGAATTAATAGGGCAGGTGTGGATTAATAGCGCATACAGGGTGTATGATGTCTATTCAGCTATCACCCCCTATTGCACCCCCAATAAAGCCACATTTGATGTAGAACCAAAAATTTCAGGTAAAAAAGCAGCGATACCTTCTATCCCTTAACAACTCCCTTGACCATTTAATCCTCTTTAGAGCCTTCCATCTTACTTGATATACCAGGGCTCCGAGAGATTCCTCCCCATGCTAAGATAATGATTTAGTACATGATCAAATGATTTTGGTAAGCTTCTCATTAGAAAGTTGCAGATATCCTAGATGCTTAATATGTTGAGATTGTAAGTGTTAATAAAGGGATTCTATAAAATGCTAACCAACATTGGAAAGCATATTTACATTACACTCGCCAGTTTATGTTATATATACCATGAAATAAAGAAAGCAAGGAACAAAAGTCAGTTCAATATGATCCTACTTTTGTAAGAGAATTACTATGCGTGTATTTAAAAAAAAAAGCCTGAAAGATCAATCAAAACCTGAACAGTAGCTATTTCTCTAAATAGTAAGACATTACAGGTAATTTTTATGTTTTTCCGTGTTTTTACCCAATTCTTGTGGGACTTCACTGAGATTGAAAAGAAATGGCCTCCTTGCAGCAAGTTATAACTTGCCTCCAATTATACAAATAAAATGGAAAGAACCGAAACCACCTCTGCTCTCTTTAACATTTGTATTTGCAAGGTAAAATACATAAAAAAGAAAATTTACTTTTATCTTGGTGTGGTTCATTATGCAATCACAACTATAACATCATGATCTTATCCTCATTATAATGATCTTAAGTGATCTTAAGCCCATTTAAAATCTTAAGTGGGCACAATAATTGCATTGTTTTCCATTTCTGTAATCTCTCACACAAATTAATGCACTTTATCATCTCAGCCATCATGAGTATGTTATCATTCCCGTTTCTCAGATGAGACAGGTGAGGCCCAGAGATGCCAAAAGTGACATAGAGTTCCCCTCCAATACACACGCAAGATCAATTACATTCACTTACCACCAACCGGATATCCTTTATCTCCCCAATCCCCACATTGATTTTCTTCTTCTCATTCACAGGCAGCCGGATGTTTAAAAGGTAAAACTTATGGGCCACAGACCCAATTTCCATGAAAGGAAGGACATCGCATTCATAGTAACGGCCCTCATGCTCTGGGGTCTGGAAGAAGAGCAGAGGATTTGCGTCAGGGTCACTATTTCCAATAGATTGGCTCTGAATTCTGTTACCTTGGACCCATAACACCGATTTTTAAAAGCTAATAATAGAACCCGACATTTGAGGTAGAAAGCAGAAATACCTTCTGTCACCTAACACCTTTCTCGGCCGTTTAATCTTCATTAGAACCTCACATCTTACGATCTTGTCCACCAGGGCTACAAGAGTTTTTATCTGCAGTGTGTCGTCAGGGCCCTCCAATGCTCTGTGGAACAGTCAGCATCTTAAATGTTCAGGTGGAAGCTCTTGCTGAATCATTACACTCTTTAATGATAGCTAATTATTTTCCTGATTTTGGCCTGAGGGAAAGACTAGAAGAAGCTGAAAAATATTTTTATTCTCTTGTCAGGAGAAAAAAAGAAGACACAAGGAGGCCTTATATTTATGGATGGTAGAAACAGAATAAAGGTAATAATAAGATCAGTGGCCAGAGATACCCACTCAGAATTTTCTGCCTCCAGTGCTTCCTCACAGTCCAAGATGGCAGAAGGGAAGAGAAACTTTAATGAAAGAAAAATTTAGCCCAGTCTAGAAAAGCCTCTTGGACTTCCTGCCAATTTCAGAGATACTGTCCAGAGCACGGTGGAGGGAAATTGGAGAGTAGGGACACAGCTTTCTTTTGAGAACTAAATTCTGTTCTATCTTACCAAGACTCCCGCCTATATGCATCTGCTGACGGGTGGGGGCCAGGGGTAAATATGGGCATGTAGAGGCACGAGCTTCAGCAGGCAGGCACTTTCCCCTGATACAGAAGATGAAGGTCTGCCATCAATGTTCAGTTTCTATGTCAGCCTCAATGTTTACTTGGTACCTCTTGATCAAGTGATAGGGGAGATCTAATTGGTTGTTCCTTGGCCTGAATTTGCAAGACCTCCATAATTTGTGATAAATCTTCAGAGCAAAGATTCACTGAAGAAGTAAGAAGAAAGAAGATAACAGGAGTCTATATTCGAAGAGTGTGAAGGCAGGGGCTCTGCCCCTTCTGAGATCTTGGCTGGGGGCAAGGGTTCCTTACTGGACAGTCTGAGCTTAGAGTGCAGTAAACAGACCTTTGTACAGAGACAGACACACACTGTAAGGTGGAGGTGGGGAGGTGTGTCCCTCTCCTCTTTCCCACCATGGCAGACACAACCAACCAGTCGTCAGCAGTTTTTACCCCTAAGGTGTGAGTGGCTCTTGTCAGACACACCAGTTGATTAGAGTTGGCATGTGAGATTTTAAAAAAAAATGCTTCTGTAGAAAGAATGCTGCTTCTTTTTCAAACCTCAGCTGCAGGTCAGAGGATTCTTCCTATATTGATCATCTTTCTCTCCGCTCCACTCCTTTATCTCTTACACTTTCAAGTCAGGGAAGATGCAGGCTCTGCAGGTACCAGTGAAAATTCACTACAGGCTCTAATTCTCTAATTCGCCCTCGGATCAAGCTGCAGCGAGGAGGCTGATTATCCTCTGTGGTAACAGCAAGAGGACGGTTTCTGATTTGTTTCCAATCAGGGCCTGATTTTATTTATGGAAATTGAGAATTTGAGTGGGGAAGGGAACAAAACCTACTTAGTCTAACACCATCTGGTGTGTGTCTCGCCCAAGGTCTCAAACGTAGTAGCAGAACTGGGAGGAGGACATGGGCCCTGTCCAAAGGCAAGCATTGTGCTGTAATAAAGGTCCTGGACTCCAAGCCAGGAGGCTCTGATTCTTGTCCTGTCTCCCTTGCTGTGTACCTTGGACCACCCCCTGCCTCATGTGGCCTCAGTTTCCTCCTAAGTGAGAAAGTTAAGATGATCTCCAGGATCACTTCTAATCCCCCGCTATGGGTCTCTGGGTGTCTCACACTTTCCTGGCACTATGGAGTAACATGGCCACCCATGACACAAATTTACCTAAGTTTAAATTAAAATAGACACATTGGCGCCTGGGACACTGGCCCGACCTTCCTGTCTCAGAGACAAATTCGTTGTATCCTGTTAGAGACTTTTCTTCATGCACTAAAGTTCTGCCTCTGCCAGTATTTAGGGCAGGCATCCCCAAACTACGGCCTGAGGGCCGCATGCGGCCCCCTGAGGCCATTTATCTGGCCCCCCGCCGCCGCACTTCAGGAAGGGGCACCTCTTTCATTGGTGGTCAGTGAAAGGAGCACAGTATGTGGCGGCCCTCCAACGGTCTGAGGGACAGTGAACTGGCCCCCTGTGTAAAAAGTTTGGGGGCGCCTGATTTAGGGCATTTAAGAAGAAAGACTCCTCTCTTTCTTCTTCCCCCACCCCCACCTAGATCTCCCTCAACTCCAGCATGAGACTGGCTAATTAGGACAAATTACAGCAGGTGGCAACTTGACTTCTTTTTTTTTAAACTTCACAATCCACCAGGGAATCAAAAGCTTTAAAGCAATTTCTCATTTAATCTTGAGACTCAAGACTAAATTTCACTGCAATCAAAAAGCAGAGACTTGATGATTCATTTCCTTCATACCTTTCAAGGTTTAATATCTTTCTTGAAAGGGATCAACACATTCTAAAGATAATTAAGCAACCATCATAAGAAGCAGTTGCAGGCAAACACCCTTCTCCCTCCTGCTACTCAGTGCCCGCCGTGTGTATAAATAAGAGAAACGACTTTTCCCTTTTCTAAGGATAAAATTCTGGATCTGAAAGCCATCTAGCTTAGATATTCAACCAGTATTTCAAAGATGCAGTCAACTTGCAGAGATAGCTAGAAAGGTTTTAATTAATTTTCTCCATTGCATACAAAGATCTGAAAATGTTAGCTATTCCTCTCTCCTGCTTCCTCTAGTTTCTGTCTATCATTCATTTCTACCCACCAATGACTTTCTCTGGAGAACAGCCCTATATTTAGCACTCAGCAGAGGGTCTAGGGCAGTGGCTCTCAAACTTTATTAAGTTTAAGGTAATAAATTGAAGGCCTGTTAAAACAGATTTCTTGCTCCTACCCCCTGAGACTTTGACTTAATAGGTTTTGGGTGTGCCCTGGGAATCTGCCTTTCCTAAAAGCTCTCAGGTGATGCTGCACCTGTTAGTTCTCAGAGCATAATTTCTGTGGCTTTAGTCTAAGAAACCTGGGGAGGGAGACTCCCCTAGTGCTTCAGAAAACACTGCAATAGGTACTTGGGTTATAGGGTATAAGGTTTGCCCATGAGGGCCTTAGTTTATACCTTTTTTCCTAGTGACCCATCTGGCTAATCAAACATGTCCAAGATGAGATGTTAAATTATAAGGCCCTGCCTATGTTCATTGTATCATCTAGTCCAGGGGTGTCCAACATTTTGGCTTCCCTGGGCCACATTGGAAGGAGGAGAATTGTTTTGAGCCACACATAAAATATACTAACAATAGCTGATGAGCTAAAAAAAAAATCACAAAACAATCTTATAATGTTTTAAAAAATGTTTTAATGAATTTGCATTGGGCCACATTCAAAGCTGTCCTGGGCTGTATGTGGCCCGCAGGCAGCGAACTGGACAAGCTTGATCTAGGCCATACAAAGACTCCCAAGGTAGGTACTCTTACCTCATTTTGCAGAAGGAAAACTGAATTATGGGTTATGTAAGCTTAAAACTGAATTAAGGAAAACGGAATTAAGGATTATGTAAGCTTACCTGAGGTCACGCTGTCAGTGATCAAACCACCCAATCTTTTTCCTCTTTAGGAAAAAATGGCTAAGGCTGGGGCAATGTACTCAGAGGCTTCAACCGCGTATTTTTACGATTTCACAGGAAATCTTAATAACAGGCAAAAGCAAAGTTAGGAAAGGCCAGTGGTAGGAGATAGGAGGAAATAAAATGCTCCGTAGAGCAGGTATTACCAAAGCTGTTCTCATGCAAAGAAGTAAGGGACACACCTATGAAAAGTAAGCAAATCTTTCCAAATACCCGGGAACCAAGTAAAAACTCTGTTGGCTTAGACAGCAAGGGTCGTACCTTGGGAGATGTGAACGTGCATTTGAGTTTCCGCGGTACTCTCTCATGGGCCATTTCAGTCCACTCACCAAACGCATCATCACGGTAAGCCAGGGAAACGTCCATGGAAACTTCCGCATTTTCTCCTGCAAGAGAAAAGATGCAATTTCAGAAATGGCCTTTGGAAAGACATTTCAGAAACAGCTCAAAAAATCTGTATAGGCTCTGCCATGGAAACCAGTAAGACAAAAGAGAAATATTAATTTCTATCCAACTCCAAACCTGTAGGCTTAAAAGTCATTGGATGAAAGTCTAAGGCAAGTGTTGGGTCCCCTCTCGTGACCACTCTGCCAGAGTCAAGAGCTTCCATTTAAACACTTCCAGACACAGGGGCCTCACTCCCTCCGAGGGAACGCAGATGGTCACATCTCATCCTCCCGTAACTTGTACCACTGGTCCTAGGTCTGCCTGTAGAAGCCACATGGAAGGTGAGTCCTTCCTTCTTCCATAAAAAGTACCTTAACGCTCTTGAAAACCATAGCACATCTACCTGTGTCTTCTTTCCTCTCTGATAAATGTGACCAAATTTTTCAGCCACTCCTCAGACATGTCCCCCTGGGGCTCCCCTTTGGTCACAATTTGGTCTCTAAACATCCTTCTAAACTTATTCCCAAAAGCTCTCAAATATCGGATCTGCTACTTCTCCAAAAGTCAATATCCCTTCAGTGTGGATGAAGTTAATGTTAAAGGCAAAATGTTTTTCCAAAATTAAAGACTTATACACAGATAGGAATATAATAATAAATACATAATTGCACAAATAAATGTTCACACATACTTCCATAACAGTAGGGACTGGACCACAAACGGGTTTAACTCACCACAGAACTCATTAAGGAGATTAGATTAATAAAACATTGTACCTATTAATTTTGTCTGTTTTATACTATGATGAGCAAGTTCAAGAACAGAGAAGTCTTAATGAGGAAAAAAAACAAAGCATAAATCGCAGAAGGTCATCCTGCCTATGTTCATTATCTCACCTAGTCCAGGGTGTTCAATCTTTTGGATTCCCTGGTCCACACTGGAAGGAGAAGAATTGTCTTGAGCCACATATAAAATACACTAACAATAGCTGATGAGCTAAAAATAATAATAATAATAATAATCACAAAATAATGTTTTAAGAAAGTTAGTGAGGCCGGGCGCGGTGGCTCAAGCCTGTAATCCCAGCACTTTGGGAGGCCGAGGCGGGTGGATCACGAGGTCAAGAGATCGAGACCATCCTGGTCAATATGGTGAAACCCCGTCTCTACTAAAAATACAAAAAAGTAGCTGGGCATGGTGGCACATGCCTGTAATCTGAGCTACTCAGGAGGCTGAGGCAGGAGAATTGCCTGAACCCAGGAGGCAGAGGTTGCGGTGAGCCGAGATTGCGCCATTGCACTCCAGCCTGGGTAACAAGAGCGAAACTCCGTCTCAAAAAAAAAAAAAAAAAAAAGAAAGTTAATGAATGACTGGAGATCCAGCCATCACTAGAGTTATGGAAATGAACACAGTTTTAGGCTCTGGCTATTCAGTCTTGAAGAAGTCTCAGTATCCAGGCACCTGAGTTTGCTCATCTAAGTAACACCTACCTCCTCAAAGGCTATGTCAAGGATTAAAAGTCAAGTTAGTGAAAGCATTGTATACTGCCTAGTAAGCAGTAGGTGCTTAATAAATGCCTACTCAACCTGAACACACACACACATCACAGGGAAACAAATAGGAGTAACTGCCCTCTGAAAAAGCAGAGCTTTTCTAGCCACTGGTCTACGGTGGCTTGAAGCTGACATGGCAGCGTGGCAGATCCCTGGTTATCAGAAGAAATCTACGAAGAGGAAGAGACGATCCATGGAAGAAGGAATTTGAGGCCATTCTGATACAGAGGAGACCCTCAATGAACATCAGGACCCACTATTCTATTATTATTATTATCATTTTTACCCCCAGTTAAACATGGTGAATTGGCCGCTGCGTTTTCCTCCTGAAATTCCACAGAATAAAGACAAAGACAGTAAAGAAAAGCAAAACATATTAAATCACAGGGGAAAAAACTAACTGTAAAGACATAAGCAGACTAGAGTTTCAATTTTTTTTTTTTTTTGAGATTGAGTTTCGCTCTTGTTGCCCAGGCTGGCATGCGATGGTGTGCTCCTGGCTTACCCCAACCTTCACTTCTAGGGTTCAAGTGACTCTCCTGCCTCAGCCTCCCAAGTGACTGGGATTACAGGCATGTGCCAGCACACCTGGCTAATTTTATATTTTTAATAGAGACAGGATTTCTCTATGTTGGTCAGGCTGGTCTTGAACTCCTGACCTCAGGTGATCCGCCTACCTCGGCTTCCCAAAGTGTAGGGATTACAGGCATGAGCCACTGTGCCCGGCCTCAAAATTTTTTTAAGAGAAAAAAAAAATACATGAAGTAGGGTTTCCTGACAGCCACAGCCTACACTCTTACAGAGGGGATATTCTAGACGAGTGAGCCAATATGTCTGCAGGAACCTGAAGCCACTCAGAATTTCAAAGTGCCAGGGGCTGCAGAAGGCAGAACAAAGCATGGCACTGACAATGGGGTGACAGGGTCAAAGTCTGCACACAAAACGGCTGGACCTCAGTTCTCCCACATCTTCCCATCTCTGCGCAGTCCAAGGACAGACTGGACTTGAGGACACCAGGGCAATACACAGACCCAGGGCTGGATGTGGGGAAGAGCAAGGGTCTGTAGGAGAAACTCCCAGCTTGGCAGAAGCAATGCTCAGAGTTGGTATCTCCCCTTGGTCAGGGACCAAGCTGGCTACAACTTCTCCCCACTTAGTAGCCTCAGTGGTCAACAGAAAGAATCAGCCAGAGCTTCCATGGAGTCCAATCTTAGGCAATAAAGTACATCCTACTTCTAACACTGAGAGTAGCAACTGGGACTTTCAACTGTATTGGAAAGGGTGCTTGGAGAACCACAAGGGTACAAACACGAAAAGCTGTAAGAAGGTCATCAGCTCACATATAGGCTACGAATAGCTCACATGTATGAGACTATGTTCTCCTTGGAGCCATAGGTTCAGAACAACACTGGCCTTAGACACAGGCAAGAGGAGCCTTTGAAGTTTGGGCCCCACACTTTTAAAGGGTCCCACTCTGTCAGCTGTTCACTATTTCTTTTTTTTTTTTTTTTTTTTTGAGACGGAGTCTTACCCTGTAGCCAAGCTCGAGTGCAGTGGCGTAATCTCAGCTCACTGCAACCTCTGCCTCCTGGGTCTAAGAGATTCCCTTGCCTCAGCAACCCAAGTAGCTGGGACTACAGGCATGTACCTTCACGCCCAGCTAATTTTTGTATTTTTAGTAGAGATGGGGTTCCACCACATTGGCAAGATGATCTTCATCTCTTCACCTCGTGATCCACCCACCTTGGCCTCCCAAAGTCCTGGGATTACAGGCGTAAGCCACTGTGCCCAGCCAGCTGTTCCCTTCTTTATAGGACAAGAAGACTCCCAAGTGAAGAGGATATGTATACCCAGGGCCTACCAACCCCGTCACTTCTAGACTATGCTCCGAGATTCTGCATAGACAGTTCTGAACTCTAATCTTACTTCCAAGGTCTGTGTGGCCTCTTTCCATATCTGGCTTCCCAAGAGGAACTAGACAACCACTTGTGTGCTCTTGGGAGGGGTGGGGGTGAAAAGGCTATTTGTTGGAAGGCATGAACAGAGCTTGAGCTTGGAAGTTAGGGTGTCCATACACAAGCATGCAAGCCTCCTCTCTTTATGGGATGGAGCCAGAAGTGGGGAGAAAAGGGGTGTAGGGGCCCACACTTCTTGGCCAGTCACATTTTGGCACAGAATTCCAAGTTGTTCACGAATCCTCAATTCAAACCTGACCATTCAGTTTATGATGTAGGTAACTCATCATCAATGAGCTTGTACTTGGCTTACCAGTTTGCTGGCCTGATTGACCACTTTTAAATATTTAGACACATGACAGGCATGCCTTCATTCAAACTCTTTCCCCAAGCCCCACATATGTTTGAGGTGGGCCTGGTTCAGAGCAGCCTCAGAGAGACAAAGCGCGATAAGATTGCTTCCTTGCCTGGTCCCAGCTTCAAAACTTATTCGCTCTATTAGGGATCCCAAAGGAAAAACTGTTTTAAAATATGTAGTTTAAAACAGTTACTGCAAACAGTATTTTAGTGTACAGTTACTACATATTAAGATCCCATGGTTTCTGTGCTTTCATGTAAATTACCTCATTTAATGTTCCCAACAATTCCATGAAGTGGACATGAATACTGCCTTTTAATTAATGAGTAACGTGATGCCCCCAGATCTTAAGGAACTTGTATAAAGTCATTGAAATTGCCTTAAAATAAAATCACTTTTTTTTGTATTGCTTAAAGAAAACTGGCTAACTTGTGATAAAAGAAGCCCCTCAAAGCAGTCACACAATATGAATATGCTAAGTCTTTAATAAGAGACAGAGCTCTCCTTCCTCAGAGGTTAACATGCACCAGCCTTCTTCAGGCCTCACATCCATCATGGGAAGAAGATGTTATAAAAATTGCCAGAGAATATATGGCTAGTAAACAGGAAAACTTCAGTCTGGATCACATGAGGACCACACTGCACTCTCCTACCTTTGTGGGTGAAAACAAACAACAAACTAACCAAAAAACACAGAATTCAAAAGAAACTTACAGCTGAATCAAGCAGACTTGGTCAAAGAGCCAGGCAACTCAGACTAAACACCTTTCCAGCTTTCTATAGGAGAGAAACAGGAAGTGTTCCTGGGGGGCTGTAAGTATAGCTCATAAGAATGTCTGGAATTTTCTAATCTCAGCTTTCTAAAGCCTTCTTCTATTGGTTGTTAAATTTATAGCATGTTCTGCTGCCTTCTCGAGTTATCATCTCCTTACTCCCTGTGCAATCTGAAGCAGAGGTGTTATTCCTGTGTTTGAGGTGAAGATGCCAAAACTCAGAAAGCCCTGCCCCTAGAAATACCAGACTGAGGACCCTGGAGCTTCATAGCCTGTAGTCTCATAGCATCCTGCCATCTTTTATGATATACATAAAAAATAGAAACCACAGGGAGAATGGCCTGTTCAAGTGACCTTCACGAGACTGTGGTATCACTCCCCACCCCCAGATAGAGAGCAGGCATGAGGTAGCATAGGTCAATCTTAGCAGACATGTTCCTTACCTGTTGCGATAGGACTTAACGCCTAGAATTTTGTGATTATTTTACTAGTTACTGCATGAAAAATGCTTAAGACAGAGCAGAAGGCATGAAGGGTAAGGTATTGTTGTTGTCATTTTATTAGGGAAGTGAAACTCTTATACTTATCCTTAATTCAAAAGAATTACCAGGTTTCAGGAACATAGAGCTTCCCTCTATGAATCCATAATCCAAACCTAGATCGCAAAACTCAGAAACAGGAAAGCACTAGACAGAGGAACACAGTAAAACTGCTAAGCGGGTCGCCTGAATTGTTTTCTCTTCTGCTGCCAATGGACTTGGAAATAAAGTTCAGCATTAATGACGATGTTGCATTTAATAAAACACTGGTTTCGTGACTCCTGGGATACTGCGTGGGCAATACTTCCCCCTCCACACCCCGGAGATAATGAAGGTGAAGAATCCAATTTGAACTCCCTGGGAGAATGGCAGGAAGGCTAAGCTACATTTGGCACTGGAGAACCTTCCCTATAAAACAAGGACACTGGTTATACCAGTTTCATGGGGTACAGTGGTAAGGTATCAGCATAGGGCATTTGGAGATTTGAAATCCATAGTTTTCCATACCTGTACTATGCCAGCAGCTTTGGTATAGAAGTCCATAGGTCCTATGGGCTAACCAAGCTTCACATTTCTCAAATAGCTTTGGAGACATATTTTGGTTGGGTGGAGAATTCACTCAAAATACTCAGAGGAAGGGAAGTGTGGAAAGGCACTGTAGTTTGTTACACTTACTATTTCCACCCTGTTATGGGGGTAGTTTCCCCTATGCTCTAGGGTTCCATAGGATCAGACCTAGACTGTAAAGTGTCATTACAGGCAGAGAGATCCATACCTTTCCACACTGGGAATCATCAACTAGTTGTATCCTTAGGAAGTCTGTCTCTATACCAGTTATACTGCCCTGCCCTGCTTGCAAAACGCACAGCCAATTAGCTTTTCTACAGGCAAGTGGACAGTCAGAGAGAAGAGCAAGTCCCTTCTATAAACCCCAAACAATGGCGATGGTTGGGGGAAGGGGGTTGGAAATAGCTAGGAAAGAAGTCTAGTGTCCCCAAGAAATCTAGGGCAGCTGCTCTTAATGTAAGAATGGTCCCTGGGGTAGGGACGTGGGGAGAAGAAGATGCAATGAAAGGCCACTAGAACCTTAACTGAGGAAGACATTAGAATGCTTCTCACCTTCTGCACACCTTCTCTACACCTTCTATATTTGAAACAGGTCTTTGCCAGCCAGGATAGTAGAAAGTGTACACACTGGGCACCAAATAGATCTGATTTTGAATTCTACTTTTCTGGTTTTCCGCCTGAACAACCTTGATAAGTCTCAGTTTCCACCTCTGCGGTATGGAAACACTGGGAATGATTTTATGGTTGTCACAAGCTTTTAGGTTCCTAGAGACACTGTGACTTTCCTGAGCCTTTGCCCTGGGAAAAAAATTAAAGAGGTTTCAATGCTCATGTGCGCTCCCACATTCCATAGGGGAGCTGCCAATCACCAGGGTTTGTTTGGGTAACCTCAGAAAGAGGCCGCAGAGATGAACCTCCTCCCAGCCTCTGGCAGACATATAATCTGAGGTTATTTATGCCAGCATTCCTTCCCCAATAAAAAACTCTCTGACCTGGCTTGTATTTTTCTTGACGCTTTCAATTAAGGAAATAACAAAACCAACCCTGTCTTATACATGGTTAGGTCTGGCAAAAATGGACTCAGCTAATTATAAAGTTGGCCCTAGCTGTTTTCTTAAGATGCCCTACAGGCCTGGGTGTGAGTGGTTATAAAAATGAATGAGTACAATTATTTTGCAAACCAGCCTAACAGTTTAGTTCACATCGCCTCTCTCATCTTTCCTCGTCATACCAAGCATTTGAATGGTGGAGAATTATTTTCACATGTAAGAAGACATATTTCTAAGCACTGAAAAACTGATTCCTTGCTGTATTCTGATGTATTATCATCTGGCTGAATTCACATATCTGTCTATGGAACATGACGAGGATAAGGGAGAATGGTACTCACATTAGGTTCTCTTCAAAGTGACATCCAGTTAGAAAACATCCACTTACCCCTATTGCAACCAAGGTTACTACTGCTTAAAGGCTATACCACTGAGAAAGTAAGCAGAGACATCATTGCTTTTTAAAATAAATAAATCTGAAGTACCACAGAATATAGACAAATACATGTCCATTGGTGTTCACCTGGTCTGAGAGTAGCTCTTCACCCATCTAACTCAAAACATTCACCCTGAAGGATTTCATCTGCTCCTGGGATGCAAGTCAACCTCTCCAGTCCAGATTTCCCTCCTGAGATTCAAATCTGCATGTTCACTTTTCGCCAATCCAAAGCACCAAATTTGGTCAACTCCACTAGGTGTCTTCCAGATATATGCTCCTCTCTTGCCTCACCAATACACCCCTTGTTCAGGCCACCATTATCTCCAGCCTCCATGACGAAAACACCTTCCCTGTTCCTAATTTTCACACTTCCTGCTGGAGAAATGATTTCTGAAACACTTTCAATGCCTTTATACTGTCTTCAGCACGACGTCAAAACTCCTTACACAGCATAGTTGGCTAAGATGTTATGTAGCAGTCTAGGTTTTAGTTCGATGACCGTTCACTACTCCTTTTACTCAGGATGGCCACTTCAAATACAGCTCCTCTCCCCTCCTGCCTTGGAAGACAAGTAAGAGCTCAGCTTTGGAGACAGACAGTCAGGGATCACAGCCTACCTTCGCCACTTGGTGCCTGTGCAATGTTGGGAAAGTCACTAAATGTCTCTATCTGTCAGATGAGGATAACAGTAATGGTGATGCCCTTCTCCTATGACTGTGAGGAGTAAATGAGATCATACATGCCAAGCACTCAGCACGGGCCTGGCATACAGCAGGCACTCAGCCAATGCTGGCTGCTATTTCAAGGCTGTTACTCAAGGTTATCTACACCTGCTGTATTCAGGGGTCCCCACAATCACACCAGATTTTAAAGGGATGCCCCCTTTGAGAGGGTGAATTATAAAAGTCTTCTTTATCTGGGCTGCAGACAGTGCTTGGCATCCCCAGTCATGCCAGACTAACTCCTACTCATCTTCTGGAATTCCCCCCAGATTTATTCTCGCCTTCCTTTACCCACCCGAACTCAATGTAGCACCCCTCTTTTTACTCCCACAGCACCCTGTTCACCCAGCAGTGTGACACTTACTCTCCATGGTGTTTCTACCTGACTACTTATCCCCATCTCTCTCCCTTCCCATCTCCTATTTAAGCTGAGTTTCTAAAAGCCAGGGACTGCCTCAGTCATGTTCACAGTTACATCATTCCTGTTTTTATACAAAAGATATTCATTAAATATTTACTAAACTAATGATTATCATCCTTCTTTCTCCAAATAACTCTTACAACCCTAAACGTCCTGTCGCTCTACCACCAAAAACAAGTGGTTTGCTCTATATTGGTGACAGTCAACACTTTCTTTCCCCACCACCTGTCTGGTTACTCCTACTCCCCGCAGCCCCCTGCATGCACACTCCTGAAATCCCTGCTGCTGGATGGACCACCCAACTCTATTTTTGCTTCCGGCAAATATTTTTAAGCACCTACTGGTTTCCTCGCACAAGAGTGGAGATAAAAAGGCATATAAGGCAAAGTCATTGCCCTTAAATTGTTTACGGTAAAGTGGGGAAGGCAGGTATATACATAAATAAGCATAATTTCATGTGGTTTGTATTGCATTCAAAGTATATATGATGTATACAGTCAGCACAAAAAGATCAAGAGTTCTGAGAAGGTCAAGAAATGTAGCACAGAAGACACAATCTTCTGGCTCGCTCTCCTGAGAAGAGGTGAGTATTTACCAATGAATCGAAGGATAGGAGTTCACTGGGCAACAAGATAGGTGAAGGCATTACAGGCAGAGGAAGCCCCATGTCTAAAAAGCCACGTAAGCACAAAATAGCAGGGTGCAGTCAGGGAAAGCAACTAATTCAGTATGGCAGGGAATGCGAGAGGGAGTGGAGGGAACAGGGAAGGCTGGGGAACAGGAAGGGTCTGATGACAAAGGGAAGAAGCTTGCACTAAGCATTGCGGCATGTTGTTTAGAGGATATTAAAGCAAAGAGGGAGATTCTGGCAGCTGCGTGGAAGACAGACTGGGATTTGGGGGCAGTGGCTAGAGAGATATCCTAAGGAAACTGAGGCCCACTGCTGACACAGTTCTCAGTGTGCTTAAGATGATTTAATCTTGTAGAAAATACTGCCAGAAAGATATTTTCTAAGGAATCTGTTTACCAAGGAATCTGAACCCATCGATGAACCAAGCTTTTGCTAACAAAGCTAGAGCACTCAGAACCATCCAAGCTGGCAAGTGTTAAAACACTGGGAAGCAAATGTGGCAACAGCACTTTCCTATTTGACCATAATCAACATCAATGTGGAGAGAAAACAAACCTGACAGCCAAGGGAGGAAAACACACAGTGGGTTTCTTTGCTTTCTCTCCAGGACACTGTCAGTACACAGAGCATTTAGAATAGCTGATTTGATCGCTGTGAAAATCTACCTGCGTGCCTCCCTCCCTCCTTCCCTCTCTCTCTCTCTGAATGCAATTAGAGAAGAGAGCTTCATTCACACTGCATCTAAAAATAGACGATGGCAGAGTTCACAGACTGACAGCTGCATTCTCATACAGTAACCAGGAAAGGAAAGGGATGACTAATTTAACTTAACAACTTCCAAAACAAACAGTGCAGAGGGAGTTCAGGATAAAGAGAAAACACGCAGGTCAGTTCTTCAAAGAGCTAGAAGAGGGATGGGGTCACTCCATGGCAGATTATTAGTCCTCCCAAAATCCTGACGAAGCCAGCCAAGTATTTTGCCCAGATCTGCCCAGAGTCTTTCAGACAAGCTGTGGCAGATGAATCGCTACAGAGACTCGGGCAATATCAGGCAGCAGGGCCAGGACTTTCCCTGCTGACTTCCTCATACATCCCCTGGACACAAGTAAGCTAAGCAGGGTCAAGACATTTTTCTAGGCAAGGTAAATCAATGAGTTTTTTTTTTCCCCTTCACCATATCTAAATTATACTCTGCCTAGCCTGGGGCATTTAAAAAAAAGTTATCCAGGAAATAAACATGCATAAGGGGCAGAAACCAGGTGTCTAAAAGAAGCAAACCATTTCTTTCCCTCCCCTCAGTCCTGAAATGTTTTCCGTTTTCCTCCTTAGTCTGCCTTGCCCAGGGAGGGGATTATGGTTGGGCTTCAAAAGAAACAAGGGAATAATGCCTGTGGACGGGAAGGTGATTCTCTCTGCAGCTCTCCCACAGCCCCGTGTTGGCTCTCAGTGCTGCTGCCAGCCAGCTAATGTCAGATCACGGCACCCCAACATTCCCTCACCACATACCTCCATCGCCCTGGTGACTAAGCTGTTTCAACAGCTGTGTTATTGCTGGAGTCAGGCCAGTGTTATTCACATGGAGTATTTGTTTCATATGTCTTATGTGGGAAATTATTGCACTCCGGCTTTGGGGTTCTATTTGAAGATAAGGTCCTCCTCTTCATCGGTCAGCCAGGACATTCCCCAAGTTGGGCTCCGGGAGACAATGGGACAATATTCTACTGCCACCCGGGGTTCCAGATAAAGAAGGTAGATGAAGCCTAAGTCTGTGTGAGAGAAAAGGAATCATAATGGAAAACCATGACCCTTGGTGGAGCCTCGGAATATCTCTGCTGCTCCTCCCTCAATAAAAGCCACCCACAACAAAGGAGTGGTAAGCTCGATTCCCTTTCTGCTCTTCCTCTGCAGCCATGTCCCTCAGCCTTTCCCTTACAATCATTGCTCTTCGTTTCGGGTGATGCTAGCACCATTGTGTTGGTTTCTACATGCATCACTCCGCACACCGGCCCCTGAATGCTACCTCCTCCCTCAGCCCCGGGCTTTTCCTATCTCATCAAGTGGTTTATGACATTGATGTTCACATTATGTAGGAAGCAAGCTGGGTCTGCTGGCCTGGCGATCTCCACTACTCCACATCCTCTTCTGAGTGTGAGTGACGTAGGGGCTCCGTTACTAACTGCTGAGTAAATCCACCCAAACTCCCTTATATGGAGGGACAACTGGGAAAAGGAAAAGACAGTACATCTATGAGCCTATGTCCCGAGGGTGGGATTAATTTCTATTTCTAGCCCATTCTAGGCTGAATCTCCACCCAAGAGCCCCACTGGCCTGCTCTCCCTCCGAAGTTCTCACCAAGAGCAATCTGGCACCATTTTATGATGCTGAGAAGATCTCAGAAATGTGTTTTCTGATAAATGAAGTATTTTTAAAAGAACTAAAACAATGATTCCTAAAAGCTCACATTTTTGACTGCCTACTATGTGAAGACATTTCACCCACACAGATGCCAGCCAGATAGAAGCCATCATAGGCAATCTCAAAGTGAGGAAACTGAGGCCCATGGCCATGCTACCAAGATGAGAGGGAGGCAGAATGTGAACCCAGGTTTGCCTGACTCAGCAGCTCTGGTACTTTCCCATGATGTTTCTGAGTCACGGTGTAGGAAAGTTAGGAGACTCGCTTCTTGTTCTAGAAAGGCCAATATTTAGTCATACAATTTGAGTAAGTCACTTTCCATAATGTATTATTTCATGAAATACTATAGTTGGATCATAGGCTTACTAAGATTCTTTCTAGTTCTAATATTTCATGAATGTAGAAACTGAAAACACCTCCAGCTGTTTACTGCCTTCTATATAAGGCACTGAGGCCAAAACAAAGAACTATAAAACCATTCCTGTCCTCAGGGAACTTATCAACGAGTTTGACTGACAAGGGATAACAACTAGAGTTTGACTAATAGAAGAGTTAAACAATTAACAAATACAAAAACACCGGAGAACCAGACTACAGGACAGTGCTTGAGAAATAACACCACGTAACGGCATAACTATACAAGGAGAAAAGTAGATTTCAGCAACGCTTACACCTCTAACCCCAAAAATACGTCTGTGCTGCCAGCAGAAAGAGACGAAGAGACAAAAAGCGCTTGCAGCAAAAGCCAGCTACTAGAAGGGATCCTGCCTGTTTCACAGGAAAGCTTTGTTTCTGACAAGTTTCGTAAAGGAAAAAGTAGGCTAGAACAAGCTTTTTTATTTCCAACCCACCTTTTCTTCGTTCCCATGAATGAGGAGGGGATACAAATGAGAGCAGGCAGCCAGGGACAAAAATAATATGGCTGGTGGTTCCTGACCTCTTGGATTCCTGCCAACAGAGAAGCCCGAGAGGCAACATTTAATTGTGGAAAAACCAGCCTGGCTCTCCTCTTATCTTTTTCCTCTGTGACTTAAACCCACAATTACTGGCAACCCCTAGATTCCGAGTCACTCAGCTGGTGGTGGCAGCGATGGCCGTGTCTGTAGCTGAAAAGCAAAAGGGAGTCGGATTTTACCTGCCTCGGAAGCCGGCCCCATGAGCACAGCCCTAACCCAGCTTTACGACTTCTCCCATTAAAAGGTTCACAGATGCCCTCCCGTCGGGAAAACCACCAAGTGAGAAGTCCAGATGGGAAAAAAAGAAATACAATTTTCAGCTGCTGTATAATTCAAAGGACAAGCTACGAGCCTCAAATCCTGAATTCCACATTTTATTTCAGCACTAGAGAAGTGATTTTCAATTCCTTTTCTTAAGGATCAAACTCCAAATTTCTTAGCTGGTCATCAAGGCAACTCATCTCCAGCCCCTCTGTCTTTCAGCAGCTCATCTTTCTTCTCTAATATGGACACTTTTCTGTAGCCCAACGTATGGGCCTACTGTCCTTTGCACACGACATGTTATTTCAGAGCATTTCATGGTAGAAAAATATGGTCTTAGTCCTCACTTTCTCACCTACAAATCACATGACTTTGGAGAAGTCACTTAACTTCCATAATTTCATACTTGTTAAAACTTAAAACTTGTTCTTCAATAATACCCTCACAGAGAACAGTACAGATTTAACCCTGAACATTTAGCATTGAGCATGCATAGGAGATGCATAATCAACATTTCCTTCTCTCTACCTAATGCCTTTACTGAATTACCTTCATCCAAAAGAATGTTCCCATTGCTAACTCTCGTCCTGCTCTTCCCTCCACTCTTCTGTTTTCTAAGAGATTGTCTCCCATACACCTCTGCTCCCATCTTAACATTCCTCCATTTCAAAATATTTTAATTTACATGTTGCTATGTTTATAGTCAAAAATAATTAAATCATGCTGGTGGGCACATTCTCCTAAAAATGCTAAGAATTTCCCAAATCTTCTATTTGAAGATGTTCTCCAATTGCTACAGTGCTGATCAGCATGCTGTTTGGTACTCATGGGGCGTAGCCTCATTGGGATTCATAAACCTCTGAATTCCATGGACGAGCTTCAGGGTTTCCATTGAAATATAAATGCTAAATGTGCAAATAGGGTCTATGCACATTTTTCTCCCAAGGTTAAAGTTCTTGACCTGAAGTTAATAACCACTGTCCCAAAGTAATGAAAGGCCCGTGGCTAACATCCACTGGGCCTTTGTTCTGAACACTCAGCCCTGCCACCTAAGTTTCGGGGCTTCCCTGCTCTCTCTGGAACACGATTCCTCCTCTCTATTCAAGTCCAGGAATAATAATTACTCACTCTTTATTTTATTTTATTTTTTTGAGACAGAATCTCACCCAGGTTGGAGTGCAGTGGTGCAACCTCCTGGGCTCAAGTAATCCTCCCACCTCAGCCTCCCAGGTAACTGGGACTACAGGCATATGCCACCGCACCCTGATAATTTTTGTATTTTTTGTAGAGACAGGTGCTGGGAATGTGTCAGACCCCTTGGTGGTAACCAAACAGCCCAAGCCTCTGGAAGGACTGGCAAAATCTGAGACATTTGAAGCTGTGGTTGATATTTTGTTTACTGTGTTATCTTCAACTTAGTTTGCCTGAGATGAGTTATTTGCTTTACTGTACTTGTTATGCTCTATACTAATCATACTTGGCAACACAAAGAATAGTGTGAAAAGTTAAAATGTGGCTTGTAACTTTGGCTCTGCTGAGCTGTTCCTGTAAAAACAGGAACTCTGTGTAAAATACAAACCACATAGCCTGACTGCTGGAGAGAGATAACAGCACATAGTAAGCGTCTCATTGCAGAGAGCCTATAAACAGACGTGTTTAATGCTCAGATTCCTTTCCCAGGAAAGGCATGTTAACTATAGCCCTGGAAAGGGAATACGACCCATGACCCTTATGGAGAGCCTATAAAGGGATGCATGGGGGGCGTCTGCTTTGTGGGAAACCTCTGTGGTGGAGATAAGAATGTTAGTAAAAGTCTTTTTTCTCCCACTGTTCCTCCAGGCCTGCAGGTCTTCCAATAGACAGGGTTTCACTACATTGCCCAGGCTGGTCTCAGACTCCTGACCTCAAGCAATCGACCCGCCTGGGCCTCCCAAAGTACTGGGATTACAGGTGTGAGCCACTGCACCTAGCCAACTATTTACTTATATTGAGCATTTACTATATGTATCCAGCACTTACTAAGCAAAAGTTTCACATATACTATTCTAGTTCAATCCTTAAAACAACCCTATAAAGGTAGTACTACTATTATCTCTATTTTACAGGCAAGGAAAATGAAGTGTACAAGGAAGTTTTAAAAAATCCTTGCCAAGGGTTGCATCATTTATAAGCAGTAGGCCAAACACTCATAGTTTATGATTCAGCCCAAATACTCTGGCTTGAAATCACTGAACCCAGTGCTGGAGGTGTCTACTCAAGCTCTTCCACTTCCCAGAAAAGAAATAAGACTGCCCTTGGACTGTTTCTTTGCCTTCACATTGTAGGTGATCACAGATTCCAACATCTTTAAAACCCCACCTTTGACTCAATCAAAACATTTCCTTTTCTGTGAGTTAATCATCTCCCTTTCTATGATTATGTACTCCTTTGGGTACTTAATGTACTGAACACGTTGTAATTTTTTTTTTTTGAGACAGAGTTTCACTCTTGTTACCCAGGCTGGAGTGCAATGGCGCGATCTCGGCTCACCGCAACCTCCGCCTCCCGGGTTCAGGCAATTCTCCTACCTCAGCCTCCTGAGTAGCTGGGATTACAGGCACGCACCACCATGCCCAGCTAACTTTTTGTATTTTTAGTAGAGACAGGGTTTCACCTTGTTGACCAGGATGGTCTCGATCTCTTGACCTCGTGATCCACCCGCCTCGGCCTTCCAAAGTGCTGGGATTAGAGGCACGTTGTAATTTTTAAATCCTCTCTCCATGAATTTGACTGTGAGCTCGTAATTATTTTGAATACACATGGAGTGTTTACTGTGCCTGGAATTTTGCTAAGTATAAGGGCATAACAATGAACAACAACACACTGTTCCTGCCTTTAAAGAATTCAATCTTAGGCTAGGCGTGGTGGCTCATGCCATAATCCCAGCACTTTGGAAGGCCGAGGCAGATGGATTACACGGTCAGAAGTTTGAGACTAGCCTGACCAACATGGTAAAACCCCGCCTCTACTAAAAATACAAAAATTAGCTGGATGTGGTGGCACACATCCATAATCCCAGCTACTCAGGAGGCTGAGGCAGGAGAACTGCTTGAACCTGGGAGGCGGAGGTTGTGGTGAGCCTAGATCACACCACTGCACTCCAGCCTGTGTGACAGAGCGAGACTCCATCTCAAAAAAAAAAAAAAAAAAAAAAAAAAAGGAATTCAGTCTTGAAGTATAGAGAAAACTAAACAAAAGAGGGTAATGATGGCTTCTGAAATTGTATTATGAAGAATAAGGACTTATCTATGTTTCTTATATACTGAGCAAAATGCTAGCATGTAGTACAAGCCCCCCAAATGCCTATTGAATGAATGAATGAAGTTGGGAAGGGGTTTTCAGATGTTAGACTGCTAAACTGAAAGATCTACCATTCCATCATGAAACTCTTTGAGGTTATTTATACACTGACTCACCTAAAAACTGCTTCCTGTGTTGGTGTCTATGATACATTTTTTAATGTCAGACTAAAAATACACTTCCAGTACACCAACCCTGTCTGCCTACCTAAGGAGCAGAACTGAACACAAGGTCACATGTAACAAAAAAGAAAATTCACTCATTTCAACACTTAGCTCACCCTCTAACAAGAGCATCTGTCCTGACTGAGCCCTGTCTTCTAGAATGGTTTTCACTTGAGGGTCTCTGAAGTCATCTATTTACAAAACCAAAGGGATACCAATGAGATTTTTTATAAAGCCAGAGAATCTTAAGTGAGTCATGGACTCTCAACTTCAGAGAGTTAGAGTAGATGGGACCTTAGGGGTCATCTAGTATAATTTCCCACTCAGAACAGGAAGAACTCCATAGCACTATCAATAGACTCATGGTGGGATCAAGGCACGAGAGTCCTAACATCATGTACATTCGTAGCCTCTCGACTTCCCAGCTGGGAGACTGGAAAATCATGTAAACTCTCTCATCCTCAGTGTCTCACTCTGCCGCATAAAATTGTTCAGATGATCAGATGAAATAAAAGTTGTCTTAATCTGCGAACATTTGTTTGCAACTAACAAGATTTCACCCCTACTAACTTAACGAGAAATCAGCTGAAGGGATACAGGAGTGCTTTGGGAAAATCAAGGACTGAAAATGCTGACAAGCTGGAGGGTCTGAAACCAGGAACAGAAAGCCATCAAGAGTAAAGTCATCTCTGGTAGTCTATTGTAATTACACCATTAGTCTTCATCTCCATTTACCTCTTTGCATCTGGTCTTCCCACTCAGCCAGCCAACAACCACAGCTTCTCCGTGCACGTGTTGAATGAGGACTGTCCAGGTGGCTCTCATGGCTTTTCACTTTAAGTGCTAATAAAGGCAGACCTCAGATTACTGAAACCCAATTTCTTACAAGAGAGAATTTGATTGCTTCCCCTTTGGCCAAGGGCCCATTGCTAGTCTGATCACCTGTGTCATGGGGACTGATCATGTGGCCAGTTGCCTTTTCAGTAGGGATGGTGGAACCCGCTGAGGGAGAGGGGGAGTTAGGCCAAGTTCAGGCCAAAGTGACTGGCAACAAAGACAAGCAACAGCATCTCTAGTGCAATAGTACTTTGTAAAGAAAGCACTGCCCCATGCCCGCTTTCACTGTGGTCATTCTTATAATCCTCACCAACCATCTTCTGCTTGACCACTACCAGTAACAGGCTGCTCACTACTGGCAGAGGCAACCTCTTAACTGGCAAACGACGTCAACATTAGAACTCCTTGCTATGTGACAGCAACTTCTTTTAAGCTACTAAACTGAAATATTTGTAATCTTCCCCCAAACCTTACCTGTAATGAAGGCATAATCTTGCATGTTAGGTCAAGCCTGGGCTTTTCTTTCTAGTCAAAATGTGAATAATGGGCAAAGCAAGAAAGATTGATTCACGATACAATTATTTTAGAAAACAACCTAGACCAGAACAGTAAGAAAAGCAGAACCTCTTCTTCCTATAGAGTTCCTCTCTACTAATACCATTACTAATAACTCACTGAAGCAAAAGAGGATCTGGAACTGTCATTGTGTAGATGGTAGGTTGGGTTGGGGAAAATTATTTTTCCCAATGTAGAGTCCCTAGCACTTTTGCAAGCAGAAATCTGCCTGGCTTAACTAAAAATTTTCCTCCCCTCTCATCCAACTTCCTTTTTCTTAGAAAAATAAAATCCAAAAAATAATCTTAACTGCATTTCTTTCTTAAGTTAGCCAAGACAAAGGTGTGAACTCCCCATAAAAGAACCTTACATTAACTATGTTATGACCAGCTGGCATTTAAATACTCACAAGACCCAAAGTTAGAAGAGGAGGTAAAAACACAAAAATACCTTCTATATGTTGGGGGCACCATTATGGGACGTGCTCTCTGCTCTTCACATTAGTCAATGATGTCACCAGGTTTTTATTTTAGTAACCAGGATATACTTGTTATGGATGCAAAGAGAATCTCCTCATTTATATTCTAAACTCAGAGCAGGAAATGAGACACGTGGGTGATCTGCAGCTGTGGCAGTATAAACAGGACCAGCCTACCACCTAGTCTAGATTCCAGACTGCACTTCATTCCCTGAAATACTAATCAGAAGATTTCAAAAAATTGAAAATATATCATTTTAGAAAGACCAGTGCAACTTCTGTGCAAGGATATTAGAGGCTGCTGTTTGGTAGAAAACCGACCCACCTGTACAGGGTGGTGCATGTGTTGTTAGGTATCATCTACCTGTCTACACAATGAGGAGGTCCTGCCCTGGCCCCGGCCCGCTGTGCCACAGTGGGCAAGTACCACAGAGTTCACACTTTCTTCATCTGGTAAATTAAAGGATCAGTCCTTTAACTTGGGTTAAAGGTCAAGCACCCACTTGCAAACCTGCCAAAAGCCACATTCTTAATTCAAAAATGCATATAAGCAAATAAATGATCGAAATTTTATGCAGAGTATCCAGGGGTTCTCTTAGCCCTTACACTACAGTCTACACTGCCTAGTTGATAATTGTTAGACCAGCAGCTCTCTAGTATTCCCTCTAGCACTCCAAGCTTAAATAAAACAGCTGATGTTTAGTAACAATTTCTGTAAATTATTCAAAACCATAAAAGAGTGTTTTGTTAAGACTAGATACTAATCTAACACAACCTACTCCCCGATGTTAAGTTGACCAGTAAGCCCATAGATGACTGGAAGGAAGTGTATGTGACTGAATATACCAAAACTATAAAGATTAATTTCAAAATCTTGGAAAGGTTTTGGAAGAGCCCTACTCTGTTTCTGAATTGAAATTTTTCATTTGAAAATGTATAACAAAACCCACCAAGCCATCTATAGTGATGCTTATGGAGAAACAGGGATCTTTATAATAATGTTGCCAAGTAATGTGCTTACCAATAATCACACCCAAATAAAACAGTGGCTAAGGTTCCCACGCTCCTGCCAATATAAACATGTTCACAATGTTAATTCCAAAGGAAGAGCTGTTAAGATGTGCCTGAAGATTTCCTCAAAGGGAGAGAGAATTCATGAGCAAACAAACATCTTGTCTCTCATCTTCTCTATCCTGGGGTCAACATCAAAAGATCGTTTTCTCCCATGATTTTAGTTGCTCTCCATCCCAGGTCAGTAAGTAAAACTGATTCATACTGGTAAATTCTAGGATCCAGCCCTGGTTTGAAGGGGCACACAATTCAATAAGAGTAAAGGGGGACTGGCCATGTGAGCCCATCTTGAATACTGACAACTTCTCTACCTTTCACCTAACACTACAAACCCTCCTCCATTTAAGTCTCTGAGACCTTTTTGCTGTATTTTGAGCTTTTCAGCGTATCTTTTTTGCTGAAAGAGGAGGGAGGAGGAGAACAAAGGGAGAATTTGAAGTTTTTCTTTTTGCTTTCATGGACTCCAATTGTGGTAAAGAAATTGAAAACGTAACTTTAAAATCTTGGTGACACTAGCCAACAATAAAAACTATCTAATTAGAAATGTTAGGTTTTTTGGTTTGTTTGATTTTGTTTTTTGAGACAGAGTCTTACTCTGTTACCCAGGCTGGAGAGCAGTGGTGCAATCTCAGCTTGCTGCAACCTCCACCTCCTGGGTTCAAGCAATTTTCCTACCTCAGCCTCCTGAGTAGCTGGGATTACAGGTGTATGCCACCATGCCCAGCTAATTTTTGTATTTTTAGTAGAGATGGGGTTTCACCATATTGGTCAGGCTGGTCTTGAACTCCTGACCTCAGGTGACCCACCAGGTGTGAACCACCACCTCCAGCCAAAATGCTAGTTTTAATACAGGTTATAACATGGTCATAAATTAGACATGTTCATAAATTAAAGAAGATTGCTTTTTGGCAGGAGTAGTAGTTGGGGTGTGAGAGTAGAGTTACAGGTTTTTTCTTAGTAGTTGCTTCAACATATTTTATTGATAAAGACTATCTGCTGAAGCATAGAAATACTACCAACAGCCTGTTCCATCATAGCAGGGCTGGCTTTATAGTGTACGAAATCCTCCACCCCATTCAGATCTCTTTATAGACCTTTCCTCCTAAGCATCAGAAAACATAGAACGAAATATCACAATTCTTGCTGAAGGCCAAAAATTAGTTCTCAGAAGGATTCTCTGACTCTCATCCTTCTATAAATTCACCCATCACCATTGTAGATAATGTGATTGGTGAATTTGTAGAAGAATGAAATTCTGAATTTTTTATGGTCATAGATTGTTCTTTTATTCCAGCTGTCTTCACTTGATATCTACCTAACATTCCATAATAAATAGGCAAATGGAAAAGCACAATTACTCTGCCAAAAGTTAGTCAACTTTCTCCCAGGACACTCACTCAGCCATCTAACCTGAAAACTGACTGGTAGTAATATCATTCTAATTACTTTTTTAACTGGAAACATGTTATACAGAAATATTTTCAGCGTGGAGAAAGAAAATCACTTGCCAATTCTAGAAAGAATTCTGCTTCATGTGGCCATTTGCAATAATGAAACAAACAAGTAAGATTTAACATTGGGCTCTAGTATATACACAAGGATCAAGGCAAAGTATAATGCTTTCATTACATAAGAATAGCATAGACACACGGGCTGGGCGCGGTGGCTCAAGCCTGTAATCCCAGCACTTTGGGAGGCCGAGGCGGGTGGATCACAAGATCGAGACCATCCTGGTCAACATGGTGAAACCCCGTCTCTACTAAAAATACAAAAAATTAGCTGGGCATGGTGGCGTGTGCCTGTAATCCCAGCTACTCAGGAGGCTGAGGCAGGAGAATTGCCTGAACCCAGGAGGCGGAGGTTGCGGTGAGCCGAGATCGCGCCATTGCACTCCAGCCTGGGTAACAAGAGTGAAACTCTGCCTCAAAAAAAAAAAAAAAAAAAAAAAAAAAAGAATAGCATAGACACTATTCTGGCTTTCCCCTGCCTTTCATCAATTACCAATATTTCTTCAGTCTCAGGAATTTTTCAATCCCTGAAACTCCAAGGTTTACTACTGAAGACATAGCTATCCTTCTTGAGGCTTTCTGCCAATGGCAGAAAGTGCTTCTATTTCAACAACCTATAGACTTGAAAGCTGGAAAGAGAGATATGTAAACAAATCCTCGAACTTTGATCTATGACCCCAGGTTCCTCAAAAGAAGCCCTTGGACAGTCTGGAGTATTCTAAGTATATGACTTGCAGTTGAAATCCTGAGTGACAACCCATTCCACTGGGTACCATTTTAGCCAACCCAAACCTTTATTTTCCTAATACATACTTAGAGTGACTTTTAAAAAATGATATATCTGGGAAAGTATTTTAGAATGGCATCTGTTAACAAGATTAGGTACACCACTCCAGAGTATATTTTCAAGTAACAGAATTTGGCCTTACAGAGAGGTCTAAGCCCATCACATAAATAATCATTTTTACCAATGATTCATAATACATCCAGACTCCAAATGTTAAGGCTAACTTTTTTCTGATACTCTTCTCTGCCTACTCATACTCCTTTGACTTCCTAACTCCTTTAGAGTAAAAACTGAAATCCTGTATCCCTAAAAACTAGACAGAAGAATCATGTTTACACACTGCAAATTCATTAATTCTGTTTCTCTGAAATATTTAGCAAAAAGCTAGCACTGACACAATCATAGATTTCCACAGATAGGTCTGTTCATAAATTGTAACTGGTATTCACTGAAAAGCCAATGACTCCTGTTCCCAACATTTACAAGTCTCTGGATTTTCTTCAACTGGCCTCTTCCCCTCAGCTCTTACAGACTATTGTTTTAAAACTCCTACCATTTAAAAGTTAAACTCCGTCAGTTTTTAGGGATATGGGATTTCAATTTTTACTCTAAAGGAGTTAGGAAGTCAAAGGAGTATGAGTAGGCAGAGAAGAGTATCAGAAAAAAGTTAGCCTTAACATTTGGAGTCTGGATGTATTATGAATCATTGGTAAAAATGATTATTTACGTGATGGGCTTAGACCTCTCTGTAAGGCCAAATTCTGTTACTTGAAAATATACTCTGGAG
This sequence comes from Saimiri boliviensis, assembly GCF_048565385.1. Taxonomy (NCBI): domain Eukaryota; kingdom Metazoa; phylum Chordata; class Mammalia; order Primates; family Cebidae; genus Saimiri; species Saimiri boliviensis. The sequence goes on from NC_133459.1 coordinate 66,462,319, forward strand.
TGGTGTACCTAATTTTGTTAACAGATGCCATTCTAAAATACTTTCCCAGATATATCATTTTTCAAAAGTCACTCTAAGTATGTATTAGGAAAATAAAGGTTTGGGTTGGCTAAAATGGTACCCAGTGGAATGGGTTGTCACTCTAAGGATTTCAACTGCAAGTCATATACTTAGAATACTCCAGACTGTCCAAGGGCTTCTTTTGAGGAACCTGGGGGCATAGATCAAAGTTCGAGGACTGGTTTACATATCTCTCTCTCCAGCTTTCAAATCTATAGGCTGCTGAAATAGAAGCACTAGAGCCATTGGCAGAAAGCCTCAAAAAAAACACACCTTTTTTTGGCTCCCGCTCCACTCGCAATCAACATAGCAGAGACTACTTCCGCCCCAGATGTGATGGAATGAGTGGGGCGCAGAGTCGGGGGAGGCTTCTCCGCACACCAAGCAAGCAATCACTCCCACAGCAGACATCAGCTGGATGCCCAAAATTTCAATTTAATTCTGACAACACTTAACTGGAAATAGCATCAGATCCCACAGGTTGAAAGCTCAGTCCCAAAGGACTGCCGCCTATTTCAGATGCCTGTCAGAAAAACAGGTTGTGGCCTGGTATAAATGGGGGTTCCCGCTTTTCTGGGGACGTCGTGTGCAGGCACTCAAAATGGTCCAGCGTTTGACATACCGACATAAGATTTCCTACACTACAGCCTCTAACAAACTAGGCTGTCCCGGACCCCTGGTAATAGAATTGTTTACTTTTATACCAACAAGGTTGGGAAAGCACCAAAATCAGCATGTGGCATGTGCCCAGGCAGGCCTGGAGGGGTTCGCGCTGTAAGTCCTAAAGTTCTAATGAGATGATCCAACACACCAAAAAAACATGTCAGCAGGGCCTATGAGTGGTTCCATCTGTACTAAATGTGTTCGTGACAGGATCAAGTGTGCTTTCCTTATCGAGGAGCAGAAAATCGTTGTGAAAGTGTTAAAGGCGCAAGCACAGAGTCAGAAAGCTAAATAAAAAATGAAACTTTTTTGAGTAATAAAAATGAAAAGACTTGCTGTAAAAAATAAATAAATAAAAATAAATGGGGGTTCCCATGAACCTCCTCCTTGGGATTTACTGATTTGCTTCAGAGGCTCACAGAGCTCAGGGAAACACTTATGCACATGTTATAAATCAGATTACAAAGGATACAGACAAATAACCAGATAAAAGATTCGCAGGGCAAGGCATGTGGTACGGCAGGGGTCCCTGACCCTCCGGCAGCAAACAGGTACCAGTCAGTGGCCTGTTAGGAACTGTACTGCACAGTAGGAAGTAAGAGGTGGGTGAGCAAGTATTACAGCCTGAGCTCTGCCTCCTGTCAGATCAGCTAGCATTAGATTCTCATAGGAGTGGGGACCCTATTTGTGAACTATGCATCTGAGGGATCTAGGTTGCATGTTCCTATGGGAATCTAATGCCTGATGATCTGAAGTGGAACGTTTTCATAACCAAACCATCCCCGATCCCCTCATATGTCTTCCACAAAACTGGTCCCTGGTGTCCACAAGGTTAAGGACTGCTGTGTAAGGCACAGAGCATCCCTGTCCTCTCTAGGGCACCATACTCCAGGAACCTCTGCACGTTTAGCTAACTGGAAGTTCCCAGAACCTGTCTAAGTTTTTATGAAGGCCTCATTACCTAGGCATGACTGATTACATCATTGGCAATAGGTGAGTGGCTCAATCTTTAGGCCTTCTCCTCTCCTGGCTGTTGGTTGGTGGAGCTGAAAGTTAGTTCCCACCCTTCTAATTATGCCTTGATCTTTCATGTGACCATTCTGAAGCTATCTGGGAGTCCCCAGCCATCAGTTGGCTCATTAGCATGCAAAGAGACATTCCTATCACTCAGGAGATTCCAAGAATTTTAGAAGCTGTGGATCAGGAAATCTATTACTATAAAGCACCTTATAATGCCATCATTTTTTCTCCCAAAGGCACCAGCCTGATTACTTTCTGAAATTAAAACATCTGCCAGCTTCTATAGTGTAAGTCAATGCTTTTCTAGTTTTCCGAGAGTTTGAAAACTCAAATCCTAGCTAAAACCTGTATCACTTTTAAATTGAAAGATTTAAAGAGAATAAACATTTAACCCCCAATGACTAGAAGTCATTTAAAATATGTAGTCTTTGGATTATTTTATCTGCTCAAAGACTCTTCAAAAGTAGATGAAAACAGTGCCCAGACATATATTATAAACCCCAGCTTCAATTTCACAGCCCAAACATGAAATCTCTTCTCATTGTTTGAAATCTGAAACTCATTTCAAAGACTGCCTAGAAAAGTTTTAATAAATGGATTAGTCTTGACTTTTCCTTACATATGAGGCAATATTGTTACAGGTGAATCTCCGATAAGCAAGAAGCCATCCCTGTGTAATAGGATCTTGATTGCCACACTCCCAAACTCTTCCCTGAAGTCCTATTCATTGCCCTCAGAAAGGAATCCAAAGTAATGATAAAAAATATAAAAAGTAGACAGTTCTCAACTTAAAAAAAAATCATATGCTGAGGTTGCTAAAATCTACGATAAGAATGAATCTTCTATCCTTAAAATTGTGAATAGTATATCATACTTTTTGTTTCATTATTATTGTTGTTAATCTCTTACTGCACCTAATTTATACATTAAACTTTATCCTAAGCAGGTATGTATGTATATATAGGAGAAAACATCATGTATGTATATAAGGTTCAATGCTATCTGTGATTTTAGGTATTCACTGGAGGGGTCTCAAAACAAATTTCCTATGCTTCCATATCCTCCTGGGCATACCTTGGTCACAGCACCTAGCATGTCATACTTTAATGATTAGTTATTTGCCTGTCATTTCTACTTAGCCATAAGCTCCTTAAAGAACAGTATATCCAGCCATCAGAATGCCTAGCAGTGGTAGGTACTCAAAAACAGTTTAAAATAATGGGCAAGGAATTGAAGGAATGAGAAAAAGAAAACTGTCACGCAATAAAAAATATTAAAAGAAAAACAGAAAACTATCTAGAAAATTATCTCAGCATAATCTATTCATTTCAGATAAGATATCAGTCAGGTATATATGCTGCTCCAACAGAGTAAAAATAATTCTATATCAAAATTATTACAGATACATGAAAACTATATTTAGAAATAGTACTTCAGATCAGGCATGGTGGCTCACAGCTGTAAACCAAAAATTTTGGTAGGCTAAAGTGAGAAGACTGCTTGAGCTCAGGAGAGACCCCCATCTCTAAAAAAACAAATTTTAGTAATTTAAGGCCAGGTGCAGTGGCTCATGCCAGCTACTGAAGAGGCTGAGGTGGGAATATCGCTTGAGCCTGGGAGGTTGAGGCTGCAGTGAGCTGTGATGACATCACTGCACTCCAGCCTGGGTGACAGAGCAAGACCTTGTCTCAAAAAGAAAAAAGTAATTAAAAATTACAAAATCAGATCCTGGTCAACATGGTGAAACCCCATCTCTACTAAAAATACAAAAAAGTAGCTGGGCATGGCGGCGCGTGCCTGTAATCCCAGCTACTCAGGAGGCTGAGGCAGGAGAATTGCCTGAGCCCAGGAGGCGGAGGTTGCAGTGAGCCGAGATCGCGCCATTGCACTCCAGCCTGGGTAACGAGAGCGAAACTCCGTCTCAAAAAAAAAAAAAAAAAAATTACAAAATCAGCATGCCTGCAGTCCTAGCTACTCAGGAGGCTGAGGTGGGAGGATAACAAACCCTGTCTCTTAACAAACAAACAAACAAACAAAAAACAGAAGAAAGAAAGAGTGTTTCAATCTATGGACAGGCCCTAAACAGAGATGCCTTTAGCCCATCTTTTTCCCTTTCCCTCACATCCCTGTCTCAGTCAAAAAGGTAAAAAAATAAAAAAAATAGAAAAAAATTCTTCCTTCTCAACCTGATTCCTAGTACTGTCCCCAGATGCTGTACAGGCATCAGCCTCCCAGAAATCACCGAGTGATTTTCTTCCCATGAAAAGTTCATGTCTCATGCCCTCAGAGTTTTGAACTGCAAATGAGTAAGCTAGGAGGAGAAATGGGTGCCCATGGGTTGGCACTTCCATTTTGGTATAGGGATCTTTTTCTAAGGCCATAGCTTTCTCAAAGCCCAGTGGGAAAAGACGTTTAAAAACAAACAAACAAACAAACAAAAAAACCCTTTCAGAAACCCTCAAGTCACTCCACTGGGGTGAACTCCCCTGTGACACCAGAGAGGTGATGAAGCTTGGTGGTTAGAGCAGTTTTCTGAGTCAGAAATCTCATCTTTTCCACTCTCTAGTCTTTGGAATATGAGTAACCTCACTGGTGCCCAAGTGTTCTATCTGTAAAACGAAATAAGAAGACTACCTCAAGGAACTTGCTGGGAAGACTAAATGGTTTAATACAGGTAAAGTACTCAGAAAGTACCTGGTAAGTAGTCAGTAATTGTCTGCTATTACTATTGTCATTTTTACTTTTATTAGAATTGGCTCAAAAAGAACCCAAAGAGGGCAATGCTCAAAGGGAAGAAAGGGACGAGAGAAGAGTACACTTACTGATTTGGTTGTTTAGCTTGAAGGCAATGTCCAGCTGCAGGATAAGCAGCATGAACTGGAACCAAGGACTCATCTCCATGGAGGGGAGGGGAATATGGACGGAAAATACAATGTCATTGGCTTCAATTTCCCTTGGAATTGCTTCTTCGATGTCTCGGATCTTGTCACACTGATTGGGTCCCCAAGGCATTAACCATTTTGTCTTGTGATGGTTCTTACGGGCGTCCACACATTTCACCGACATGTAGGACACTGCTGTTGTGGGCCCCGGAGCTGAAAAGAGAATGTTTGTCTGTTTTAGAAAAACCATCTACTGAAGAAACTGTTTCTGGTTAATATGCTTTCCATTACTGTGTTCCCTACGGTTTTTGTACTGCCTTCTACAACTGGGGCTCAGCAATACTTAGGGATCTTCCAAATCCAGGTGAGCATTTTTCAGTGACCTTCAGAGGTATCATAAAAGTATCCCTGAGAACCTTCCCATTGTGTTTTCAATTGCTGTGAAAGAATACATTTGTAACCAGTCTAGTTATACTTCAGCACTTCAAAACAATGTCACAAAAAAATCAGCTGTGCTACAGTTCCCACCTGATTGAGGTCTTGGAGGGCTCTGGTGCTTCAGAGAACAGTATCTAAAGTCAGAAGACCTTAGTCTTCAAAGCCGGATTTGAAGCCTGGTTAAACAACTTACTGTCAGTGAATTTTGGGTAAGTCAGTTAAATCTATAATAGCTTCAGGCCCCTCATCTGAGAAATTAAATGACTGGTTTCTAAGGTTCCTCTTGGCTCTAAAATGGTACGACACTGCCTTTGCTTAAGATGAAGAATGATGGGCCCCTGCTTAGCTTGGTACCTAGCAAAGAATGGGAACTCAAGCACTGACTGATACTTCAAAAGTATACTAAAATATAAACCATGCATTTCAAGACAGCAAAACAACTTTGAAATGTGTAACTTTAAAAACACTATGTTGTGATTATATAACGGTTATATAGTTATAATATTAATAATTTAGAAAATACAGAAATTTTAAGTTCAAAACAACATTCACCCAAAATCCCACTAGAGGGAAGTAACCACTGTTGAAAAAATATCAAAATATCATCTGTCTTTTCTATGACTGTGTAATTAGATAAAAAGTTTGCACATGAATTACATTGTGTAACTTTAAAATATACATAAATATTAACACATATTTATAAAATAGTTATATCATGCATAGTTTTATAGTCTTTTCTTTTCATTCACTTAGAGAAGTAGAGTAGTGTGTGATAACACTGGCTCTAGAGGCAACCTGTCAAATCCTGGCTTTCCCATTTTTAGTTGTGTCACCGTAAATCCATGCTAGGAAGTTTTGGGCAAATTACTAAGCCTATCTCTGTATCAGTTTTATCATCTCTTAGATGGCAATAATAATAGTACCAACCTTTCCAAATCACTGTATGTTTTAAACAAGTTAACATATTAAAGCGCTCAGAGTAGTGCTTGAGCAACAAAAAGCATAAGATATTAGCCATTCTATCATAAATATTTTCTTTATAATTAAAACCTTTCAATTAGTGGTTGCAAAATAGTCAGTCACACAATACACCAAAATTAACTCTGCCTTCATCAGTTTGTAAAGGCTATCTATAAATAAGAATAATCCTTTGCCTAATATGTTTTGTTGGAAATTTCTCCTAGCTTTTCCATCTGCTATCTAAATTTGTTTATGGAACATTTAAATATAGAAGTTCCAGATCTTATATAGAATCCCTCTTTTCCTTTATGTTTTTTTCCCTCATGCTTTTGTGCTTACAGAGACTGACCTTCTTGATCTCCAAATTCAATAGTCATCTATATTGACTTCTATTTATTTTTTGCAATTTCATTTTTTGTAATATTTAAATAGTTGATCCATCTGAAAACTGCTATAAGAGATTAGGTGAGGTTTTATTTTTCTTAAATATTTAAATTATGGTTTATTGAACAGACGTTCCCTTTTGTTGATTTATGATATCACTGTTACCTTATGTATATGAGCATATGTTTCTAAACATCTGCTCTTTTCCATGTATTAAACCGTGAATTCGTGAGTCAGCACAACATTGTTCTAAATTCTGTAAATTGATGATTTTTATCAATATCTGCTAGAGTAACTCTCTTCCCCAATCCATTTCAAATTTATATCTTTTTGCTAGAATATTGAAGATTGAATTAAATCTATACATAATAGATAATAATGAACGCGGACAGAATTAGAACCCTTCCCCAACCTTTAGTTTTCCCATCCAGGAACAGTACTTGCTTCTCCATTGTCTACAATCTGTTTTGAGATTTCTTTGAAAACTTTCATTGTTTTCTTTACGTGGGTCCTACTAGCATATTATATTTTAAAAAATATGTACCTATAAAACTTTGAAAGTTATTAGTTAAAACAAAATATCATAAATTATGATTTATGTGTGTGGTTTAAATATGTGTATTTCTGTGGATCTGAAACTCGGTATATTATGTTTGTAGATCTCTGGGCAGAAATTCTCTCTTATTTAATAGAGATCAGATAGTAATAGATGAACATGGAAAGCAAAAAAGAAAGTTATGTAAGAGGTAAAAATGTCTGTTATTAATATTCTGCCCTACTTCTAATGTTCGAATCCACATTATTTCTCTATTCTATTAAATATCTATTTTAATGATACATTTTTAGGAAAATGTTATGTTTGCAAGAAGTTGCAACAATGCCTGTTAAAACTTACCAGAAAAGTCAACACTACCAAGCTCTAGCTGAACATCCTTGATGTAGAACGCTGAACACTGCAATACAAGTTGCCACTAACCCCAGCTAGGGAAGTTTTTCTTTAAAACTCAAAACTGTATCACAAAGACTTTACATCTAATCCGTCCAAAATCAGACATCTGGCTTATTCTTAGAAATATGAGTCAATCAAACGTTGGTTATCCTGACTCAGCTAAATAGCCCACTGACATTAGAAAAGCCAAATGGCACATTTAACTGAATCCTTTTTAATGTGGTTGGAGAAATAAACAGTGAGACAAAAGTCATGAATTCTATTTTCAGCTAACCTACTCAGACTGACTATTTGCTGCAGAAAATAGTTACTACATTTTAAAACTTCTATTCTTCCAAAATGAACCTAACTTTTTTTTTTTTTTTTTTTAACCTTTTCGAAAAACAAGTCTCTCACTTCTCAGACCAAAATGAAAAATAACTAGCTGAGTTCCTCAGCTAAGCTCCAAAACCACATTCCAAACTTAATAACAGAGAAGCTGAACACTTTACGGGCACAAAGGCTGCATTTTTAATGAATGCAGTGAACGCCTGCCTTTCTAGGGGCCTGCATTATTTTTATTCTTTCATTAGTCTAGTGTTTCTTCCATAAAGAAAAAAAAATCCCAGAAATACTAATATTTTCATAAATATCATAGCAGCGAACTTGGAGAAGCGTTAAGTGTATCTCAGGCTATACTGTGAGAATCACAATTTTTTTCACTTAAATAAATTAGTCTTCCAGTCTCAAAAATGTTTTGTATAACTTTGAAACCTGAACATCATTCAATATTTTCCATTTTTCTAATGGTGTTCAAAAGAGAAAACATGTGTCTTGCTTGAGAAAGTAAACAGACATCCTGATATTCAAACACAGACAGTTAATGTTTCTCCAATAATATCTTTACAGCTCAGTGCAATGTTCTACTCCAGCTAAACATGAATTCCTAAGTGTTTCTTTACGTATACGGCATTATCAAGTAAACCAAAAGCAAAGCTTATAGCTGGTAGCTGGTCACCTATCATAGAAGCTGTTTTCGTTACCTACAGCCAATATTATAACTACATGTGTCATAAATTGTGTCTAGAATCAAAATAAGTTCGATCTGTCTTTAATTTTTTTTTTTTTTAATGTGAAAGATTGTTTTAAGAGAAAAGAGCTAAATGGAGGAACTTTAAATTCAACCTTTGAACAAGTCACAATAAACTAACAAGTATTTGTGATGAAGGCCTTACTTAGTCATTTGTGTGGTTCTAGGGATTAACAGAGTTTGTGTATTCAAGAGGGGGCTGGATAGATTCAGGTCAACAAACTGAGTCATGTTTGCTCAGGTGAAAGCTAAAAATAAGCACTCCCCAGTATTCCTAGGCTAGTAATGCAATATTACCCAGCTGCCTCAGCACACATTATAAACGTCCCCTCCACCCAACCATAGTATAAGGTTTAATTGAAAACAAGTGAGCCAAATCTACTTCTACACCAGACCAATTCAATGAACAGAGCAATTTGGCCAAAACTGAATATGCCTAGTCACTATCAACTGGTTAAGATAGCCTTGAGAATATGCACAGAAGTTATAAAACCAGGAGCTGTTCGTTGAAAATGCAGTCTATTTTGAATTCAGTTCTTTTTTATCAAACATGTCCATTTTATTTTGTCTGTATTTCCATACAATATTTTTGGCCTCCACTTTTCCACTATAGTACACAAATTGTGAAATGCAATTCTACACAACACTTAATGTTAAAGTGATAGGAAATCAAGAAGAGTTTTAACAAACTGAAGGTTGCAAACAAATGCACAAACACAGCTTGAAGTCTCTTTAAAAATTCAATGGTCCCTCAGTTTCACACGTTACTATGGCTCACAATATATTGTCCAAATTTGTCTTGAATACCTACTATGTACTAGACAGCGCTGGTGCTGCAGCAAACCTACCAGGTGCCAACCATTTGAACATACAAATAATGGCGGAAGCAGACAACAAATCATTACAGGAAAAAATAATTTTGATGAATGCTATATGTAACCTGACGTTCCCTGAGAAAGGGCAACAGTCAGATACTTGGGAGATAGGAGAAATGAATACACTTGAATGAGAGGAAAAATTCAGTCATTGTTACAACGTAACCTGGAATAAAAATGTAAGTGAACAATGACTAAACCTGTAGTATTGCTTTTGGAAGAATATTCATTGACTCCCATCAGCTTCCTGTTATTTCACTTCAAATGGGTATCCAGTTTACAAATTACTATCTAGCCAACCACTAGCATTTATCATGCTCAAAGTTGAGTCAACATGAAATCATTAGCCCCTACTCCTTCCAGAACCTGTAATTGAAGAGTTGGAGAGTGATATAAGACTTGGTAGCCTCTTGGAAAAGTTAAAATAAAACTAAAACAACATGCTGACCTGACACATGGTCTCATTTTAGCCAACAGAGACTATTTCTTTGCTTTATTACAAGCAATGAAGATTCCTTTAGCAATCACCTAGGAGCATTACTGTCATGCAGGCACTGTGCTAACTAAAGAAAAAGACAAATGGAGTCCTCGAGCCCCAGGTGCTCATAGTCTGGTGTGGGAGGCTGGGAAGTCCAGAGAATTACATCTTGATTGGAAATTTCTCCGACAGAGGTTTCCACAGGATGCTCTGGTTGTAAAAAAGAAAAAGCTGGTGGTGGCTGTTGGCAGGGCACAGCCTTGGAAAAGAGCAGGTAGTAGCCACGGGAGAAAGGGGGATGGCCAAGGAGGGAGGGCGCCGAGGTACAACATGGGCTGGATCATAGAATATCTAAAACAATCATATTTTCTGCAGCTATCTGTGCTTGAATATTAAAAATTAAAAGGAAATCACTTAGCAGGGGAAAAATACAGCACCACCCGTATATGTCTGTGGCCACCCTTGCCTTTTCTCATCAGTGGTACACTTCTACTAGAGTGCCTCGGCCCCTGCTCCCGATAGTCCCTGCTGTACCCTATAGAGCACCATAAAGAAGGAATAATAAAGAGACCCACACATAACAAAGAACTTTTATTTGGCAGGAATGTTGCCTTTTAAGACACCTTTCTCTGCCCTGTAACTAGCCACAAGGCCAAACATGAGATCTGCTGAAAGAAGGGGGAGTGAGACGGTGGTCAGGTGGGAATGAAGAAGCATCCCTCCTATTCCGGCAAATGGCCCCAAAGAGCCTTTGAAGTCTCAATCATCAGGTAATAATAGCCTTCCTCTAAATGAGAGGAAGAATGTCTGCCTGGCAACAAAGATGATATTTAAAGATTAATCTGCTTTGGGCTACAAGGGGAAGGAATGAGGAGAACAGACCCGTTTAAAAGGTCATTCCTGTTTGTAAGAATTAATAATCAGATTACCACCATTTAAAAAAGGAATGACTTTAAGCAAAAATGGTCAAAGACTTCAGAAATGTTTTATTTTATTTTTACAGTAGAATTTATCTAACAAAAATGATAGAAACAACAATATACATTAATTTAAAAACATAAAAAAGTTGCTAGCAAATACTTTCCCTTACTGACTTGAGATGCTGGTCTAACGCCTGAAACCTAATCTCAGTTAAAAAGCTGCCAACACCATCTGTCCACCTGCAAAAATGTGAATGTTTGATTCATTTATATTTTATAATTTCATTTTATTTATTCTCTATCTTGTTCTGTAAAACATTTTGGGGTACTAGAAATGGTTATTAGCCTTTATTTTTAAAAAAACAATTGAGGCTGATTTCAAAGGATAGAATTAATGTTGGGGCAGGGGTGGACAGACTGCAAATTACTTGGCCTATGTCGATATCTTCAAAAGTTTTGGGAGCTTACATTCCCCAGCTACTGCTTTTTTCCCCCCAGCTGTTGCTTTTGAAGCAACAGCTGGGAAATACAGGATCCCACAACTTTTGAAGCAATAGCTGAAGAATTCAAGCTCCCAAAACTTTTACCTGATTTGTGAAGTTAAATGGCTCACTATCCATTTTACTTTGTAATGTAGAGAAAACCTCCATTGTACTCTGACTGGTATTTATAAGAAGTTAACTACAAAGCATATGCCCAAAGTAGTTCTAAGCTCTGCCTATCTAAATATCTCTGCTTGCCTTATGAGAACTTACATAAAACGTATTGAGCACTTAGGCCCTTGGGCAATGGTTTGGATTTTTTGATATATCAAGATGGGGAAGGTCGAAAAGAGGGAGAGAGGGAACACAGGTGTCAGAGAAAGAGACCATGTGGGGCCGGGCGCGGTGGCTCACGCCTGTAATCCCAGCACTTTGGGAGGCCGAGGCGGGTGGATCATGAGGTGAAGAGATCGAGACCATTCTGGTCAACATGGTGAAACCCCGTCTCTACTACAAATACAAAAATTAGCTGGGTATGGTGGCGTGTGCCTGTAATCCCAGCTACTCGGGAGGCTGAGGCAGGAGAATTGCCTGAACCCAGGAGGCGGAGGTCGCGGTGAGCCAAGATCGTGCCATTGCACTCCAGCCTCGGTAACAAAAGCAAAACTCCGTCTCAAAAAAAAAAAAAAAATTCAGCTAAAGAAAGTGCAAATATTAGCATTAAGTTGACTTAGTACTTAACAGATTCAGTGTGTTAATTCTTTTACTGAAATTGCTCTGAAGTTATAATGGTCAGACACTTATGCTACCTCCACCACCTACTTTGAAAAGAAAATTCTCCTATATTTCAACTGAAGAGAAGATTCTCCTATATTTCAACCATACCAATTAAATCTTACTAGCTTACTAAATGAAATATTATTTCACAATTCAATCTCAATTACTGGAGAGCTGAAAGTGTGTCTACAGAGACTAGCCCTGGAGAAGTGATTTTTAGACTTATCATAGCTATGCCCTTGTGCATGAAATGGGGTACGCGAAGTGAAATGAAATTCACTCTTGCCAGCCATTTTCAATCAGTAGTTAATTATGCTAACATCTGTTCTAGGAAAGCTAATTTTTTTTTAATAGAGCAGAACGTTCCTTTACACTAAACCACTACCACCAAAATACACAAACACACATACCACACAGCAGAGTTGAATGCGAAATAATTTGTACTGTACACACAAAAGTCAAGCACTTATTTAAAAATAGTTCCTTACAATATAAACTTATGAAATGACAGACATTTTGACAGCAAGTTTCCAGAAATTGTAACAAACACGTGTATGATCCATTCTGACTCAAAAATACTGAAAAGAAGTATATGTTTGCATTTTAGGCGGATGAGGATTTTAAATGCTTGGCCTACAACCTCAACTGTTGTGGACCCAAAGATGTAACAGCTTTGAAGAAGAGAAGAATTACTCTATATTTGTCAGGATCTACGCGGCAAACACGCGCCACTGGGCTTACGTTACTTGCCTGGCTTGGATCCCGTGGAATGGAGGAACATTAGAACCAAAGGGAAAAAAATTAGAGTGCTCTGGGACACTGAGCCAAACTCTTACATAGTATTTGAAATGGTGCGGTAAACATGAAATTATTTTAGTCTCGAAATTGGTGCCAGTTTTTTTTCCATTCTTTTTGAAAAAAATAATAAAATACACATAAAAGGCCCTGCCAGAGGTTTAGCCCGTAAAATCTGCCAACCATTAGATGTGCTAATTGGTATAGCAATCCAGTGGTCTGCATTAAGACTCAAAAACTGACCCTTAACCATGCACGACAGCAATGTCGTGCAGCAAAGAGAGCCTGAATCAAAAAGACTGACGGTAGTACTTCAAATTACGAATTTCTCTATCCCTGAAAAATGCCTGCAATTTCTGTTTCTCCGTCACTCCAGAAAAACTCAAAACAGCAAAAATTAAATACATATGAAGTGAACACAAAAGACCTCCACAGAAAAAGCAGTGGCTCATCTGTTGACGCTATTGCCCATGGCTCGGCTAGCCAGTCATCTGAGCTAAGTTTTGACTTTGGGCCAGTGCTTCAAAATCAGCAACCTCTCAGCCAAAAGACTGTGGAATGCAGCCAAGACCACCTATGGAAAGTGAATTATAGCATCTTATAATTTACTACCTTGGGCTATGATCTCATAAACCCAGCATGGAGGGCACACCAGTTCTTGTGTGGGAAATCTCTCAGGCCCCCGCAGAGGCCCCCAAAGCTGTCCTGGCAAAGCTGTAGGGGTGGAGGTGACAAAAAAGGGGACACCTGGCTCTCCTTCTTAAATAAGCTCACCATGGGCACACGTTTATATTGGAATTTTAGGGTCAGAAAATACCAAAATTAAATCTTCTAGAAGACACCCAGTCAGTGGCTTTGTTCTAAAGTGCCTATTACACTCTACAAGTTTCCAACATTTCTTATTTAAAATTATCAGACATTCATTATTTAGAAATTACATATATTCTTTTATCAATATTATTGTTAATAATAAACACGAACAACTAGTATGTGAATTGTAAAGCATTTTCACATACATAGATTATTATCGAATCTACCTAGTAATCAAGTAACATAATTACCACCATTGCATATTCAGAAGATCAGTAGTTTTTGTCTCATCAATAAATAGCAGAGCTAGGACTGGAACCCAAGTTTGACTTAATATATAATGCTCCTTTCCAATACAACTCTCTGTTTCTTTATTAGCGCTCACTATTTATTAGCAGTCTCAGATTGCCTGAGGTAGTTGCAGAGCCCAGGAATGAAGACTGTGGCCATAAGTAGCTTGCTGAAGATCCATAGGTGAGGCACTACGAGCACTAGGCTGGATGTCACACAAAGGGAGCCAGCACGACAGCTTGTTTGGGAGATGTACAGTCAGGGACAGAGTATCTCTTAGACTTCCCTAAAGAAATGATGGAATAATAGGCTCCTGAAACTGCATTAAACTTCCTTGAATCTAATGGATACTCTCCCACGTCTTACTGGGTCTTGCTCATAACTTCATATTGCAGGTAGGCAGCGTTTAGGATGTTAGCCTACAGAAGATCTGACTCAGGAACACAGAGCTGCCATGGCAAAGTCTATGATACCCCTTGTATGCATAGTAAGAGACAGGGATTCAAGTTACAGAAAATTTGACTCCAGAACAACCTAAGGAAGAATGACGGATAAATCAAGTAGGCAAACAATGGCACAGTTTGACTCTGGAAAGGGTGGGTTCCTCATCCATGGAAACATTCAGGAAGTAAATGAACAGATAAGAGCAAGAGCCTGAACTAAATATAAGTTTCTCTCGTCACACCAAAATGATAACGTCTCCTATCCATGCATGTGGTATGCCAGGGAATGGAGAAATCAAGGTCCTATAAAGAGCTGCACATAGTTTATTGATCTTTTTTTCTTTTTTCTGGCCAGTTCCAGATAAACAGATAAAAGCAATTAAAGTATAGGGCATTCTGAATGGTCAAAAATTTAGTGATGTACATTGCAGGTTAGGGTGAAGGGCAAGCAAGACCTGTTAATGTCTTTATCTGGAATTTCACAAACGCCAAGAATAATCATATTTCCTTTCCTGGTTATTCAAAGAAAACACAGGCCCTTATGATTTGTGAATTCTCTAGAATTGAGGGTAGAAGTACATTTTGAGGATGTTAAAACTTGCAGTTTTAACATTCACATTCTTAGGAATTACTGGCTTTTTAAAACACTGAAATAAAAAAATTGAATAAAGTGCCTATGCAATTATTAAATATTTTTAATTTCATCACTTTTAGGTTCTAGCTCAAGGGCCATCTCTTCTTCATTCAATTTGTTAAATGCCTATAATGTGCCAGGTGGAGGCCTCCTTTGGTTTTCCTTCAGTTTACCAATGATGCTTACTTCCTCTCATGCTGGTATCACCCGATCTATATCTTTTTTTTTTTTCAGATAGAGTCGTGCTCTGTTGCCCAGTCTGGAGTGCAGTGATGCGATCCCAGCTGATTGCAACCTCCACCTCCCGGGTTCAAACGATTCTTCTGCCTCAGCCTCCCGAGTCCCTGGGATTACAGGTGTGAGCCACTGCACCAGCCTGGCCTATGTCTTTATCACAGCATTCTACTTTATTTGCCGGCATCACTTCTGAACCCTACAAAATTATAAGCTCCTAAAGGGAAGGACCACATTTTATTCTGCCTTGTGCCACTAAGCACAGAAACTCAAACATGCAAGTCCTCCAGACTTGAATTGAACTATTATTATAGGGTTTTTGTGTCATAATAAACACATTAATCTTAAGTTATGCTCAATGTAACTAACAAACGTCTATCAAATGTCTATTAGGCATCATTTTTTAAAGACCATAGTGGATTAATCCTTGACCTGCCTGTATCAAAGCACATTTAGACTGGCACTCAGCAACAGTTTGGGAAGATGCCAGAGCTGCCTTCCATGAGGCCAGCCTCCCAAGGTCACACATGTGCTTAATAGAGGCTCACTTCCTACAGATACTTATGATGATTCTTGCAGATCTGTGTCAAGCAATATAGTAAATGAAATACTAAATTTTGAAGATCAAAATGAACTTGTCCTCAACTATTATCCAATCCATAGCAAGAAAAGTAATTACACATCAAAAGAAATTAGATACCAGGCAAACAAAAATGGTAATTTTTTAAAAAACTGCTCCCAAAGGGTTTGTGGCCAACATTAATATTGCAGGAACATGTTTAGATAACTGCTGTTTAGCATAGTTCCTGGAAACAGATTCTCAAAGCCAGGACTTACAGTTATTTACCTTCTTACAGCACTGCCCTGAGGGTTTTAAGGCCTAAGTGAATAGAAAGCAAATGGGGGAAAAATGAGATAAAATGTTCACATCTCAGCCTGTAGTGTATATAACTCATGGCTGCATGTTTGAAGATTTTATGACAAAATCCATATTCTTAAGAACACATGTAGGGAAGATTTTGGCCATTTCTTTAACATCCTCAAAACAATACCTACCAGAGAAAAGCAAACACTCCCACAAGCATCAGTATTCTACTTCTGAGGCCAAAGTACAAAACAAGCTCAGACAGAAATCTGGGCAAAGGAACCTTCTGCTGCACATATGTACTATTTTTCAGAGATCTAAATGATTTTTTTTTTCTCTCTGTCCCAAAGAATCCCATATGGAAGTTCTCGAAGAATTAGCAAAGAAAAACAGTGAAAGCTGGTGTTGAAGGAACAGCGGAGTGTAGAGAGTATCAGAAGTCTTGAGGTGACTCAGAGATTCAGAAGGGCGACAGACAGAGGCAGTTTCTACTGGAGAAAAGAGCAATGTAGGATGAGCAATTTCCTATACCTGTTGATTCATGTAGGATGCAAGCAAAAGACAGAAGTCAAAGATGTTCCCAAATTTCTCCCATAGGTAGCAGATGAGTGATGTCATTCAAAGGAAAATGAATGACATGTCCTATCCCAGAATTTGTAGAAGCTGGAGGTGTATAGCTTGTTTCAAAGGGGAGGGTTGAAGATAAAAGGTCAAATATATGAATGACTAAGATATGGAAGAGGAATTAGATTGACCCTGGGTCATTCCAATGTTGCAAGTTCTCAGGAAGGAAATCTGAGATCAATAAAATCAAACTGGCCCAAAGTTCACCAGATCAGTTGAAGAAAATGAGCCGCCAGCACCTGTGTGAGTGGAGATGCTCCGCAGTAACACTTGGTGAGTGCAAAGGATGCAGGGGACATTTGAGCACCGGGTAGGGATCGAAAGATGACTTTTAGGGTCTTTACTGTCATTATTATTCTCTGAGCATTCTTCACATGTAATATTTAGAGTTTTGATTCTGGGCCACAAGTTGATCTGCTATTCCTGAACTACTTTAAATCTGAGGATAAGAATCTTGGTAGAATGAATTATCCTACGACTTATGATTGCTCAGTTCTAGCAATGGATATGCTATTAACCAGGCACATTTTCAATCTTGGGCCTTAGTTTTCTCAACTGTGAAAGGCAGTATTTAAACTGTTACGCACTTTTACCTCAGCAATTGTAGGATTCTAAAGAGAATTTATGTACTCTATGTTATGATGAAAGTCATTCTTTTAAGTTTTTTAAAAAAAAAGTTCCTTCAAATTAAGGTCAATTTATGTTCCAGGAGTTCAGGCTGTACCTATCAGGCCCCTCCCCTCCTCCTTGTCCTTGTATTTTCACATCTGTTAGAGAAACAGATCTTAATGGTCCTACTCTTGTTCTGTTATTATTTGGGATCTGAATGAGTTCTGAGTGTTTTCTATCTTCCAACAGCTGGAGAGGTCAAAGAACTGTTCCTAAAAGCAAGGACAAGCTAAAGCCAATTGTATATGTAAAACTTCATACTGATGTATTCAGCACAGTGAAATATACCCCTGTAATTTATACTCTAAAAAGGTAGGTCTAATCCAATCGTAATGAAGACCTTTAGGGGAAAACAACAAGAACTCTATTCTAGCTTCCAGCCAGTGGTCCGTATACTCACAGTCTAACGCAACACAAAGACATTCCAATACAATGAAATAATTTGGATCCTGTCCCGCCTCTAGGTTTAAGACTTAGCTCAAGAGAGCTAAGTCTTTTTATTATTCAGAAGAAATGAAAGTCACCGCATACACTTCCCTAGGCCAAGAGATCACCGACAAAATTTGCTAATGAAATCACTTCGTAACATTCATTCAGATTTTCATTTAAACTGCTGGGTTCCTAATATATTTCTAAATTTACCGAGATTACCCTCTACAAAAAAAATACGTCATAAAACAGTGATTACAAGGTAGCAAGGGACTTACGTCCACAGGAACAGTTCTTTATGTTGCTGAAGTCAATTACAAAAACAGAGTAAGAAAAATTAAAAGCAAGAGCTCTAGACTCAGAAAAACTTGGTTCAAATCCCAACTCTGTCACTCACTAGCAATTTAGTCGGGCAGCTCACCTAGCCCTATAGGATGCCGGTTTTCCTTTTGTAAAATTGTACTAAGGGTACTCACCTCCTAAGTTTGTTTTGAGGATAAAATGATTACTATAAAAACCCTAGTATAGTACCATGAAAACAGTGAGGGCTTAATGGATGTTAACTATTGGTAATAACAGTGTTATCAGCAAATGAGAAGAATTAGAATCTGGTGGGAGATGAAGACCTACTCCATGCTCTCTGTTCTGCCTTCTTCCCCTGAGGGGTGTGTTATCAACATTTAAGGAACTAGAAGGTGTACATCCTGGATGTTAAAAACAGGGGTTCTCCTCACTTATCAGTGAACAGCCCCAGTACTAGAGATGATTTTATAAAGATTTTAACTTGAACATCTAAGATATCCCTGAGAAATATCCCAGGCATAGCTTACGCAGCCTGTTATTTGAGGGAACACAGAATTAACCCTTGGTTTTATCCTTAGCAAAATGGGATTATAAAATCTTTTTTCCACAATTATCTTCACAAATTATTATAAAATAATTATGGCAGAGCCAAATCTATTGACATGGGTATTTGCTACCCTTTCCCCTCCTCCCCTTGGATAAAGAGAATGCTGGTTTTGCCCCTTCAGTCACAACCTCTCACCTGCCCCACAATGAGGGTTCAACTATTGCTAGACAGATTTTTTGGGTTTTCATGACACACAATCAAAAGACAGAGAATAGGTAGAAGAGATGGGCTTGGGTCTGGGGAGGGGTTTTACCAGCAGAGTGTTGGGGTGATTTTGGAAGAGACACGTTGGCAACATCAAAGTGGATGGGGAAAAAAATTGGAATTTCTAGAAGTATTGCTAGAGATGATACATCCTCTTTACCATGCTTTGACAGTTACAGAACAGAAGTTGTTAGATCACTTTAAATTCACCTTTGATTGCCTGTTTCTCTGACAGAATCCCTACCTGGAGACTGGACCAAAGAGGCCATGTCTTCCACAGAGGCGACATAAGCAATAAGAGAGGTGCAAAAACATCTTGCAAACCTTAGGCAGGATTCACTGAGTTCATACATGACATGGGGAATATTGAAAAGACTGACATCTTAGAAAGGCACGTTAGGATTGTGGGTCTACACTGTGTAAGGCTAGAGCTACGGCTGCACTAGGCCATCACCTTATTTTAATATTTTGTCCAAATTCTGGGCTTCTCACAATCAGAGAGCTATACCTACCAATTTCCTCTTACTGTTCTTAGCTGCCCGGTCCCCATTCCTCTACTCCGGGATTTCTCAAGTTTTGCACTAATGGCATTTTGGGTTGAATAACTATTGTGGGGGTTTGGCTTGTGCAATGTAAAATATTTAGCAACATATTTGTCTTCTACCCACTTGCAGTCAATAGCATCTTTCTCTCCCTTCCCCCCGCCCCCGCTGGAAAGTTCCAGGATGGGGCAGGGGGAGTCTTCTCCAAACATTGCCAAATGTTCCCTGGGGGGCAAAACTGCTTCTGGTGGAGAACCCCTGCCTTACCACAATCACCCAGGCTTACAGGAAAAATTCATACTCCATCAAGTCATTCTACATACCTCATTTTCAGAGTTTCCAACTGCAGAGATTCCAAGTTCTCAACAATTTATAACCATTACAGTTTGCCTCACGCTACACTGACCGCATCAGGCTATCATTTATAAATTACAGTAATGGGCCAGGCGCGGTGGCTCAAGCCTGTAATCCCAGCACTTTGGGAGGCCGAGGCGGGTGGATCATGAGGTCGAGAGTTCGAGACCATCCTGGTCGACATGGTGAAACCCCGTCTCTACTAAAAATACAAAAAATCAGCTGGGCATGGTGGCGTGTGCCTGTAATCCCAGCTCCTCAGGAGGCTGAGGCAGGAGAATTGCCTGAACCCAGGAGGCGGAGGTTGCGGTGAGCCGAGATCGTGCCATTGCACTCCAGCCTGGGTAACAAGAGCGAAACTCCGTCTCAGAAAAAAAAAAAAAAAAAAAAATTACAGTAATGGATATTTCTTTTTTAAATATATTTGTTGGATATTTTTTATGTGCTAGGCATTGTGCTAGGTACTTAACAGGACAATTTTCATTCTTATACACAAGTATGTGGTAGATATTATTATCTCCATTCAGAGATGAGTAAAATGAAGACCTGAAAAATGAAAATAACTCATCCAAGGTCACAGCCAAAAAGTGTCTGAACTGGGGTTTGAAGCTAATCTGTCCGAGGTCCACAGTCTCGCTTTGTCTCAGGCCACATTATTTCTCCTAATGAGAAAAACTAACACAGGGATACACAAGAAATACATTTACCCCAAGTTACATGAGTTCAAATGGCAAGTCCAGCGTACAGACTGTCATCGAGGGTGGTGCTCTCTGTACTATGCAGACCATCAGCGGTATGGATGTCTTTGTTCTAGGGACAGCAACAAGCTAATTTTTGAATTACGGATTTTCCACAGAAAACCAGAAAATGGTGGTTTCCTTTAAGTAGAAACCACAAGCAGTAACTGGTTGCCATGGTAGCAGAGGTAAACCTAACCTTGACTGGGAATGCAATCACCAGAAAGGGACAGCAACTATGGTCAGGAGTCTAAACCAGACCAGAGACATTTTAACTGGAGAAGAAAAAGTCAAAGGAGAGAAATGATAGTCATCATCAGTTATCTGAAAGGCTACTATCTAACTGAAGTGAAGTGCACACTCTAGATTATTCTAAAAGGAAAATCCAGCATTAGTGAGGGGAAATTATAATGAGGTAATGGAAGCCAGTTTTCCACTGAATGATAGGAAAGAACATTTAACCATCGTATGTTCCAACTGGACTGAAACATTAAGCTGTCTAAAAAGCAACAAGCTGTTAGAATAGAGAGATGCTGACAGGAAAGTCGTCTCTGTTAGGAGACCCAGTGTGGGTGAGACCGGGGTTGACAAATTCCCAGGCCCTCTCCCCAGCCAAAATCTCTGTTTCTCCAGAGAATTAGTAAATTGGGGTTCCCCAATGAAAACAGACAATGGAAGGTCCACCAGGCAGAAAGCCCCAGCTGTTCATCAGTCCAAGAGGAGAGGTGAACTACAATCTCACCTGGGAAGAAAATGCCATTTAGGTGACACCAAGCCAAGGGGAGGAGGAACTTTGTGGGGGATGTTTCCCCTCTGTTCTCAGTAGATGATCAAGGGATAAGGAGGAAGGGCAAAACCAGAAACAAACACAACAAACAGAAAAAACCCACCAAGAATCAAGCGGCTTTCTGCTATCTTCCAACCCTCAGACGCGCTGATGCCTCTTTCTTGGAATGTACCGCCACCTCCTACTGCTTTGGCCTGAAGACTGCATTTGATTTTAAAAAGAAAATCGGCAACCATCCAGCTAGGGGATAGTTAGAGTAATCGTTGATTAGTCCTTTTCTAACCACGAATACTACCTTTTGTTTCACTGCTCTTTATTTGCTCTACACCAACAGTTCATTAAAAACATCTCACCCCTAGATTCAGTGAATAGATAGGACAGGTCTAAACCCAAACATTCCTCTGGAAAAACCAACCACATTGTAAATATGCAGGACCTGTCCAGGAAAATAAAACTGTTACAAAGTCAACCTCTACTGAGGCACACAGCCTCCTTTGGGGGAAAAAAAAAAAAAAAGAGATGCTGAAAAAATGACAGGTTTTTCCTAAAAAACAGCAAAAACTATACTTACTCATTTTTTTCATATTCAGCATGAAGAACACCTAAGAGAATTTTCCCTATCTCTTCATCTTCAGGGCACTCAAAGCATTTACAATCTCATTATTTTATACAACACCCATTAAGTGGGCACCAAAGATTGTTATCCTTCTTTGATTTCTAAGAAAGCAACTACAGAAAGATTACACAAGTTGCCGAAGGTCGTTCAGTAAATTGAGATCCCTGGATTTTCCATTCAGTGATTGTCCTAGGGACACAATGCAAAGTGACTGAATTCCCTAAACTTACCAAAATTCCTAAGTCTTACAGATCTCTTCCCCGTTTCACACCACACATGAGCTTTCCATCATCTAATCACAAATCTGCCACCACACGGATCCTGGACATGAGTATCCTACCAGACCAGTGCCATGTCTGCAAGAAGCCTGGTGCTACACCTGACAGCTTTCGAATCAGCATCAAACAATTCCTTTATCTAGTGAAGTTGATTCTGCCTGACTGCATCTAGGAAATTTTTAACCCCTTGATTAGCTATTGCACAGTTGGTTTAACTTGGATGAGACAGAGGACAAAATAGTAGTGGTTTAAAAAAATGCCTCCCCCATTCTGATTACAAAGGAGGCATGATTAACGAAGTGCCCTTTGTATCCAAGCTCCATTCTAAGAGAAACAGAAAGAGCTTTCCTTCCCCCTTTTTTGATCGCTGAGTCTTTTCCTACTTGTCTCATCACCCACACAATCTGTTCTCAGCCCAAACAGACAATCCAGCCAGTCTGTGGAGAGTTCCTAAAACATTTATGTCCTGAAAGCAGACAGGATGAACAGGACCTCATCTCGACAAAGGATGATGGGACATTCAGCAAAAGAGTTCACAAAGGGAAATACAGATGGAGGCCCAGAGCTGAATGCATTTGCCCACAGTGTCTAACACAATGCTAGTCCTTATGGGTGCTTGTAAACCTTCTGGTCAATTTACAGCCACCTCCAGGTTTTATCCCCCAAATTCCATTGCTTTTAGAACAGAGGGTTTTAAAAGAAAATACAATTAACAAGTAAGGAGGTCCAAATCAGTGCTTTAAGAATCCTTCAGTTTCTCTAGACCTTTAAACATAAAAATAGCAACTTAGATGAAGATTTTAGTTCCAACACTACCAGATCAGCGTTGACATAATGCATGTAAAATACTCAATACATTGCCTGGTGCATACTAAGTACTCGAATAATATTACCTAAAATTTTCATCTTATACTACTCTATTTTATTAATGACATTTTTATATATGTCATGCCTGTCTACTCAGCTAAATAGATCCACCTTATCTGTTTTTTTTGTGTAGTCCAAAAGATAAATGCCTTCATATAATTATTTTATTTAAGCCTTCAGATCTATAGTAGGTTACAAGCAGTAAAAGCAAACCTAGGCCTCATAGCTGGCAAGCGGTGGATTACCCTACTGAGATCCGAATCCATAAATTTCACATCCAGTGTTTTATTTCAGTAACACCACAAATGAACAGACTCTCATCTCTTGTGCCTCTTTGTATTCTTCAGAATTTAGCTGAGAGCTAAGAAATACCTTAATCATCATCTAAAATAAATTTCTAATCATAGGTGACCTAACATCTCTGAAGATTTATTATAGCGCCTTTAATAAGGAAGAAAAGAAATGGGTGGGAAAGCCCAAGCATATTTGGCTTTGAGGAGAGACATGCCTCTGTTTTTATTTGCCAAGAGACAGACTTAACAGGTCTATTTAGAAAGACAAGAGGAAGCATGAGGGATTCAATGATATACCTAAGGAGACAAATGGGGCTAGAGCCAGATCTCTTGATACTCTGCTCATGGCTTTCTGTATTAAGCTAATTATTTAGCACTTTGAGTGAGATGAATCTTGACTTGGATTACGCACATCAAGTGGTGTTTCAGATGATCATGCCATACTTCAAAGGCCCATACCAATCCCCATTATAAAAAAAAAAAAAAATTATCTGATCTAAAAAATGCCTAGAACTCAGTCTTTTTCACCTAACTTAGCCCTTAGCAACAAGCTGTCCTATTTTATGGATCTTGTTTTCCTCATCAAATTTGAGTTGCTGGAGGACAAAATCCGTGTGTTTGCTCCTTCTGTAGCCCATGGCTAACCTAGTTCAGGACTTCTCGCAACTTGTGCTGCTCATTGCTTGGTCTGCCTCACAGCCTCCTAAATGTCCCAAAGAAACCTTGAGTGACTATAACATCTACTGAATTTCCCAACCACCCCCAGAACTACTGCTCTGCTTGGGCAGTCATTAAACCTTCTCTTCTGCCTTCAGGATCTTCATTTCAGCTGTCAGAACATCCTGTTGCCATCCAGTTCACACAGACATCCAGCCCAGCAGGAACACGTGTTGCAATGAGCTTTGCTTCAAAGCCAGCAGCCTGGCCAAGTTCCAGGAATTGTCACTAATGATCTTCACCAGCTACTTGGTGCTCAACAGTGATCTCTGAACACACACGCACACTCCATTTCCAATATTGCTCTAGTTAGAGGAGCTGCCTGACAGAGGTTGGTTCCATAACTTATTTTATTCTTTAATTGTTACAGAGAACTTACGTCATCAAAACAAGCAAACCCTCCAAATACACTCTCTGCAATGCAGCAGTCGTCTCCACCAACTTACTCCTTTTTTTCTGAGATGGATTCTTGCTCTGTCACCCACGCTGGAGTGCAGTGCTGTGATCTCGGCTCACTGCAACCTCTACCTCCTGGGTTCAAGTGATTCTTCTGCCTCAGCCTCCCGAGTAGCTGGGACTATAGGCACATGAAACCACGCGAGGCTAATTTTTCTATTTTTTTAATAGAGACAGGGTTTCGCCACGTTGACTAGGCTGCTCTCAAACTCTAGACCTCAGGTGATCCACCCACCTCGGCCTCCCAAAGTGCTGGGACTACAGGTGTGAGCCACCGCACCTCGTTCCACCAACTTATTTTTAAACTGAAGGCATAACAAGGGCATCAGTTTCCTTTGATTGTAAGGGACAGGAAACCTTGCTCAAAGATACTTCAGCAAAACTAAAGTAAGTTAACCAATCAATTAGTAAGGTGATACTGAAAAATACCTAGAGATAAAGCAGTCTTCTAGTGGTTGTTTTGATAAATCAAATGATGTCAACAGATCTCACTTCTCTACAGTCACTGAATTCCACCCTATATTTTATTAGCTTCATTCTCAGGCTTCATTGGAAAGACTTCAGCAATTCCAGGCTTTTACTCTGTGAGTTCAAATTCAGTAAGAACAACAGAGGATATCTCTTCCCGGTAACCTCCACACAAATCTCAGAATTCACTCCCATTGACTAACTTGAGGCATAAATCCACTGTGGCCAGTGCTTAGCTTGGTCATATGTCCATCACTAGAATCGGAAGTGAAGATTCTCTTAAGCCACATGGACTGAGGATGGGGAAGAAAATGTTCCACAAAGGAGATTCAGGCAGATCCTGCTGTCAAAACAAATAGGCGAAACACTGGGCAGCCAAAAAATACCAGTCCTTCTCCCCAATAAATCTTCCTTCTTTTCCTAATCTCCAGGAAGCTGTATTACTGGGATGATCCAACTTTGAAAATAGTATATTAAAAGAAAGAAACAACTAGGCTAGTCAGTATGTCGCCAGTAAGCACATGAAAAGAGTTTACCATTACTGTCAATCAAAGAAATATAAATTAAAAGAATAAGATATTCCTGGCACATTGGGAAACATTTTTTAAATAAAAGTAATCACCAGTACTGGCTGACACGCAAAGAGACAGACATTCCCGGATCTGGCTACTGGGTGATATGATTATCACTGACCATCAAAATCCTTAAAAATGTGCATTTCATTTTACCTTAGATAAATTCACAGAAGTGAATTTACTAAGAAAATAATAAAGGACATAAATAAGAATTTAAATACAAAGAAGCTTTCTCCAGTATTATTTATAATAACCCCAAACTAGAATTATTCTAAATGTCCAACAATAGATTGAGCAATTTAATTATTATAGCCATACTAGATGTTATCATACTGACACTAAAAATGAACTTTCAATGCATGTTTATTAGCATGGCTTAAATAAGTCGAAAGGCACAACACAGAAGAATTAATAAAGTGGGCAACAGTAGCATCATTCACTAATTAAACCTAGTAAATTAGTTTCACTCTCATCTCCTAGGCACTTCCAGGCTCCTCCTTTAAGATTTACCCCAGAGTTCTAAAGACCCAGATTCTGCCCGGGGAAAGAGAAAAACATCTGGACATCCTCAGCAGGCTAAAATGTATTGAATAAATATGTAAAGAGATATTTAAAAACTGTTTATGGGAGCGGCTTGCTAGACAGAGGAAGGTGAAGAAGACGGACCACCACTGGCATTTTCCTGTCCTGGAAGAGAGCTCAAGAAGTAACGCTTGGCTAATGTACAGTGATTTCTATCACAAATAATTCATATATTTTTAAAACTACTCTTTTTTCTTGTTCTTCAACTTATCATAATGCAATTAATATTCAAATCCCCAGAGTTCTTCCCTCCACAAACACAGCTACTGCGTTGCCAAACAAAACATACCACAAACAGTTACTCCTCATCTCAGTTTTTATAACCTTAAAATATAAATATGCCTAGTAGACTGGCCGGTCTTAGAGTGTTGTTGGGGAGATCAAATAAGGTGATTTCTACTAACGTGCCTTTAAGGAGGATAAAAGCGCTATACAAATGTGAGGTATCAGGCATATCAATGCATTACCTAGATTTACCAAACACAAAACAAAGCATGGGAGGGTTCCTGGCAGGCCTCTGGCTCCTCCATAACCCTCATGTTCTTTTCCTTGCAATCATTTCAGAAAACCAGATGTTTGTTTGCCAAGTTTCTCTGCAGCAAAGGGGCAGGCCCTCTCTACATTCAAATTGGCTGAAGTTGGTGTTTCTAGCTGTTGAAACTTCGAAAATAATGGGGGAAAATGCCAAAAATAATCCAAAAAGCAGACAGGCACATTTTAGAGACTGGAGCCCTAAGATGGAAAAAGGTAGCAGGATGAACAAGTATAGGGTTAATGGTTTTCATATGATTTCATTCAAGCCACAACAATGACAAATCCTAAAGATATAAACTTCTGAGAGTGAGTATTCTTTCAGAATTAGCACACAGAGCTCCTATTAGCAATATTTTATAGTGCTCGAAATATCTCCCCAAAGGAAAACGCTGCAGAAAAAACAAAGTTCTTCATTGGTAGGGCTGTGCTGGTATGCCATGTATACAAGCTGTTTCTTGTATAGTCTCTTTAAAATAAAAAGACTGTAGAAGAAACATACTCTTTCTTCTATAGTCTCTTTATTTTTAAAAAATGGCAAAAACTTAAATAAAACATGGATGGAGCAATAAGAAGTACACTGAAGTTCTTAAATGCCCTTCTTTTTAAATCCCCACCCCAATTACGTCCCTCCCTTGAGGATATTTACAATCCGCTATGACACATGCTCTGTACCTTCTTGGTTCAAGGAAAACACACCTACAGCATTTCAAATTAACTACTGACCCTTACTCTCACACTATAAACAAACCCTTTTCACAATCTCAATTGCATTGTGTCCACATTGATTAAAGCTTGAAGCCTGGTGACCTCATGTGGTGTTAACTTCTCCCATGCACCAACAGCATTCCGCCTTTCTACTCAATTACCCCCTTTGGTGCCAGAGGATCGCTACCCAATGAACACATACAATGGACTTCTGCTTCATTACACTAACCAACAGCAGGATAGAAATAAGCAGAAGAGGAATAAACAAGCTAATTTATCATGAGGACAGAGCAATCTTTCACCAGTCTCACCATGGAAAACTTCAGTGGTTAACGGGAACATCAATAGTCTGGGGGGTGATGTTTATGATCTTACAGATTATGGACAAAACCACAACAGAACCCCAAACTGACTAAAGAATTCTGCAGATTAGCAGGTGTGAACAAATGCACACAAAACCCATGCCTTAAAACTCCGGGGTCCTACATAAAACCTACTCAGTAATTATTTTGGGAAGCACAACCCTGGGCTTTGGATAACGTGAGCTGACACTCTGGTAATTTGCCCCAAGTGTTCAACCTAACCATGGGGCCCCTCTTATTTATCTTTGACAAGGTGGTCAGGAGGGACCCAGCCTCTTTGTGAGAGGGGTCTGGTGCCCTCCCTCCCCCGCTTCATTAGGCATGGCAAGGGCACAGCGGTTGATTAAATTAACAACTTTGGAGGGCTTCAGTCCCAGTTCCCAGACATTAGCACCATCATCCAGAACAAATTAAAAGTCTCACAGCAATTAAGCAGATTTTGAAAATGAATTTCCCATGGTTCAATGGCTCAACCACAATCTTGAGTTAAGTATCAGAGAAGAGTATTGAAGGAAGAGAAGAGGAACTGACTGCCGAATTTCCAAAGCAAACACACCACTGGTAGAAGCAGCATACACAATAAACTTCTGAGCCTCTGCTAAGTAGGCTTATACATTTCTTTGATAGCAAATTGGAAATATTCAGTCACAGAAGTGGAAGGAATAAAACATTAACATGGAATGGTTATATCAAAATGGTACTTTTTTTTCCTTTGTTTTTATTTCATTTAACGTTATTGTATTCTTGTTCAAAAATATAAATTGATATTGAGAGGGGACAAAAAATACCTACTTCCAGTCATGGGCTTTTAACTTCAAACAAGAAATTGTACGTCCAACTCCGGAACCGGAATCAGCTACATTTCTCTGAACCAGTACAACCAGGATCACAACAGGCAAAGACCTTGCATGCCAGCCTCCAAGGGACCCTGGGTGATTTACTTCTAAGAACTCATTTCTGGGTCAAAAGAGTAAGATTAATAATAAAATAATACTTATCACTTTCTAGGTGTGTACTCTTTGCCAGGCACCATCGTGAGGCCTTGTTATACCTGCTTCCTTCCCTGTGGGCTTACATGCCTCGCACCTCCGCCTGGCTCTGCTTGCAAGTCACAGGACTGGGTTCCTCTGAGCCCGCAGGCAAACATTTGGCACAGCTTGGGAGCAGGAACCTGGAGGAGTCCTGAAGGAACGTGCGAATGAATCCATTCCCACTCACCCGATCTATAAGCTGAATACAGTGGAATGCAGAGGTAGTTACCTGAATGAATTATGTTTTCCTGTCAAGGCCATTTAGAAAAGCTGACATCATAAATACATTACTGGTCTCTAAGTACAACTGTAAGTAAATCGACAAAATTCTTAGAAGGATAACTTTGAGAGATTAGTTTTCCACCTTTAAAAGTTTATAGAAAATTAAACTATGTGGGTCTTCTTAAAAAAAAAAAAAAAGCCCCTTCAAAATAGCCCTCCTGGAACAGAAGAAACGCACCGTAAATCTCAAAATTTGCATTACCAACAGTTCCATTTGGATATTCAGAATTTGGAAATATGTGTACTTCTGTGTGTTCCCTTCCTCCCACTAAACTCTACCTGGTACAGACAACCAGCCACAGTCAATTCTCTGCCTTTATGGCCAAAAAGGGACGAAAATATATAGCCCAGATATAATAATAATCAGCATAACAGTAGGCATTCGTAATGAAACTCTCCACTAGTGGTCACAAAGCTCAGTTCAAATCTTATTTCTCACTACGCCGTCCTTGGGCCTTAGTTTCCATCACATAATAGAAAAAGGTCTCTTTCCAACTCCAAAATTGTGCCATTGTATAAATGTAAGCATGTGTATTACGATTGTAGAACAATCTTTTATGTTCAAGTGAATAATAAAAACCCTCCCCTATTTAAATAATAATAGCCTGAAATATAATGTTATAAAACTTAGGGCAGACCTCAAAGCTTTAAAGTTGAAGCATTTTAGTTGCCTCCACAATAGGTCCAAAATGCAAGGCATTTATCTCTTCGTTTCTTCAACAGATATTATTGGGTACCTACATTGCACTGATCGGTGGTAACAACCACAGATAAAGGTGAGTCAATTAGACCATCCTCGTTCTCACACAGCTTATAGTTTGACAGAGGTTATATTTTAATCATCATTTTTTGTTTAAAATTTCTTATAAAAGAGCACTAAAATTCTCGCTAATGTTTCAGAAGTGATTAACATTTTATTTTTAAAAATCATTTTTCCTCAAAGTTTGACTTTCAAAAGTCTTTGTCATTTATGTCATATCTAGAAGCAAAAAAATTTCCCAGTGGATGATGACTCCAATTTGATAATGTAAAACAGAAGTACAACTGGGTTTCGCTTTGCAGCAAGCAAAGAGGGAATAGTTTCTTCCACCTAATGAGTGATACCCATTTAAAAGTCATGCTACCTGGGCTTATCTATGCTCTAAAGAGCCATGAATACTGGCCCAGTATTTTAAAAGACGTATATTTAGATTCAGATTAAATGTTGGTTAAAAAAAAAAAAAACTAAGTTAATCACTCTAATTTACCAAATATATGAATGACATGCTTCTTGGACTATTGGCTAGCATAGATGTTGCTTAATAGGAAGGCTATCAAGCAGGGTGGCTGGGTTTCTAATTTTATCCAATCCGTTAAGAGGCAGAAATAACCTGTCATTGACCTTACAAGACACAGGTTGTCTCCAGAATAAGCAAACAAACAGACTTGAAAAGTTAATTACTACGGGAAACCTCTACTTTAGGGAAATGGCTTATATATATTAATTAATCTCACACCTATGTGCAGGCTCCCAAGAAGATGACCTGTGTTCTCTCATTTAAATCCCAAACCCCCTGTGACTCAGACATTTTTGGTTGAGGAAACTGAGGCTCACAGAATTTAAATGGTTTGTCTAGGTTAGGAAACAAGTTTGATAACAAAGAGATAAATCAAATCACTGCCATCGATCAACCATAAAACCACATTCCATCAGTTACAGAAATCCAAACACTTTGAATGGAGGGATCAAGTTTCTCAAGGATTAAGCTTCTCATTTAACACAAACTATCATATGGAAAACCTCATGCCAACACTGTGTTATTTTGTAGAGTGACTATTTCTCAAGAATCCTATAAGAATCCGACATCATAAAGAGGCAACTTTCAAAATTCCTGTAACAGTTCTGTTAAGTGGGAGGAGTTAATGTTTTTCCTTTACGGAGCTGGTTTAAGTAATCAGCCGAGGTTCTAACACAGAAATATGACGGCCTCATATCTACACTAATCCTGTCTTGGCTAAAATCCCAAACATAATGCTCATGGTTCTCCTGAATTTTCTTTCTCTTTTTCAAGAGAAAGGGGTGGGGGAGGGAAGGAAGGTACTGGAGGAGTTCTTCTGATTCTGAAAAAACAGAAACAAATGCTAATTAAAAGATGACCTTAATGCCCTTTCAGTTTAAAAATCTTCAGCGTTTACAAATTATCTTGTTTTTTTCTCTTTCATCAACTATTACCCAGAAATACCTTATTCTCATAGAGCCAAGCTCTGTCCTGTTTGGGCAAGTTCAAAGAATAGTGCCAGGGATTTAACACTGGCATGCTCATAGACCTGCAAATTCTGAAATTCAGGGGGAGATATGAATCAAAAGATGGCTGAGCTCCCACAGTCGTGTCACGGCCAAGCCCCACCCCACCCACATCCTCATATGATCCTCAAAAAGCAAAACCTTTCTGAGATGTCCTATAAGTGACAGAGGGGCCCAATGTGCAGTCTTTTCAAAACCTCAGTAAAAATCTTATCTACTTAGATAAGATGTAAAACCTGAGATGTCCTGTAAGTGACAGAGGGGCCCAATGTGCAGTCTTTTCAAAACCTCAGTAGAAATCTTATCGACTTTGCTTAGCCCAGATACCCAGGGATAAAGTAGGAGCCTGGTTCACACAAGCCAGAACTAGCTCAACAGAACAGAGAATAGAAAGGAATGTGGAGACGCGTCTTTTCTCTGTCTTTTCCACGTCTGAGGCATTCTGCTCTGGGGCAAATTACAACATAACTAAAAGCAGATAAAACACAGGAGAACTGAGTAAAAGAAACGAGACCTCAAAAAGGGGGCACTCTGCCTCGAAAGAAGGCTGGAATTCATAAAACATGGAACCCAACTTTTTTAGTGGTGATCACCTGAAGGCAAGCTTGTTAAACACAGACTTAAAAGTCAAGATTCATTTCAGCCAAATTAGATGGTGCAGAAAAATAGTGCTTCGTGACTCTGCTCAGTTTCAACAAAACGAAAGACAGAGGAGGAAGAATTTACAGTAGAATACTTGCACCACTCAAATCACAAAAATATGCTTGTTAGTCACAAAGGAGGGGCCCGCAACCTTGTAAGCCTTATTTTAGCAATGTGAATTTTCTGCTTGCAATTACCTTCAAAATGGCAGACAATGAGGAATTTTGTTGCTGCTTTTGTATGTAAATATACAGGGCTATGTGACTTTCCCCCCAAGCTCACTACAACTTCGGAATTATGCCTGCCACAAACATCCTCTGAAAGCACAAGAATTAGTCATAGATTTTTTTAGTCAAGGAAGCCTCAGACTGATAAAGTCTTAAAACCAGACATAGGACTGTGCTTTTTGGATTGGATAAGTAATGGCTATACTGCGTGGTTTTGGTGTGTGTTTTTTAAAGAGTTTTAAATGTACATTTCCCCAAGCAGGAGGAAGGGAATGTACCACGCCCTCAGCAAGCAAAGAAGGAATTTAGTTTATGTTTTTAAAATTCCGTAGTGTTCTTTAAAATCCACATAGCACAGCATAACATTCCACATAGTTCTGTTGTTCCGTAAGGGATTGGCTAAGTATATTAAGGATACAAAGGGAAGGGGTGACAAAGTTATTGCTATTTTATTTTCAAGTAACAGAAAAAAATCGATCTAGCTCTAAGAAGCACAAGTTGGGAATGTTTTGCACATTTCTGCCTTAGACAGAAATCAGATGAACTTCACGCTGAAACTCTGAGGGATATGTCTCTTTGGGGCACTGAGTGGCATTAGAAACGGAGTCCAAGCCATGGCTCTGCCTAATTGCATGAACTGAATGGCTTCCCTTTCCTGGGATTCAAATTCCTTCTAAATTAAGGTAGAACAAGATAGTCTTGAAGGCCCTTTCATCTTTGCTATTTAATACCGACAAGCTCTTCAGCTTCTATTCAGGCCAAACGCCACCCGAGTGCATGGATACAATGGATCCAAGTAGCTGTACTCATGGACAGTGACAAAATCACACAGCTTTAGGGTGGGATCAAGTATTCTATTGGCCTAGAATCTGTTGATCCTGCCTACCAAGGTGGTGAGCGGGAGTGGAGGTACCACTGATCTGTGGAACGACTTGCCTAATATCCCAGAGACCCCTGAATCCCAGGCATTCTTATTCTGAATAGAGACTTTTAATCGATTTCTGGTCTCTTCCTTTGTCCTCATGTCACCACACTTCTACAAGTCTGTTCTGCCATTGAGAGTTGGCAAATCACCCCAGCTTAGAAGTACAGACTTACAAAATGGCATAATCAAGCTCATTAACATTGTATATAATGCAAAAGTAATAGATGCTGAGTAAAAGCATGAGAGGTTCTCTTGGGATTAAATGTGCATGCTTTAGGAGAAGATTTGGACTTGTGTTCTTATTTGTTAGCTTTCTGCAATAACATTAATATCTATCAATTGGGGGTGGCTCAAAATGAAATACTTGGTTATAGCACAGGAACTAATGTTAGAGAGCAGGATGACCTCCTTGAACTTTCAAACCCAAACCAAGTAAGGTTTTGGATCATTCCCATTCCTTCTGCCTCAACAGATCTACTAATCTGCAGGTGGTAGGCAAAGTGGTGATGGCGCAAAGAAGGAAAAGAGGCCAGGCACAGTGGCTCATGCCTATAATCTCAGTATTTTGGGAAGCCGAAGCAGGTGGGTCACCTGAGGTCGGGAGTTCAAGACGAGTCTAACCAACATGGAGAAACCCTGTCTCTACTAAAAATACAAAATTAGCCAGTAGGGTGGCACATGACTGTAATTCCAGCTACTTGGGAGGTTGAGGCAGGAGAATTGCTTGAACCTAGGAAGCAGAGGTTGCAGTAAGCTGAGATCTTGCCTGGAGACTGCACTCCAGACTGGGCAACTCTGTCTCAAAAAAAAAAAAAAAAAGGAATGAATAATATATAGTATCATGTGTAAGTTTCCCCAGATCTAAGTACAGAGAGAGACAAAGAAAAGCAGGAGAGAAGGATTTGGGATTAAGCAAATGATTTCAGTGCAAAGTCCTTTGGAAATCACATCTCCGATAGGTCTGGCTCAATGAGACACTCCAACAGTGCCAAGTCCTCAAGACAGTAGATTCCAGTGATATTTAATGCTTGTAGCAATCCCCATGAGGAAAGAGGGCTCTGTTTCACATCACAGTTGAGAGAGGGAGTCAATGAGATTTTAGGACTTATTTGGGATCATTGAGGTCACAGGTTGTCTGCAGAGTCCTAGGCAAGTTTCTCTCCACTATGTGATGCTGCTTTGAGACCAGAAGCTCTCTCTTTGGGAGGGGGTCAGCCAGGACTAAGGCAGCAGTTAACTGGCCTCCAACCAACTTTCATGAGCCTGTCCTTATTAAACTAGGGCTGAAGAAAAACTGAGTCAACCATTTACAGACTGATTATCTTCTTTCTAAAGGAAAATCATAATGCCTTGCCAAAACAAATGTAATAACTAGGCCTTTTCTTTCAATTACCTCTGCTTTCTTGGAAATGTGTATCTGCAGATAAAACCTCAGAGTTAACCCAGAGAATTAACCAGATGTTTAAGAAGACCCTGTAATTCCTGTGGGCCAGCAAAGAAAGAACACCCCTTTGCCGGATTATATTATCAGAATGGAGTACTAAGGAGAACGAAGGAGCAGAAAGTTAAACCTGAAGGTCCAGGATTTAAATACGCATAGCAGATAGAAACGTTAGCTCAGTTTTGGGGCATTGGGTGGCACTGGAAGCAGGTTTTGGAAATCCAGGCACAAACCGTGTCTTTGAAAAGATAGTCTCAGAAATTTCCAGAAGCCTTCATTTTCTTTTCTTGAGTCTATATTCTACCTCCATCTTCCTATTCCATAGCCTCATTACACTCCCATTTCTTCAACAGCTACCTTCAGGACCTACTGTACATGCTAAATCCAGGGGGGCATTCAGAGGACCCATCTCCTCGACAGATTTCCCATTACAACTCTCAGCCATCTTTTGCTGTACGCAACAATTTCCTTTTGGGAGTGTTGGCATATAATTTTCTCAGGTTCAGCCCTCCCTAGAATGGCCCAGAAGCACTGGTCAATATTTACAATGGCTGGTGTAGGAGGTTCTTATGTCTTAGGAGTTGAGATCCCTTGTTTAGGAAGTAACTAGTCCAATGATCAGTTACCACGCAGTGATGGAAGTGCGTGGTTTGGGGAAGGGGTGGAAGCAAAAAAAAAAAAAAAAAAAAGCTTTCATCTTCTATTGAATCTGTGTAGAATCAGTTTCATCACACTCACCCCTTTGTTTCCCTTAGAAATAGAAAGGACAATGGGAGAAGAGTGGCATTAGGCTTAAGAGCATAGCTTAGGATTCAATCAAGGACTGTGGGCTTGAGTCTTAGCCCTCTCATTTACTTACCCTGCACTCTTATTTACTATCTCTTCGACCTCAGAAAAGGTCCTTAAATGAGCCTTAGATTCACGTGAAAATTGAAGAAAGTAAAATACTTGCTTCTTTGCGATGATGTGAGCATTAAGTGAATCTTTACATGTGAAATGCTTTCTGCAGTCCCCCAGTCTTCCAATATGATTACTGCTTTTGCTCCCCTATAAGATTTAATGAGGGCTAGAATGTGGGGGGTGGGGGAGGAGAGGCAGTAGTAAGAGACTACAGAAATTTAGTATTTTTAAATTATAAATTATACACCATTATTTTGTTTTATTTAGCCATCCTTTTAGATTCGCCCTTTTACGAAAAGTTAGAAAACACTACAGTTTGAGATCATTAAGT
This sequence comes from Saimiri boliviensis, assembly GCF_048565385.1. Classification (NCBI taxonomy): domain Eukaryota; kingdom Metazoa; phylum Chordata; class Mammalia; order Primates; family Cebidae; genus Saimiri; species Saimiri boliviensis. Next base: position 66,498,120 of record NC_133459.1, read on the forward strand.
TTGAGAATTGGCATGCCTCAAGCTCCTTGTCTCCACTCTCCTCCTCTCCGTCCTACATCCCCATGTGGGCACTTTCTCTGGAACTGTTCAGAGCAGTCACATTTATTATGCCACCATCGCAGCCCTTCAGAGAAAAAGTAAGAATTAAATGAAACAGTCACGATCATTTCATGTCTTGATGCTCCCTGTGCCCTATTACTTCTCAGGGTCTCTATCAAAATCGAGGACTGCAAATCTTTCAATAGAGAAAATCTCTTAGCATATTTTCCAAAGAACAAAATGTACCTACTCCTGCTGTCAGGGTGGCTATTTGCAGGAGTCTCTGGTTTAAAATGCTCTCGTTATTATGCATGGGTGTGCATATAAACAAAAATTCTCCATAGGGGAAAAGAATTTTCAACTTTCAGTAAGAGGCTCTTTTCTCAATTCCTCCGCCATCGCTGCCAACCCACACACTCTAAAAACCTCTCCAACCTCCACTGATTCTTTCTTTCCTCTCCTTTGAGCAAATCCAGGCTTACTGTATAACTACATGTATGTTAAAATCACAAACTAGAGAAAATAAAACTGAGCATTCTTCCTGAAAGTAGCAAAATCTCAAACATTTGATGGTTAACAAACTTGGCTGCTTAGTCAACTGGATGATTCATACAATTACGGGACTGGTTAGAACTTGACATAGAATTGGTTGGACTGGCACAGGCAAACTTTTCAAGACATGTCCTCCCTCAGCCTTGGCAAGGCACTGTTTGGGTCTGTGCAGCTGCACTCCATTTCATTAATCTTCACATTTGATATATTTTCCTTTTGATGTTAGCTGGTTATAAAAATGAGAAATCAGTTTTAGTGCTATTCATCTTGTTTCCCTACATTTGGACCATTTTTATTTAGGCCTAAAAGTCAAGGTTTTGAGAAAAGTGGGAAGATCACCTAATGGTTGATAATCCAGGCTCTGATGTCAGATTGACTGGAGTTCAATCCTAGCTTTGACCATAAGTAGCTAGGTAACCTTGTGCAATTTTACTAGGTCTTTCTGCACCTCAGTTCCCTTACATATAAAATGGGTACAAAAATGCCAATTTGGCAAGGTTTTGTATGGATGAATTTAGACAGGTTTGAGCACATATTGCACATTCAGCACATGTTAAACATATCATTTTATTAATATATCTATTTCAAGATAAAATAATTAATTGATGGTATAATTAGTAGGGCTTCTAATTTCATACATTCTTGAATACCCAATAAATAAGTGAAAATTATCTTGATGCTAGAAAACTACATCCTAGGAAATCTTTTGCTGTAAATTGAGATGAAGAAGGGCTCTTTTCTATCCACAGTTCCCCTAGTTTACTCAAGCTCCAAGTCTTGTCTTTACTAACCCCGCCTCAGCATACAGCCCTATCCTGGACACACAGTACACACTAATAGATATTTTGCAAATCAGGCAAGTAACACAGAGGAGCTTTAAACTAAGGACATTTACATAATTTCAACAGATTCTAAATTCTAAATCTCCATAGAAACACCTTTAAGAGGAAGATAAGGTAATAATCTTTCTGCAGTTTATATGGATTTAAAACTTTAAAGGTCAAATTATTGCAAAACGTCATGTAGGCAGGGAAGGCCTTAAATCTCAATCTGGGTTTCAGGCAGGGAACCTGAAAACCTCACAAAGCCACACGTAACACTATTAGCTCAAGGAAATGTTTCTCATTGTAACAGGAAAAGGGAAAGTTTGAACAGAAGTCTAGACAGGCTGTCCTGAAAGAACAATCAGCTGAAAGAGCAATTAGAGACTGTTAGCACGAGCATGATTGCACTGCAAGAACCAAATAGTTTTGTTTTTTTTTTTTTAACTTGAATATTGTAATTAATTTCAATTGCTAAAAGAATTTCACTTTTTTAAAAAAGACTAACTTTTAAGATTGCACAGTATTCCTACAAACCACATTAGATACTTCCAGTAGGTAACAAAGAGGAAGACAATGAAATTTTATGAAATAAAAAGCAGAATCAAATACAGAAAAATATGGCCCAATATCAACCAAAAACCAATTGATTAGTACTTTTTCAGATTCTCACCAGATACTCAAATATTGAAAGATTACAACTATTGCATCATTGACACATTAAAATAAATCCAACAAGCTTAAAGTCTAATAAATTGGGGAGCAAACACATATACTCTGCATAACTGTAGTTTTATTTAATTTCTTAAAATTCTGCAACTTCCAAATAAATAACAGCAGTAGAAACAAAAACTCACATAAATGGGTCACAGTAAAGACCAGTTGCCTCCACTTAAACAATACTAGCACAATCATGTGGGCTCTATCATTGAAAGAAGTAGATAATCCATGCACAATTTGAGAAAATTGATGACATATGTGTATATGTTATATCTTATAGAGTATACATTACATTCTCAGCATTAAAGAGGCCACTCACATAAGTTACCTTTTCAAAGAAACAGTGATCTTCCCTAAAGAAATAATAATTGGTGATTTGTTGATACTTATTTGGAGTTTATATTTGGAATACTCTCATTTATGGGTATGCTTAAAACAGTGCAACAATTTTCTATTCATCCAGTTCTGATCTTCATACTCTTAATAGTTTTAGAACAGCTGGGAACAGTGACCTGCTTTTTCAACCATTATATTCCCAAAACATGACTAATTTGAAGATGAGCACATTGCACATAATGGGCCAGGGATTCAAGTTCATGATTTTTAGTCTGCACTCTCTTTTCAGGGTACATGGTCTCCTTCCTCTCCCTGCTTCCACCACCCCCAAAGCTGCCTTTTCAGGAGCTAAATTCACCAAACATGAAATCAAAGGAAAATTATTTTTTTAAGTTTTCTGCAGGCTTATTTTTAAGGAGAATAAAGATTAAGTTATATTTTAAAAAATATTTTTTCCTTCAGGGGTTATTGCATTTTTAAATAATTTCTAAATATTTGGAATGTATTTAGATGCATGTAGAATACTAGATGTATCAGATATATGGTTTCATAGTGCCTCAAAGTTTTTACAGAATCATGATATAAAGCAGTGAATTTATAAATACCCCAAGTTCTACTATGTAAGATATTGCTTTCAGGGCCTTTTGGCAAAATCCCATTAAAGGTTTAACTTAGAGCTGAAACCTTTTTTTTTTTTTTTTTTTTTTTTTTTTTTTTTTTTTTTTTTTTTGCTTATATGCAAAAAAAAAAAAAAGCAAACAAAAAAAAATTTTTTTGGGTAAGAAGGACATTGAAATAGGAGAATATATAAGCTGGCTAAACCAAAGCCAGTCCCTCGAGGCTATTTGCTTTTATAAATTTACTTTATCAAATCTAGAAGGCTGCAACCAAACAACAGTCTAAATGTCATGTCCAATTCTCTAAGTACTAAGAGAGTTACAGTTCAGTTTTAGAACTGAAAGCGACCTTAAACTCTTCCCTCTACCAATGAGGAGCCTGAAGCCTGCTGGTTAACTCACTGGCCTGGTCACTTTGGGGCTCATGGATTGTCACTGTTTTTTTTGTGTGTGGGGGGGTGTTTTTGTGCTGTATATTTGTGTGTGTGGTACATGTGGTACTTACACCCTTACAAGCAAGAGGTTTGTCATTTATAATCTCTTCTTCCTAAGTTGCTCTGTTTACTCTCATCAGCAAAAAGAGCGATCCAAAAGAGAAATATATTCTGGCCAGTACAAAAGGAAAGTTTCCTTTTCGGACTTGGCCTACTGCAGATATATTAGAGACACTTCACACCCAGGACAACTGACTTCTTAAGTGGCAGTGACAATGAGCTGTGGAGGAGTTCTCTTCTCACTGGAGAGAGCAGAGGAGGTTTTTGAACTTTACCTTGACTTTCCAGCCTACAAACTGTTCCTTCAGCTACTGTTTCCGCTTGCCTACTTTGTTGATATTCTTTCCATAGTTTCCCCTGTTTTCCAGTTTAGGGAAATTTGGTGGGAATATATATCATTTGTATTTTGTTGATATTTATTTCCCATGTTTGGGCCCTTCCCAAGGTTTTAGATTTGTTTCAGAGCAAAAAAAAAAAAAAAAATTACTTTCTAAGTTTAAGAGGAAAGGCTAAGTCACTGTTCAGCGTGGGCTGGCTCTGATCTGAACTGGAGACGCGGCCTTTGCAACTGAGGAAGGAGAGGAGGTAAGCAGTAAACTTACACAGTTTCCTCCAAGAAGCGTTATACATAGATATTTTTCAAGGAAATTGTAATAAAGCAGTTTATTAATTGAGGGTAATCTAGTTAAGTTAGCACCTGCCACGGACTTTTTGAGGTTGTTGTCATTAAACAAATTCTCTGGGAAAAACAATCTTTGGCACTACTTACTCCAGACAAACCCTGCTTGGAACAAACAAGTGTTCTGACCCTGTAGTAACTGTAATGTCCACCAGCCACTCAGGAGTGCCCTTAGGGCTACTCGTCATTGGTAGGATCCCAGAAATTCTGCTAGTTCCAGAAGTCCCCTAGGAAGCCTACATCATGGATAATGGGCTCTGCAAAGCTAGGAGATCAGCCTTAGAAAAAGGAAAAACACACCAACAAAAACCAGGAAACTATGTGTAATGGTTTGCTGCTTGTGCAAAAACCTCAAAGAGGATGAAGGTCAGACAGGGATAATAGGCCAATTTAATTCTGAAAGCACAAGGTGCAAGAAATTTTAATTATGGTCTGCCGCTGAAATCACACAAGATCCAATGGCATCTAACTGCAACTGCTCATCAAGGGAGACAAGAGGTGTAATTGTAACCGCTGCATAATCACTGTGAGGGCACAGGGAAGGCTGCCTTCAGCTCCCAGCAGAGAAGGTATTAAGAGCCTCGAAAAATCCAATACGGGGAAACATGGAGATTGCATGTAGCCAAACAGGAGCTCCTAACACAAAAGCCAAACCGTGTGTGTATATGTGTGTTTGTGTATGTGTGTGTGCCTCTGTGTGTGTGCGCGCGCGCTGAGGGTTTCAGAAATAAAAATATCAAGCTGTTTGACCCACACTGGAGATACGAGATTGGAAAACTCTGAACCCCTTTCTGCTTTGTGGATAAATGCTGACAGAGAAAAAAGCACTGTCTCCTTTAGGAATTTCTCTCCTTGTTGAAGCTTCACCCACTCTCCTTTGTTTAAGACAATTGGCTTGGATGTTACCGTGATTTACAGTAGCAAACTCCCTTTAATTTGTTCCCATCAAACCCAAGTCTGGAGACAAAACGCACGCACACGACTCGAGGTGCCCAAGCCTGCGCAGCTCTGGCAGCGACGCTGCCCGCGCCCGGCGGGCGTTTCCCCCGCACCCCACATCGCGTGGGCGCCCGCAAAAGCACTCGGGGAGAAACCCCTCGTGGACTCTCCACTCCGCAAAGTTTAACAAAGCCGTGAAGTAAGGAGACCGAACCTCCCATCCGTGCCCGCTGCAAAGTTGGCATTGAAGTTCGTGCCGGGATGTCCCAAATCTTGAGGGGGTGGGGGGCGCGAATGTGCAAAGAGCCGGGAGGATGCATGAAGACCGGGACACAGCGAGGGGAAGGGAGTTTTTCCGAGTGGACGGTCCGTGAGGCAGTTTTCTTCACCGGAAGCCTGTTTGACTCAGAGAGGTCCGGGAGGTGCACGCCAAGGGAGGTCTCCCGGGGCGGCACAGCCGCCGGGGGGCCAGGGGGCTGTCACCTGCGGGGGGCTGGAGTGGGGGCGGGGGACGCTCTCCTAAGTGCCAAGGGAGGACGAGGAATCCAGAGTCGCCGGCTCTCGGGGCTCTAAGAAGTGGGGGGAGGGAGATTCGCGAGTGGGCAGGAGGCCAAAAGCAACACCTTTCGGATACGTTTTTCCCCTCCGACCTTTCCAACTTCCCGCGGCGCTGGTCAAGGACTCCCTCCCACCCCACCCCGCCTCCCGGCCCACAATTAGGACCTGTCCACGGCAGAGCGTGGGGTGGAGGGCGGCGGGGAAACAGGGCGCGAAGGTCGGGACCCCAAAATGCAAAAACCCTCAGCCCCTAGCGAAGACGACCAAATGCATTCACACCACGCGAGTATCAGAGCCGTGTAACAGAGCTCCGGGTCTGCGCCGGGCGCAGTGCCTCGACTCTTCTGTTGTTCCTAATAAAGTCGATTACGTTGCCCTCCCGGAGCTGATTGGAAGGGAACGGAGAGGAAAAGGGGGGGAACGCGGGAAAAAGCGGGGGTGGGGGGGCGGCGAGCAATCAACTTTGTAACCCAGTGCTTCCTCGCGCGATCCGTCGCCATGCTTCAGATTCCCACCCCCGCCGCCCCCCTCTTGCCTTTCAAGTGGATACTGAAACTAGGCCAAAACTTTTTCCCCTCCTTTTCTCTTAGCCACTAGACTGGATTGTGCCCCACGGAGCCCCATGGAGCTCTGCTTTCTTAAGCACAATAGCCGGACTAATTAGATCATAGAAGCAAGGCAGTGATACTGTAACAAGTAGCCCAAGAGGCAAAGAGGGAAGGGGCCCGAAAAGACAGAAAGGGGGAAAAGTTTGCAGCTCTCGCACTTACCAATCAAGCCTCCCACCAGAAAGGCGATGATTTGGAACACGAGCAGAATCCCACCAACAATGCACAGCTTCTTGGTGCTCATGTTTTCTATAATTGCCCCAGCCATTTTTGCGCCCCCCCTTTTTCTTTTCTCCTTGAAATAAATGTTTTAGGGTGTGCTTTTTGCTCCCTTCTCTCACACAGTCCCTCCTCCCTCGCCTCCTTGCTGGGCGCTGCAAAACTTCAGAGGTGCTGGAGCGCGGCGAGGATGGGACCGGGACGGAAGGCGCCCGCACGGATTCCCCGGGCGCAGCCGGCTCGGGATCCCCCAATGCCCGGAGCTGTGATTGTGGCCGCTCCGCCGCCTGTGGACGCTTAAAGGAGCAGGGAAGCGGATCACATGACGCCGCCTCCCTCCCTTTCTTCCTCCCTCCCTCTCGCGCTTCCTCCCTCCCTCCCTCCCTCTCTTCCTCTACCCCTTGCCCGCCAGTTCGGGGCTCAGAGCTCCAGCGGGTGCTGGCGCCCCGCTCCCAATTCTGGCCTGCAGCCTGTCCCGCCAAGGGCTGGTGCCATTTGGGGGTTGCTGTGGATGTGAAGCGGGTTCCCCCTGCCCAGCCTCTCACATGTTTCCTTTTCTGGTTTCCGAAGTGCGGGATTTATATCAGCGGTGGACCGCCTTGCAGACCTTTAACTTAGGCGTTGACTTTAGGAAACGGTCCCCACCCCACCCCCAGCTGCTAGAACTCTCTTTAGGAAAGAGGAGGAGTTTTTTTTTTTTTTTTTTAAAGGACCAATAGATGCCTAAGTCAAAACATAAGAGATGCGGAATAAAGTCTCAGCTCGACTTCCTTCTACCAGGTTCCCAGCCTCGGTTATTGGGCACACACCCAGCTAAATTCCCCACGGCGCCCCTTGAGGAATCTTGCGCTCCAGCCAAATCAGACCACTGTTCATTACTCCAGCGCATGGACTTCAACCGCCTTAACCCTGGCTATTGCCTTAAAGAGAACATGTTCTACTCCAACAATTTAAAACCCTGATCCCAAACCAATTAGTCTAAGAAATCTTTCTAATTTTCCACACCACCTCCATGCAGAATCTCTGGGAACTGAACCCCTCCAATCCTATGTTTACATTTTTACCTCCTGTTGTAAGGATTTGTGTCCACGTTTATCTCCACCACTGAGCTGTAAACTCCTGGGGAATAGGGACCAACTTTTTTTGTTCTTTGTACCCCCCTTGGTGCCTAACAAAATTCTAGCTCAAGTAGGTGCCCGGGGAAACTTTTGTGGAATGAAGTGAATGTGAAGGCAAGCCCACAGTTTGCATTTCAAAAGCCTAAAGAGAGCTTAGTTGGTTTGGAGGGTACACATATTAGGTTACAATGTTTGTTGTCTCTTTGTGAGAGATCATATATTTATATTTATACTTAACTTCCATAAAAAAAGAGGGCGAGCCCCCCCCCCCCCACCCGCGCCCCCGACCCCACAGAGATTTTCTGCTCTATGAAGATTACATTTCTGGGCCTGGTTTTTCCATGTTTCATAAACTGAACCACTTGGCCAATACAACTCACCTTACTCAATAGACCCTTGGTTTGGTCAATACCCCACCCTGCTCCCCACATGCTCATTTTCCACCAGCACTACTCACACACCTGGTTTCTTGTCGCTCCCTCCTTACACACCTTCTTCATGCCAAGAGACTATTTTTCTCAGTCCTCTCTCCTGCTCTACTCCATTCCTGAATTTTCATTGCCCTTATAGAACACGTCGTGCACAAGTTACGCTTTATAGAAGTGTTTATTTCTAGTCTCCGAGTAGAACAGACCACTTTTCAAGGACAAGCACCAAAATTTGTGCTACAAAACTCCATCTCTTCAGCATCAAATAGTTCTTAACAGTTCTGAGGATATACAATCATGTGTCACATAAGGATGTTTCAGTCAACAACAGACCGTGTATATGACAGTAGTGCTATAAGATTATAATATATTCTTACAGTACCTTTTCTATAGACATATTTAGATACACAGAGTACTCACTATTGCATTACAGTTGTCTATAGCGTTCAGTATAGTAACATGCTGCACAAGTTTGTAGTGTAGGAACGGTCAGCCACATGGTGCAGCCGAGATGTGTAGTAGGCTATATTGCCTAGGTTCATGTAAGTTCCCTCAATGACATTTGTGCAATGCCAAATCACCTAACAACACATTCTCAGAAGGTATTCCCATCATTAAGCAAAGCATGACTGTGGTTGCTGTTTACCTGTTCTCTCATTCAACTCTTTGTCCCAGTCACTTACTGAGCCCTTAACATGTTCCAGGCTTGCTTTCTTAAGCACTCAAGGATACCAAGATATCAGATACTTGCACCTGCCCTAAAGGAACCCCAGTCCAATTGTTATTCACTGGATAGTAATTAATTACCTCTACTTTGGCAAACACCAGGTACTATCAGAAAGGATGAAGCGGACAGAACTGTTGTCCTTCCGATGTCCTTCAGTTAAGAGTACTCAGCATGCCTTGGAGTATCATGTTCTGAGCCCAGCACTTATAAGCTTCCATTTATCTTTTCTAAAAATCGTTTGTTTTCCCATAAATATCCTTCTCCTGTTAAGATAGTATATACACTCCAAATTCTATTAACAGCTGCCTTCTTGAGTGATTATGAATGCCCACATACATTTGATATATGTGAACAAAAATCTGTCTTTTGCCTTGCTAGTCTGTCTTTTGTCAGTTGAATCCACAGACCCCCAAGCACTATCCATAAAAGGGTAAAGAAAAAGAGTGTTTTTTTTTTTAATTTTTTTTTTTTTTTTTGGTTCATGTCTTTTATTAATCAGTTACTTGTCTTCTGGTTTGTTGAAGCAGTAAGTCGGACAACATTTGCCACAATAATGTCTGTCAAAGTGGCTTGCCATAAACACTCCAGCACCACATTCATCAGAAGGGCACTCTCGACGAAGGCGACTAATTTTGCCATTCTCATCCACCTTATAATATTTCAGAACAACCAGCTTCACCTTCTTTCTCTTGTGCTTATTCTTCTTGGGAGTGGTGTAAGACTTCTTCCTTTTCTTAGCACCACCACGAAGTCTCAGCACAAGATGAAGAGTAGACTCCTTCTGAATGTTGTAGTCAGACAAAGTACGTCCATCTTCCAGTTGCTTGCCAGCAAAGATCAGTGTTTGCTGATCAGGAGGAATTTCTTCCTCATCCTGGATCTTGGCCTTTACATTTTCTATCGTATCCGAGGGTTCAGCCTCGAGAGTGATAGTCTTCCCCGTAAGGATTTTCACGAAAATCTGCATTTTGGTGGTGGCCCCACCTGAGGCGCAGACGGCAGATCGAAAAGGCTTTTTAAAAAATTTTTGAGACAGGGTCTCATTCTGTCGCTCAGGCTGGAGTGCAGTGGCATGATCTTGACTCACTGCAACCTCTACTTCCTGAGCTCAAGCAATTCTCCTGCCTCAGCCTCCCGAGTAGCTGGGATTACAAGTGCCCATCACCACGCCTGTCTGATTTTTGTATTTTTAGTAGAGACAGGGTTTTGCCATTGCTGACCAGGCTGGTCTCGAACTCCTGACCTCAGGTGATCCACCCATCTCTGCCTGCCAAAGTGATGGGATTACAAGCATGAGCCATCACACCTGGCCTCCATGCACTTCAAATATAAATTGGATCCACAAAAAAATGTCTGGAGTGGTAGAATTGATTTATTCAGATTAGTGAATTCCTTGACTTCGTTTTTAATCAGCTGCTGCAATACACCCCACACCCTCTGCTCCCAAATGCATATCTACAGAGTAGCTGGCCTAACTCCTTTAAGTTTCAGTTTTCTCATCTGGAAATGAGAGCCTTGAAATAAGATGCTGGTTCTCCACCAATATCATCCTCTGCTATAAAAGAGTATTTATTATGTAATCATTTTAATTAAAAAGAGATCTTTCTAATGGCTAATCAATGCTTCTGTCATGAGATTGCCAGTAATGCCCAACTGAGTGGGATGTAGACACCTGTGGTATCCATCACCATGGGCTGCTTTAAAAATAATATAATTTGTATCATGTCTTTTTAAACATTAAAAGTGACTGTTGAATCTTTAGTTCCCAAGCGGACAACAAAGATGTGTAGAAAAGAGCCTGAGAGTTAGAGTCAGCTGGATCTGGGTTGGAACCCTGATCCCAGCTCTGGCCCTTGTTTCCCGTGATCACAGGCTGTTACAGTTACTTACTGACTCTGTGGCTTCACAAACCAACTCTGAGGCTTCTGTAAAGCCTTCACTCTTTACAGAATAGATTCCTCTTCTGTAAAATGGGAATAATAATAGTACTATTTCATGGTATTCTTGCAAGATATGAATATTTATTATTATATTTAGGAAACTAAAGGAAATCAAGAATCTTGTGTTTAAAAACTAGTAAATAAAACTGATGACTGATTAGTTATTGCTCAGCTCTAAAATTTTTATCGTATTGTGATTACTTTTTGAAGCATATATTAGGAGACATCTAGGTGGTTAATTTTATTTGACAAGTGTATTAATAAGGACAACATCTAGTATTGAACTTTGGCAATACTCAGTGGTTTTTGACATAGAAACATCTGTTATAAAAACTTCCAACTACCAAGGAAATGTTTGTTTTGAGTCATTGTCATTAGGTAGATTATCCCAGAGATTGCAGTGATCCAAGGGCAAATTCAACTCTGTCAACAAAAACTGATAATTTTAGGCCAGGCATGATGACTCATGTCTGTAATCTCAGCACTTTGGGAGACTAAGGCCGGTGGATCACAAAGTCAGGAGTTCAAGACCAGCGTGGCCAACATGGTGAAATCCCATCTCTACCGAAAATACAAAAATTAGCCAGATGTGGTAGCACATGCTTATAATCCCAGCTACTCAGGAGACTGAGGCAGGAGACTCACTTGAAGCCAGGAGGCGAAAGTTGCAGTGAGCCGAGATCGTGCCACTGCACTCCAGCCTGAGCAACAGAGCAAGACTCTGTCTCAAAAGAAAAACAACAACAACAAAACAAACGAACAAACTGAACATTTCAACTCCATTCCACTAGATTTTTTTTTTTTTTTTTTTTTTGAGACGGAGTTTCGCTCTTGTTACCCAGGCTGGAGTGCAATGGCGCAATCTCGGCTCACCGCAACCTCCGCCTCCTGGGTTCAGGCAATTCTCCTGCCTCAGCCTCCTGAGTAGCTGGGATTATAGGCACACGCCACAATGCCCAGCTAATTTTTTTTTTGTATTTTTAGTAGAGACGGGGTTTCACCATGTTGACCAGGTTGGTCTCGATCTCTCGACCTTGTGATCCACCCGCCTCGGCCTCCCAAAGTGCTGGGATTACAGGCTTGAGCCACTGCGCCCGGCCTCCACTAGATTTTAAATTAGGTATTCTGATTTATTCATCATTTTATTCAGAGTGTTTGAGATATGGAAGGTCATAGTGATGTTCCATGCATATGTATTGAATAGATGAATAAATGCATGAATGAAGGAATGAATGGATGTCTAACTGAAGATAAAGATAACTCTTCCCCACCCTCAATTCCTATACATAATTTACTGTCTATATTCCTACCTGGCCCCTATATACCAGGCTGCGTTTTGCACATGTATCTATATATGTGATGTGTTGTTACCCCAATTGGCTTACAAATTCCTTCAACACAAGGAGAGTGTGATCTGAGCCTTTGTGTGCCTCACAGTCCTAGCAAAGCACCTTGCACAGAGGAGGGCTCAGATTCTGGAGTTGAGAAAGCCTCCTTTGGAAGCCAAGAGCAGGATATTATTATTGGCATTGCAGTAAATGTAATGTAGAGATCTAAAAGAATTGAATACATCTCCTTAAACACCTAATTTACTTCCCAGAGGGACTTAACAAGAGCAATAATCCTACTCTGAGTCTTCTCATTCTCATAAATAGCTTTTATCCGTAAATGGCATCCCTATGGCTCCACGGTTGTTGGTATTTTCTTGTAATTGGGGCCTGTGAATGTGAGCAAGCACTGTGGGTTCACACTCTATTATTCAGTGTCAGTTTTCACCACACACACACACACACGCACACACACATAGACACACAACTTATCTTAAAATGCCTTTTTCCCCCAAACAAAACCAGCCCCCCTTCTTTTTCTGTGGACCTCATTGTCTTATTTCGTAAGGAAATGCAAGACCTTTCTTAATGCTTCCTTTTACACAATAAACGTGGGTAGGAACTATTCAGAAAACCAGTACTTCAACCTGATATTCAATTGCTTAATACATACCCCATTTCCCCCTCCCATTTTGCATCCCCACCTCCTCTGCAGATCCTCATTTCACCTTCTCTTTTATATTCCACAGACAGTTCACTCATTAGGCTTATTCCGTCACACCTTTATGGCTTGCTAGCTGTGTAAATAAATGTGGGGAAACCACTTTTCTTATTTCTTACAACGAATAAATAATACCAGTCTTATGGGCTGTGGTAATCATTCAACAAAGTAAGAAGTGCCTAGCACAGTGCCTGACACTAAGTGGCTGCTCAACAAATATTGCATGTTATAGGGGAGGCGGATTCTGTTCCCAGATAGCAAAACAAAACAAACTATAAAACCCCTAATTATAGTCCCTCTTATAAAATTGCTTCTTTGAACCCAGGCAACCTGGAAGGGCAGGTAAGAAACTGTATAGGTTTCCAGAGGCCTCTAGTGGGAGGCAATGGACAGTGTGAAGTAGCCAGCCATTTCTCAGGCTTGAAAGAAGCTGCAGCAGAGAGTTGCGAAGCTCCAGCGTTCAAGTCTTTGAGATCACCTGTGCTGGCTGCCTGGCGCAGAGGTGGGAAAACGGCTTTTCCTTTTTCCAATATCTTCTTTTCTTTCTTTCTTTCTTTTTTTTTTTTTTTTTTTGAGTGGAGTTTCACTCTTGTTGTCCAGACTGGAGTGCAGTGGTGCAGTGTTTGCTCACCACAACCTCTGCCTCCCAGGTTCAAGTGATTCTCCTGCCTCAGCCTCCTAAGTAGCTGGGATTACAGGCTTTTGTGCCACCACACCCAGGTATTGCCAGCTTTTTATAGTATAAGCCAAATGGGGGCTAAGCTGACTGCTCCTTCATGTATGTCATGACGGCTCATCTTCCCCACATCTCCCTAGTCATGCTCACAAGTTCCTCAACATCTGCACCTGTCTGTACAGAGAGGCCATAGGTGAAAAACCCGGGAAGGCCAAGAAACGCCTACCCTGGATGGTAGTTCCTGTGATATCCAGACAACACCCAGCACCATGGCAGACTCGACATACACATTTTTTTGATGGATAATAATGAATGAATAAGTGCCAGTCTCTGGCTATCCAGTGCTTTGGGAAGACCATAGGTGGCCAATGGCAGGAAGGGAAGCTCAGGCTTAACCTCAGCCCTTAGTCTAGATGTGGTAAGAATAGATGCTGACTCAAGCCAGAGCCCAATCTTTATCCCCACTCCAGATTAACTCAAAGCCATCACTAAGTAGCTCAGCATGATGGACAATGTACCATAAAAACAGCCTAGGATGCCTATACGTAACGTGGAAAAGCAAAGGTTGCATGAGGATAATATACAGGAAAATCAAGGACCTCTCCTACTTTGCATTAGTGAAAAGAACCTGGAATGGCTGGGAGTGAGGGCATCATTCCTCAAACATCAAATACAGTGGAAGCTAATAGCTTCTATGAACAATGCCACTAATTATAGCAATAACAACAATGAGAACTTATGTTGACTACTTTCTATGTACCAAGCACTCTTCTAAATGCTTTGCCTATGTTCTCTGCATTAATCCATACAACAATCCTGTAAGGCAGGCATTAGTTTCATCATTTTAAAAAGAGGAAAGCTATTTCAGAGAAGTTAAGGAATATTCCCTTGGCCACCCTGCTAGCAAGCCAGGAAGCTGAGATTTTAAATTAGATGCAGCACGCCATTTATTTATCCAATCACCAAATATTTATTGAGCCAGAAACCGATCTAGATGCTGGGGAAGAGCAGTGAGCACAACAAAGGCCTTGTCCTCATGGAGCTACATTGGAAAGCCTGCATCAGAGGCTTCATTCTTATCTCCTTTGTGCCAGCTGCACCCTTTGAACCCACCGAAAGAAAGAAACCCAAGAAAGAAACCTGCAGAGCTGTAGAAGTGAGTAGAAATCAAGTCTTTAGTATTCCTGGGTGCCTTGCTCCCGCTTGCTCCCTGAAACACTCAAGATACTGGTGGAGAAGCCCCCTTTCCTGCCAGTCTTGAGATAGGCATTGTTTTAATGTTTTTTGTCTGCTCCTCTCTTCATATGTTCAACTCTGTTCTCTTCCTTAGTACCTAACTCCCACTCAGAGCAAATCTCCTCCCATTAAGCCTTACATTTTTACAATCTGTGTTTGCTAGTGTTTGCTGCTAAGGGCTTTTCCAATTTGAAGATCAATTTTCAAGTCAAATGACTCATGAGAGTGATTGTTAAGCCTAATTCTAGAGTGTTTTGAGGACATTCTTAATGTGCATTAAGCAAAAAACATGTAGTGCATAAAATTAATTTCGTCTTAGATTATCTGCAAATTGAGTCTTATAATATTTTTGTTTATTTTGTTGTCGTGATGTGAATCCCCAGTAAAGACCCTCTTTGCCCAAGAGTTTGAGTTGTTTTCTGAATACTATTCACATTAAGGCAACAACGTATAAGGGCAAACATTTTCCTACTTCTGATATATGTTGCTATAGTTTGGCTTGTCTGACCCCTTCAAATCTCACACGGAAATCTGATCCCCAAGGTTGGAGGTGAGGTCTAATGGGAGATGTTAGGATGAGGAGGTGCATTTCTCTTGAGTAGATTAATGCCCTTCCTGGGAGTGGGTGGCGAGTGAGTTCTCACTCTGTTGGTTCCCAGGAGAGCTGGTGTTACTTCCTTGCTCACCATAGGATCTCTGTAAATGCCAGCTCTCCTTTGCCTTTCCCCATAAGTGG